>NC_051161.1:21807791-22107791 GCF_013339745.2 Dermacentor silvarum
CGTGCCCGTCCGTTGCAGCCGCAGCACCATTGTTGTTGTTATTGTTGTTGCCACCATCCCAGGCAGTTGTTGCCGGGTTAGGGAGTGGATTAGGCAGAGACTGCGGCCTGCCTGGAGGTGTTGGCAGTGCTCGCTCGGTCACTGGCCGGCTGCAAGGTTTGCAATCAGCCCAGTGGCAAGTTGAGTTACCGTCACTAGCGGTAACCTTAGCTTAGATAATAAAGAATTTCGGTTAATTTAGACATTCAAGCTATCTGAACAAAAAGAAAGTGTTGAGTTTAATAACTCTACATAGCCCAAAGAAAATTGGAACAACTTGTTCACCTTTATTACTGGTCATGGAAAGCACATTTGTGCCGAGAAAACAAGAAAAGTTACTTCAGTAAAAAACTATTAGTATAATAATTATTTACACTGGCTTGCTGAACTACTTACAACCTAAAACTCACTATAGGGTATCATAACACTACTATGGGCTTTGCATTAAGATTCCAATGCTTAAACTAGAATTTTGAGGTGTCAACTTCAACAGTAATTGGGTTCCATGGGGTTAACAAAATTTTTTTTAATCATTGTGAATGTTTGCACCAGATTTCTTTGGCAAATACTGATGAAAATCCCAAATATAACAAACTACTGAAGCATCATGTTTGCAACTTTAAACCTGCAAGCAACAGACATTATTGTGCAGTTTACACAAAATATGTACTTCATTTATGGAAGTTTTGCAAATGTCTCCTTCGCAAACAACATTTTTTTGCAGTTATGTGTAATCTTTCTATCTTATATGCTTTAGATGCTCCAACAAATTATGTTAACAGGATTGTGATACAGATTTTTGTTGCAAAGTTAGGGTTACAAATTTGATGCTTCAATTTTTCTATAAACGTTTTCATTTTTTCTCAATTTCAGTAAGAATAAACTTGGAGGATCTGAATAAAAAAAGAAAACCTCCCAACAGTCTATAATTTTACTCTTCTTTTTTTCAACTGCAGCTATAATACAGGGCTGTAGCCAATGAATGTGCAATTTAAGCATTAAAGTTTTAGTGGAATAAAAAGAATGAAGCAGTGAACTATGACACCGGTGGTCACGTTTTGTAGTGCTGTGGTCAAACAAATGATAGGGGGAATATTTACTGCATTTTGTTGCTATACATTTCAACAGCTCCCGCAAAGGTTTACTCAGTTACCCAAACTTAATGGTGTTAAACCTCGTTATGATGAAGTCGCATTCAACACGAAAATGATTTTGTTATATGTGATATTAATTTTCAAGCATATAATTGTTACATGCCAATATTATACCTCCAACCAGTGAACATTAAAATTCATGAATGTGTGGAAGCAACAATGGAAGGGTCAGTTTGCCTTGAGTACACACCTTTTGTGGGACACACATGTGCTTTATAACAATGATTTACCTTTAGACACAGCACAAAAGCAGCAGTAAACTTGGGACAGCTGAGACTAACAAGCAACACACTGTCTTTAGATCACAGTGACTTTTTCATTGACTTTGCTGTTGCCGATTTCACCTGCTACATGAATTTGTATGATTAAGCTTGCTTGAAGCAGGTACCCCTCTGGTGTCCTTTCAAAATCAGAAGACTTGCAATGGGTATGGTCGAAGACTGACAAGCAAAACTTTATGCAAACGAAATTTATTTTTTGTAGAACTCAACAAAACATTTGTAAAATCATACAACAAACTCGAATTTGTAAACATTAGGAAAAATTTCAGAGTGTTAGCAGGTAGGCAATATTGGCATGAAGCATTTTAGATTTGTTTCATTATATCCGATAATTATTATTCGAGTTCGTTATATCCAGGTCACACTGTACTGTACTTCTCCCCCACCAAGAAATGTCGCAGAAAAAGAGAATGTTAGAGCTAAATCTAGTTTGAACACTGCACCACGATACATCAACATTGGCACTGCTGTTTGTGTTTCTATCCCAGCATTCCACTGAAAATATCTCCACTTCTAAGTTATAGAACAAATTTTTATCTTTTAGTTTGTTCCCACTGCTTCATGCTGAGAAACATTCTATTCATAGAGGCTCCATGAAATCAACGTGCTTAAATTCTAAAAAATCACTATCACAGTATTTCAATTACCTGGGATGGAGTGAAACTTTTTCGAGAGGAGAGTCCCCCCGCAAGTCGCCATTCTGATGATCGTCGGTGCTCTGCAAATGAAATTATCGCAAAGTTTTCCACATTACGCTGAGACCTCAGAGTATTGTACTTGAAGGCATACTGACACGTATTTTCAAATGTGTAGAAATTCTACAACATGCTTCTTGCACATAAAAAGATAACACTTGGGAAGTATGCGAGCACTTATTATGAAGGTATTTTTATCTGACGCTACTGTTAGCCTCGTAATGCCAGACCTGGTGTCACCAACGTTATTTTAACGTCATGACACAGAGCGAAATTCACTGACATTGTGTAGTAATAATCCTAGGCATGATATGTTACTCATAAAAAAAAAACAAAAAAAAACAGAACAGCGCTGCTAGCGTTTCATCTGTCGGTGCCTGCGTGTGGCAACCCCAGCGATCGTAGAACAGAGCAAGCCAGTGTATCATGACGTCACATTGCATTTGACTCTTGGGTAATGAAACTGTTTCACAGAAACAAGTATTATTGTAAATTATTTAGGGCACTCTGATGCTCACAAGTACATCTTTCTAGGGCTTTTAGAGGGTTCAAACCTTATTTTAGCAGATTAAAAAAAAAAAAAAAGACAAATCGAAGCATCCTGTCAGTACTCCTTTCATTTTAGCACATCACTACAAGTTCTTCATGCAAACCAGAAACCTTCTGCAAACAAGAGAACGAAACATGACATTCACTGCAGAAAACTTAATACAACTAAAAAAGAAAGTGCTAGAAAAATTACCTGTACTTTATAAGCGACGGGGGAGTTCTTATTCAAAACTTGGTGGTTCTCACCCAAGAAATTGAGTGACCTGTGGGCAAGAGAAAAACAAATCAAAGCAAGGAAAAATCTATACTTTTTTCCCAAATGGGGAACGAGAAGTGTACTAACTCATCAAAATAATTTTGTGAAGCTGTTTACAATGGCACATGAGATAGTAAATTAAACTGAAAGACTAGCAGCATGCACAGCAGCTGACTTATTAGAAATTAGAAGAAATTATTCAAATATGCCTCAACAATATACACCTAGTAATCCATAGTAACGTTATGAAATGCTGCCATGTTACACATGTTAAAGACCGCTTGCAACAAAATTTCACTTTGGCTAAACTAGTTAGCAATATATTCTACTGAAGCAATCTTATACCCCTGTCACACGGGCACTCGAAAGTCTTTTGAGCAAAAAGACTTCTCCTGAAAAAGAGTTTCACCCGCAGACACACGACAGGGAGCAATCTTTTTTTCAGAACCGGTCTTTTCTGGAAGAGGAGTTCGCCGATCTCCTTTACGGCTGAAAAGCAGTAGCCTTGAAACCAGTGGGCACCAGCAATTATCATATGTCACGACTAAAGAAGACAATGAAGTGAGGGACACAAGCGCAGGCATCTCTCTTCATTGTCTTCTTTAGTCGTGACAATATATTAAAGAAAATAATCTGATGCAAAATTTTCTGTCGCCTAGGCTCCACATAAAAATAATTTTATGTCTCGCAGAAGGTGTAGTAAACCTAGTAATGCTCATTTTCTTCTGTACTCTCGTAAGCAGGTCGAAGGGGCTGGGGATATCACGTGATGACACTGTTTAAACTACTACAATTAATCTTTATATTAACGTTTCTTATGTTAAATTTATTTGAAAAACGTTAAACAATAAGCTTTCACTTTATATTTTGAGATACATAAGTTTTTTTTGGCCGATATTGTTTCGAACGCTTCGGTAGCGTGTCCAGAAGGACACGCTACCGGAGACGCTACTAAAAGGAGATCGTCGGCGCCGTGTGTCTGCTGCGCAACACCTCTTCATTCAAAAGTCTTTCAACTTGGTAAAAGACCGCTTGCGTAAAAGAGTTTTTGCGTGCTCGTGTGACAGAGGCATTAGCAAAGCTAGCTGCAGGGTAGGTAATTGTCCAATTTTTCTATATAAACAGCCTTTAAATAGCACCTAAGCAGACTACGTGTGTGCATGGTGGTTAGCAGATGTGATGCAAATCCCAGACTCTGGTACGTGAGAGTTTCAGTGCCCCATGGGTGCCAGCCAAGTCTTGAAGGCCATATCAAGAAACTGCAGTGATTCTCAACGTCCTGTCATTGAAAACAAACAGTATAAAGGGAACAGAGGACAAAAGAATCAGACAACACAGCACCCTTGTCAGCCCAATTCTTTTATACTGTGCTCCCTTTGCACTGTTTGTTTTCAACGATGTTAACCTACCAACTTGCACAACTTGATGGTCTGATTCGGCATTCTTGGTACTTTATAATTTTCGGCAAGCTATAATGGCAGATTTTTTTTTTTCAGTTTTGGTATCAAAAACGTTTATTACTGCTAGCTTTTTGTGACACATCCACTCGTGCTTTATAAGTAAAATATTGCACTAATTTTTCTATATCTACATTATGTGAAACTAGGTTTTACAAGCAACATTTTTTTTTTCAGAGCTTGTAACTACAATTAACGCTAACAAAAGTAAGTGTGCAAGTTGGTGCATACTTTGAGAAAATATTGTGGTTTCGGTGCAATACACAAGCGACAGGCATAATTTTCAAAGCAAATCAAAGAAAGTTCTTGACACATTAAGCTTGAACTAGACTGAAAGCTTCAAGAGCTGGTGCTGGTCCACAACTTATTTGTAATGCACACAAATTGATAGGCACAGGCAAGGAGTACTAAGATGCTTGTTTGTTTTCTTAATTTGCCTGCAGCTGTCATCTTTAGTATCCTGCAGTTTTCATAAGTTTTGCACATATCTTTAGGGTGTGCAAGCTTTGATGCATAACGTTGGAGCTATCCATATCAAACACTGCTCACATCACCCAGCATGCACAAGCATGTGTCTTAGAGAGATACAGATAAGGATGTTCCTTATCAGATAGATATTACTACAAATGGAGTACTTATGAATATTGCTCTTTCACAAAACGTTTTGCAGGTTTCCCACAAATTCGTGTAGGAATGCACTTTGAAGCCCGAGCAGGCTAGAGCACCTGCGACAATGCTCAGTCAAATGTCCCCCCCCCCCCCCCCCTTCCATTGCCAATGCCTATACTGCTGCACAATGCTCCCATAATATTTCATTTGTGCAATGCCCTTCCTGTCCAATGTAACATTTTCAGTTGAATGATGGTATCCGCTATACAAGGGCAGTGCTGCATTGAACAAATGCAACTTTTTTGCTGCGAACAATTTCCTTCTTAGACCTAATAACTTACACACACCTGACGCTATGTGCAGGACCAAAAATGCAACACCGCTGTCGCACATACCAGCCACTTGTTTGTTTAAGTGTCCACAATTCTTAAACTACAAACATAGCCTGCCTTAGAATAGAGCTATTCCGTTTCAATGCAACAGTAGCTAGCATGGAAGGTAATTTTGATGCTGCTGTGGCTGAATCTGGGAAAATATCCACGCGTCCGCGACGAAACTGAGCACAGAAAAAGACGTGCTTCGGCTCATTTTTGCATAGGTTAAGCTACTTAGATTACAGTGAGACAAATGCTGGGCTTTTCCTGCTCTTTTTCACATAAGTAAACAGAGCAAGCAAGCTTGGTCGAAAGAAAAAAGAAAAGAAAAAAGAAAATGTGACAGTGCAGTTGCCAAGCGCTCCCGACACAAGGCTGACAAGCGTTGCACAGCACATCGCTCATGCAAGATGTCAAAAATTCTGCACATCCTGTTAACACGCGCTTCAGGTGCGGATTGAGCGTCAGAAAATGTCGGTTGCTAAGCGCGCAACTACAGGCCGTCGGCGTGTTTTGAAGTGCTATCGCGACACGCACGAATCCCTGACTCGGAACGGAAATCCCAATCAAAACACTCATTCGCGCTCCGCTCCGTTCACCGCCGCGGTCCCCACGCAGACGTGCGCCCGACCGCCCACATTATGCGGTCTTGAGTACACAGTCCCTATATTTAGCAGGCTGACGCACTGCAATCTTCACACTCGCATGCGCACACAGTACAGGAGTACGGTACCCAGTTCTAGCCACCGTAACAGGAGGTTAAATGGCAATCGAAGGAACAGAATGGTAGATACGCCGTGGTTTCACTTACTTGTCCGCCCCTTGCTTACAAAGACACAGTGCGAGAGCGACAATCAAAACCACTGACGTGGGGATGGCGACAAGAGCCCATGCCACGGGAACGAGCTCGACCGAAAGCATCTTTCACACCAGTCCTTCAAAACCTGCACAGTTTGAACGATTCAAAAGAAAGTATAAGAGAACTGCTTTCCGAAACAAATTGAGATCGTTCTACGCGAGGTTTCAGAAGGAGCGATGCCCCATCGAGTCAAACTTAGTCGCATAATTGATTCGGTGCACTTTGCGGGCTTGGGAGAGAAAACAAAACGCCAATGGATAATATGAACATGCTCACGCTGTGCACTATGCAGTTTGGTTCAAACACTCACCCATTGCTACGGAATGCAACAGTTCGGAAGTGGTTAACATAGGTGACCAGCGGCTTTCGCCAATTCTCAACAGCGAAAATGTGGGGCAAAGGGGACGACGGCAGCTACGGGAGTGACGCCAGGCGACGATGCTGCGCAAACTCGGAAGTATGGATAGATACAAGCAGTGCTGCCGCTGCTGTTTCAACTAATATTTATTACCACTGGTGTGTCTCATAACACTGCACGTTTATTAAGGTCAAGTAAAGTCATAAGAACTACCACTTGCACGACCGCTGTTTACGGTTCATATTTGATGACTTGAATAAAACGTAGTTTCCAAACTTTCTTACGATCGGCTTCGGCGTAGCTTACAGATCATTGATCTACACGTAACCTACAAATACATCTTTAAATTTAGTGACTAAAATTTGCTTCAGCACCTTAATTTTTTTTTATTTATCATGCCAAATTTATGTGCACAAAACGTTATCTGGCCTGGTGTGGTGGGCTCGCCACAGCTGCGTGTGCTGGGCTGTGCTGGGTGCGGGACAGTGAAACGAACAGTTGGTGATCGCTCAACTGCCGATGTGGCAGCGTATGCTTGCAGCGCCCGCCGGCGCTACAAATATTGACAGGTGATAAACACAGCCGCTTTTTGTCCGTTACATCTGTCAGCACTGCATCATGGAACGATTGTACCATGCTTCGAACAGCATCGTGGAAGATATCCACCAGTGCTTCAAGAGATATGAAGTCGCCGTCGGCGAGGAAGCGCAGCGCATCGAGGGTATCATTCAGGAAAAGATCAACGAGCTGGCCTCGAACTGCGAGCGGCTGGGCATCTTGGCGAACAAGGAACCAATGACACGTCGACAGCATGCCAAGATGAGAGTGGACGAACTCAGGTACGAGCAGAAGCACCTTCAAGCGGCGCTGGGAAACCTGCAGCGCCGTCGGTTCGAGCGAGAAGAGGCCCTTCAGTGTCGAGAGGAACTGCTTTCTAAGAAGTTTTCCACAAACGACGCTCGTGACACGGCGATAAACATCGACGAGTCGTTACAGTTCCATTCCAGGGCGCAAAGTGCCAACCGAAACGTGGACGATTTGATTGGTAGCGGCACCAGCATACTTTCCAACCTAAGGGAGCAAAGGACAACGCTTAAGGGTGCGCACCGCAAGATTCTTGACGTGGCCAACACGCTCGGCATGTCCAACACGGTGATGAGAATGATCGAGAGGCGAACTTACCAGGACAAGTTCATTCTTTTTGGGGGAATGTTTGTAACCTGTGTCGTGATGTTCCTCGTGGTGAAGTACCTTACGTGAGAGGCCCAAGTGATCTAGAAGGTGCTACTAAGGTTTACCAAATGTTACTAAGCATAAATAAAAAAACTCTTCGTTTCGTATTAAAATTTTATTGCAAAATGACTGTGTCAAAGTACTCTGCAACTCTTAAAACAGAAAGACTGCATGTGCATAGGCATCACTGGTTGAGCTTCTTCTTGAGGTTCTCGGTGACTGCTTCAAGGAACTCCATTGTGTTGAGGTAGTCGCCCTCTTTGACACTGGAAAAAGGTCAAGCAAGGACGAATTATTTCCATGGAAGCATAATTGTACTAATTGGTGCATTGACTTGCACAACTGTATATGTCACTATTTCCACTGCTTAAAAGTGCAATGCAAAAGCTTGTGACGTTGTAAATAAAATAGTAATGTTAGTTCAAGTGCTATTCTCACTTTTTTATTCCATGGATGCATCCTGCCAGGTCTTTGGTCATTTTGCCAGACTCTACTGTTTCAACGCAAGCCTTTTCCAATGCATCACAGAACCTGAAATTAAAGAAGAAAATGGTGACAAATCTGATTCTGTCTAAGGCACCACATGAATGTATTTCAATGCGTGCTGTAACTGCCAGTGCAGGAACGATAATTCCCACTTGTTTCAAGCTAAATCCTTTTGAACTTGGGGGCCCCACCCATACTGTAAGCGTCAAGTCAGCTGGCGTACTCGAAGCAAAATCTATTGAAGTAATCGGTGTACAAGGCTGGGTACTTAAACATGAACCATGCAACATATCTAGAATACGTAAGTACCCCTCACCAGGCACTATCGAAAATTTTGGTTATGCACTGGAAGTTGTGAGACAATCTAGGGACCACAAACATTTTTATAAATGGTTTATTATTACGGGAGATAGGAGAAATTGAAATGTCGCATCATTATGCTGCCAGGAGGCGAGCTTCACTGCCAATATACACATATTCTCCTTTTGCCTTGGCTAGTGTCCGCAAGCGACATTCGTGCTCTCTCCCGTACTGAAGCAGACACACCACGTCAAGATTACGTCATAAGCCCTTCCTTTGGGGTCCAATGATTCTCTCTATGCCGAGAACAAATAGTACTAGTCGGCAACTAAGGATATAATCAGAAGGGAGTACAATTAGCCATAAACATTTGTACAGTGCATAATATTTTATTAGTGCTATATGCCAAGTATGTGCTAACTTACACCAGCAGGGTATCCAGGATGTTTTCACATGCCTCACACTTATGCTGCATGCATAGAGCTTACGTGCTTTTGAAGACAAGGTCTTTGCCGACTTCACACAAGTCTGACGTATTTGGGATCTGGCTATCTTGTAACCACTTACAGAAAAAAAAAAAAAGGCTCAACCTAGTGTCAATGATAAAGAAGACACCGTAGGCGTAATTGTACATGAAATACGATGCGATTAAGATCCTAAATTAGTGAATAACGAACATGAAAGAGACAGAATAGAGAGAAACAATCAACATTTAATCATTGAATCATGCGAACCACCATGAACATCAACTGTCTTCTTTAACATTGTCACTTGGTTGACCCTTTGTCTTTTTATGGGAAAGGCCCCGAACAACGAAAATTAATGCAAAGTGGCTGGTACGAGGCAAAGAACGCTTTGTGTTAAAATGCCTGCACTGTCCCCTTATTTGTTCCAATTTATAAACATTCCGATGAGCTATCAGTATTGCTCATTGTACAAATGAGTTTGAGAAATGCTCACTTATGGAGGTCGGTGTTGTTATCCAACTTGGCCCTATGGTCCAAACCACGGGTCCACGCGAAAATGCTTGCAATGGGATTTGTGCTAGTCTTATTGCCCTGTAAAGAGATCAAATAGGTATTGCATCATGTCAGACTCGGTGCATCCGAGTCAAAAATCCACTGAACCAATGGTTTTCCTATGGAGGTCTGTGGACCTTGGGCATGCAAGTTTAAGGTGTTAGCTACAAATGGAACACAACGAAACTGCTTTTCACAGGTGTTTAAAGCACCACGTAGTGTGCATGCCCCGTTTCACGTCTGGTTCACATTCTCATTCTTGTTTAAAAATCCAAAATCTCTACGCTTCATTATGTGCACTTGGGCAGAAAGCTTTCTCTATATTGAGGCTGCACTCAATTTCATTTTCCGTTCACTTATGTTTAGTCATTCAGACATGTTGGTCTCAAAGACAACAGCATCGTAGCAGTATTCGAGCCAGTGATGAAAAGGAAGGAAAATGAAGTGAATTGTTCATATATGTATATATGGCCTGTACGCAATGTGTGCAAGGCACAGCAGAAGAATGTACTTACATGTAATAGTGCATGAAACAAAGGAAAAAGAATGCGGGAAAGAGACTTATTATCCGATACCAACTGAAACTCCCTACTTCAACTCGAGCTTACATCAATGTCGGGCAATGGCTGACCACCAGTTCTGGTCTGAAAATGAGCGCAGTTTAGATGCCTGAACTAGAAGCAAAATAATGAGTAACACTGCTTATGAAATAACGTAAGATGTCCTTTGACGTTACCTTTTTCATTAGAGTTTGGAGACTTTATGCGTTATTACACAATTGTTCAGCATGCATTGATAAGCCGTTCACAAACCTTTTGATGTTCTCGGTAATGCCTGGTAACTGTTCCGTGCGCTGCCTCAGCTTCAACAGTCTTTCCATCGGGGCAAACCAAGACACTTGTCATCAAACCAAGTGAACCATAGCCTGTTGAACAAGGGCAAGCAGTGATGCACGTCAGCCAAGTGCAACGCTGTAGTATTTCGCGAGAAGATGTAACAAGGTTTAAAACAACGTTTTACAAGAGCTAACAATGTAGGCACCACAGACATTTGAAGAGAAGTGCAGCATTTTTGCATGCAGCTGATGGGAATGCAAATGCAAAAATTTCTGTAAGGATATACTAGCTCAGCTTTCATTTTTGTTTGAGTTCATCTTTCATTTTTATTGAAACATACAAAAGCCTGCTTAAATGTGCATTATAAATATGCAAGAACTAGTGAACACAATTTGAATGACCAGCTACTGCTTTTTTCACTATCAGCATTGCCGATTTCGAACATCTCAGTGAACGTTCAAGATCTGTTGCACGTTCTTCGTGTCACCCTGTCAATACTGAAATTCATTTACAATACTGTTAACCCCAAGGATAGGGGTCCTTGCACAGTGGTAAAGCAAACAGAAGATACATCACAACATAACTCACAAAAAGAAAAAGACTTAAATGAATATCATTATATTAAATCAACAAACGACAATCCCCCTTTAGGCGTGCAAAACAAGAAGAAAAAAAAAAGATCACAAATACAATAACTCACTTCTCAAGCAGAACCTGAAATCTTTTAATGTTGCCTTCCATGACACTAGGTATATGTTAAGCTCATTCAAATTCATTACTGTTGGTGGAAAGTAGGATTATTTGAAAACATTATTTCTACTTTCAAATAGAACTAATGAAAAGGGATGTCGTTGTCTAGTGGCATATCCAGATGAGAATGAAATATCTGATGTTCAAAATGTATTTACAATAAATGTCAACAAATTACAGCTTGCCAAAAACGCAGTCATCAAAGCAATACTGCTAACAATGCATTCACTTCTAAACGACGACGCATAAAAAACAATTTTTGCGTCGATCTAATTGTAGAATAATGCTACACCGAACATTCACGCCAGCTCCACGGAAACAAAACTTTGTGCTTGAAGGGGAAAAAAAAAGAAAGAGTATGCTACTGTCAGGCAGATTAGGTACACATTTTTCTTTCGTGAATATATGCCTAAACCTAACACCGATTTGGTTAATTGTTTACATATGACGAGAGAGGCCAAGCCTTCTTTACTGGCACAGCAAGTAATGTTAGGAAATCGTATTTTAACCCTTTAAGTGCCGTGCCCACGTTGGTTAGTATCTTGTTCAGGCATCTGTGCACACCCCTTGCTGTGCTTGAGTTAAGACGAGCAAGAATTTTAGCTCACGCCCTGCCTTGCAGAGATAATTCACGAAGCCTCCATGTACTGATTACATCTGTACAAAAGTTGGTCAAAGCTAAAATCGTATGGCAGCTTTTATTTGTATGCGACAGGCGACGTGAGAAAGTTTACGATTTAGTATTGCATGGATGGCGCTGAGTGTCAAATTCCAACATGGCTGCCTGGCATATAAAAGCCTGCACAGTTTTGAGTGATGCTCATATTCAATAAATTTTTTGCAAACTTTGATATGCAAGAACTTAATAAAATTTTTCTTACTAATATACTAATCGCCATAATTGAAATCATAATTATTCAATTTTTCCTTGACTATTATGCTCAAAGAATATTGTAAAATGTTAAGCAACAAATGACCGATAAATATGATCTGAATTTAATTCTGCTAACATGTTACTTCAACATAAAACGAACTTGTTTCACATTGGGAAGACCTCTAGCACACAGCGGGCATACTAAATGCCCGAAGTGCCCGGCACTCAAAGGGTTAAAACTAGGAATACTGTGTAATTCAGGCTGTCACGTCTTCTATCTACAGCTTGTTTGATTAAGATTCCATCAGTATCAACAGTATTACAGTACCAGCAGCATAAGTAACCTAGGCACAAACCCTCCACTGCACTGTCCGTCCCTTCACGACTAAGAAGTGTACGCTAAGTAACCTTGAGCAATGATGTCGGACTGCACATCGCCATCGTAGTTCTTGCAGGCCCAGACGAAGCCTCCCGAGGACTTGAGCACCTGGGCTACCATGTCGTCAATAAGCCGATGCTCGTACCACATTTTCTTTGCTTCAAACTTGTCCTTGTATTCGCTGCAAAGTGCAAGGCGCAGAGAATTCAAATCCAACAGCAACCAACGTTCTCCCTTAACTCGTGTATTTGTGCAGCAGTGGTGGTAGGTTAGAACGAAGAGGGCGTGAAGCCCGCAGATTTCAAATAAAAACTTAAGTTGACCAAATGGCATCAAGCAGTGCAATGTTTGGTTCAGTACCAAAACTGTGCTCTAACAAGAACAACAACCTAATCACCGTCAGGCCACGCAAACAGCCTCTACATTGTTTTTCACAGAATTTACATACTTAGCAGTTGTTCTGTACGTCAAAAGCATAATATGCAAGTGATAAAACAATTTCAAGCACACAGTCCATGGTACATTATACACTGTGGTAAAGTAGACGTAAGTATAATACCACCCCACCTGAACAAACATTGAACAGGAAGCAACAAAATGCAACACCTTTTATGCTTTATTAGTTACTTGAAATTGCAGTGTGTGGTCATAACGTAACTTTGCGCTAAATAAACGCTAGGTGTGAGTGAAGTAGAGGGTGAGGAAGCAGTGAGGAAAGTGGCCCAACAATGATAACATGCTGGTCGCATGACGAACAATGCAGAAATGACGAATGGATGCAGAAAAGTCACTCTTGAGCGCTTAACATCTGTCACAGTAAAGCCTGTGTGCAGTTTACGACAAGGATAGTAAAGATAGTTCATTATTGGAAGGCATAGATTTTGCTGCCATGTATGTGACCACTCACCGACATGCTATTCTGCATAGGAAAGGGGAAGAGAATTAAAAGATTTCAGAGTAGAACGAGGAAAACGGAAAATTAAAAATAAAATGTGTGAAAAAACCTGATAATGATGTTTACAGAATAGACGATGGTGAAAAGTTTCTTCTTTCTGGGGTTTTACGTGCCAAAACCAGTTTCGATTATGAGCCATGCCGTAGTGGAGGGCTCCGGATTAACTTTGACCACCTGGGGTTCTATAACGTGCACTGCAACGCAAGCACACGGACATTTTTGCATTTAGCCTCCATCGAAATGTGGCCGCAGCAGCCGGGATTCGATCACGCGCGAGATGGTGAAAAGTTTAGCCCTTTCTGTCTTGTGAAGTCAACCTTGGTTAAAGCTGTCAGAGAAGGCCAATTTCCAAGAGGTATGCTAATAATGAGCCTAAGGCCCCCCCGTTACTTTAAAGGGCAGGGCATAAGACCTAAGACGTGGACTGTGACAAATCATGTCTATTTGGCATTCGTGACAAAATTTCTCGTCACAGTATATGCGAGGCATTCAAGTAATATACCGGGTGTTCAAAATTAAGCTTTACGGAATTTTTAAAAATCACCTGTCGCAGGTAGCACAATTCTTATTGAGATGGGTTATTCGATGAGGCGGACATTAGTAGCACGATAACTCGAAACACATACAGTAGAACTCCGCTGTTACATTCCCGGGTGCTGCGTTTTCCCGGCTGTTACGTCGTTTTCGGCCGGTCCCGGCACAGCTCCCATAGAACCCAATGCATTGGTAACCCCGCTGTTACGTCGCAACTGTGGGACCGTTCCCGCATCATACGTTGCGAACTGCCACACCACGCCGGCCCGAGCGGCCATTTTGACTTTTCATGTCGCTTGGCTTGGTTGCTTGATGATGGCATTGGCCGCCCAAAGTGCTGGGGGCGACATTTATTAGGTATTTTCGGTTTCCGCCAGCAAAAGTATGGCCTTTGATATCCGCTTTTGCTATCTAAAGACGATGTCTATGACGCATTCGGCCCTAAAATTGGTTTTGGCTCATAGATGTTCCTTTTAAAGTCCAAGGGCGATAACGCCGTCGCCGCGCACCGTATGCTTTCTTTCGCGCGCGAGACGCAGTCGTTGGCTCCCCTCGCACGCTTTCACTCGCACATACAGCATACGTCGCCGCGCGCTGTATGCTGAATGTGCGAGTGAAAGCGTGCGAGGGGAGCCGCGCGGCCGTATGCTGAATGCGCGAGTGAAAGCGTGCGAGGGAAGCCGACGACCGCGTCTCGCGCGCGAAAGAAAAGCAGGGAGGAAGCGCGCCTCCTTCCGTTGCGCTCGAGGCACCAGTGAGGGGGGGGGGGGGATAGCGGGCAGCGTTGTGCTCTGGCATCATACTGCGCGGCGGCGCGTGGTCCCGTGGGCCGTATCTTGAAAGCGAACTGCGTGGGGGCAGATTCTACGCAGTGTAGGTGCGTCGGCGGCTCGTGGCTTTGTGCGTGCTGCGTGTTCTCGGCGCTCAGTTTGGGTTGAAGCGATAGACAACAGCACAAAGGTCACTTCGCTCGCTTCTGCGGCGGCGCTTAACTGCGCGTGTCCGCGCTCATCGAGTGTGATGTGTTCATGTTTGCCTGTGGGCGCTGACACCATGTTTGTTAATTAGTTAATAACCGAATGTTTACAAGTTTATACAGACGATAAAACTACTATTCTTACATTGTATAGCTCATCGCAATCGATACTTCGGCTGTCGGGCGAAACTACTTTTTGTCGCACGTAAGAATTAAAATAATATTGTGTGCAGTTCAACACTACTCCCATTTCTCAATTTTTCCTGTTTCCTGGCTCTTGCGTTTCCCGGCTCTTACGTTTTTTTTTTACGGTCCCGTGAAAAACGTAACAGCGGGGTTATTCAACTAATTAACAAAAATTTACTAATGAACTTAGTTAATTCATTTACGACACACATTGAAATTTACGAATTGTAGCCGGTGAGTCTGCAAGACGTATCCATTTGAAATGAATTTCCAGAATGACACCAGTTTGGAGATATGCGCCATCAAACTCGCACGTAAAAACGCACTGTTCCATTTACTTATTTTACCAAAATGCTCTTTCTTTTATACATTAAAGCACAAAAGTAACTGGAATGAACATGTATTTCGTCCCACACTTTGGGAAATAATATTTCGAAACTGGTGTCATCCTCTAAATTCATTTCAAGTGGATGCGTCGTACAGTAGAGCTCACCGGCTACAATTCGTAAATTGCAATATGTGTCGTAAAGTAAAATTTTGTTACTTAGTTGAATACGTGTTTCAATTTCTCGTGCTACTAATGTCCGCCTGTTCAAATAACCCAGCTCAACGATAAGAATTGTGCTACCTACCACAGGCGATTTTAAAAATTCTGTAAAGCTAAATTTTGAACATCCAGTATATTCCACTTTCTCCAAACTGCCGTGGCTATCACAGTATAGATTGCTTATTAGCTTTATGCACTACACATAACTGTTTGCAAATGTTACATTCAGTTGAAGTCAATACAGTTAAACCTGCTTATAACGAACCTCCATATAACAAATTCCTGAATATAACGAAGTTTTTCTATTCCCCACCGTTACTCCATAGAAGCACATGTATTTGAGACCTCTACGTAACGAAGTGGCAGCGGGAGACCCCCTCGAAATAAGGAATTTTCCCCGCCGACAACCTAGAGATTTCGCCCCAAATTTTGTCATTTTTGCACAAGCAGCAACTAGAAGCACCTTCTCCGCCGGACCGGAATGCGAAGCGGCGGCGGTGGCGGCGCACTTGGCGCGCTCGAATTCACGGCGAGTGCGAGGTGAGAGTGAGCGCACGTGTGCGAGTGTGCGAGGCGGGCCTGCATCCCTCGACTCTGCGATCTTGCCGCCGCGGGTGTGACCTTTCCTCCGCCGCTTACTGCAGCTGGCCTAGCCCGCCAAGCCGGCACTCTCTTTTTTCAGTTGATGTTGCCCAAGAAAAAAAAAAAATTTTTTTTTTCAATGCGCTGGAAGCACCACCGTTTGGTTACTGCGCAAGTCTCTGCGCTTCACTTCACTAACCTGACACCAGGTGACACTACACGACGCTACGACGCCATCGTGTCGCTCGCTCTTCGTTTCCGACGCCTCGCGCATTGTGCGAAGCAACACGCGTCCACGAATCCAGTACCTGGTGTGACATTCCAAGGATGAGTGCTTCGACGAAGAAAAGTAAAGGATTTTTTTTCACTCTTTTTTGGTCACGGAAAACGGGTGCGCGTTACAATCGAGGGCGCATTAGAATCGAGTAAATACGGTAAGCGTTTCTTTTCCGAATTTTCGTGCCGAACCTGCATATAACGAAATCCTCTTTATAACGAAGTTTTTCAGGAATTTGTCAATTTCATTATATCCAGGTTTAACTGTAGTATGTCTCTGACGGACGAGGAAATGCCAAAAAATGAGCACCTCTCATAGATGGTCTGGAAGATGTCCTTGAAGCGGCCGTCATACTGCTTAAGGATAGTGTTCTTGGTACTCAGGTAGAGGGGCCATTCCTTCATCAGAGCATACGCGAAGCAGGAGTGGGCAAAGCCTTCGATAGACTCGTCTGTGTTGTACATGGCCATGGTGACACCACCCGAATTTTTGAAGTCGAACACAACATGCTTCTGCTTCTCGCCCCCGTCAGCAGGTGTGAACACAAGCTCCACTTTTCCCATTTTGGTAACTACCCTGTCCATAGCCTTGTACTGCAAAAAGAAAAAAGGGAAGTTTGAATCAAGTGGCGAGCAGGGAGGCAAGATAATGCACATTTGCTTACAGAAATGTCTGCAATTTAAATTAAATTCTGGGGTTTTATTAGCCAGAACCACAATACAATTATTGGGCAAGCCATAGTGGGGAGCTCCGAATTATTTTAACAACGACGGTTCTTTACTAAGGCACCCAGTGCACTGTAAATGCATTTCACCCCCACCAAAATGCGGCCTGCAGCAACTGGGATTTGATTCTGCACCCTCGGGTTGTCTGTAATGCAGTAAGCTGCTTGCTTCACATGTTATACAAGTTATGCAAACCTAGGGCCATATATTGGCAGCCTTGCATGAATATCCATGTTCAAGAAGAGTCGCTGGAGAGCTGACAGTGGCAGCTGCCGGCCCCATGCTCTATCTCTGATCCCAAATCTAGCTCAATGTGTCACATAGAAAAGTAAACTTGTGGAGGAATGCCTTACCCGAAACAAGCAAAGGAGTGCGTTATATAAACTGTCTTATTGCTTATGCTAGAAGGGACACAAATGCAGCATCAGGAAATTGGTTTCAACTTGCACGGCATTATCATTTGTGGTTCTCCAGCGTTTCGATGCCTGGGAAAGCTCTTGTAGCCCTTGTGTGGTCAAAGAGATGCACATATATCTACCCACCCAAAATCTGCTTCTCCTACCATAGCCAGTCCCTCATTCTATGGCACTGTCAGCATTATCCTTCTTCAGAGCAACTAAATTAGAAAAGCCTTTGTGACCACATTTATGACATTCTGCACAAAACCATGATAGCTGCGTTGCTGGCATACGAGGTTACCACACCTTTCATGCAATATACATAAAACAATTCTTCTCATCAAGAAAAAACAAAAAAAGGAAAAACACAGACTAGCCATTTGAAACAGCTCTGAGATTGTAAACATTCATGCTCGCCTCTCCAGCTGAGATGGAAAAAAAAAAATCTCCCATAGGCTTAGGCAAACTTTGTTATAAAGCATCTTGGATTAACACTAGATAATGCCAAAACAAATATTTTACCACACCAAATAAATCATTCAGTGCATATGTGCAGACAGTGTTCGGTAGGACAGAGCACTTTGTCCTGTGGTTCTCTTCCAGTGTCCTGTGTTGCACTGTTTAAAGCTGTTTAGTTGTTGAACAGCTTATTCCAATATTTAGCACATCACCAAAATTTCCAATTGGACATGGCAAGGAGCCCTTCAACACATTTGCTGTGACGTGGGCCACAGATGAGTCGCAGCAGTTACTCTCGCTGTGTGGCTGCGCCGGACGTTCTTGCAGTGCACATACTACATCTTTGCTTGAAATCGACGAAGAAAAACTTATTGCTTATGGTTTGACATGTTATAGTACCATTTCTCTGCACCTTGAGGAAGACTCAAAGGAGCACAACTGCTTTGAGTTGTGCTCGGGATGAGGTGACTCGGGACGGACCAGAGGAATAAAGTATTTACTCGCATAATGAACACACTTTTTTTCCCCGGCAAATGAGCACAAAGTTAGGGGGCTGCGTTCATTATGGGGGTGAAACTTTGAGCGATTTTTTTTCCGTGGCCACCTCTAAAAAAAGTCGCAGTTTCACCCGAAAGGCCAACCATCGATTGCGATAGCAAATGCGTAGACAGCTATACGAAGTGAGGATAGCAGTTTTATTGGCCGTATAAACTTGCAAACATTCGCCAACTATGTAAATTAACACGCATGGTGTCAGCGCGCACAGGCAAGCATGGACACATCACACTCGATGACCGTGGACATTCGCTGTCAAAATGCTGGCGTGAGCAAGCGTGGCAGCAATAGCGAGCGAAATGACCTTTGTGCCGTGTATTGCTTCAACGCAAACTGAGCGACGAGAACGGAGCACACACAAAAGTATAAGCCGCCGTAGCACCTAGACTCAGCCCCTGACGCAGATCGCTGTCAAGACAGGGCGCGTGCGGCCAAGCAATGTGCAGTTGCTGCGCTGCCCCCCTCGCTCCCCTCCCCCCAGCGCCATGCGCGCGACGAAATACGGCGCGTTTCCTCCCGGCTTTCCTCCCTCAAGCGCAGGAGATTGAGCTGCAATCGTCGGCGCCGACGGGAAAAATGTGCTTGGAGTGTCCATACGATTGCTATCGCAATAAAGATAGGGGACGTACGGTACGATTCGGCGTCTGATACAATCGTACCTGCCGGACGCCATATTCGACGCCGAATCGTACCGTGTTTTTCCTACTTTATGGCAGCAGGTTCAGGGTGCGTTCATTATGCGAGTAAATACAGTATGACAAGTGATCCGCCGGTGGGTCACCGTGCAAAGAAATTGGGACTTTTAGAAGTGCTGTCACAGTGAACGCGTTAAATCTTGTCCTTAAAGATACTGGCAAAATGTAGGTTTATGCTTCTCAAGCAGAACAGCTTCTAAGGAATCTTTTGTTAAATTGCAAAAATTGCTCTCACGGGACCTTTGCAGCAGGCTCTCAACGCTTTTACAGCGAGCGCAATTCTTCAGCATTTGCCAATGCAATATTTACCTCTCGCCAGCTATGAACAACTGGTTGGTCTTGGAGCATTCCTTGAATCATATAGAAACCACTGATATCCTGTTTAGCAAAATTTTAGAAAAATATATTTTGCAAATCGTTGCAGAAAGTTAGAGGAAGCTTGCATAGAATTAGAACCAAAGGAGATAAAGAAAAATAGACCTTATATTTGAAATAACCACATAACATTACATATTTGTACATGTTTTCAGCACTACACCTCAAGAATAAGGATTTAAAATATTTGGTCACAGACCCAAGAGAGAGAGAAGTCATTCCGCTCGTACCTGGTCACCAAACGCATGCCTTCCGATGATAATAGGCCGTGTCCAGCCAGGCACAAGACGGGGGATGTTTTTGCACAGAATGGGTTCCCGGAACACTGTGCCCCCAAGAATGTTACGAATGGTGCCATTAGGGCTAGGGTACATCTGCTTCAGGTTGAACTCTAATGCAGCAAAAGAGGTTCAAGGGAAAAAATATGTAAGAATCAGATACAGGCTCAAATGTCTGTATAAAAGGAAATGGTTAGTGGCATGGAATACAAATGCTTTCCTCCTTGACAGACAAAGAAAAAAAGAAAATAAGCATCGACTACATAAGCTGAGCAACCAGCTATGACCGCTGGATACATGATAACAGATTCCGCAAAACACTGCTTCAATTCATACACAACACAGGCCTCACAGCACACATATAACACACATATACACATCAAGAATTATGCCTTAATGGCAAGTCTTTATCGCAATAAAAAAAAAAAAAAATGTGCAGTGCAGTTTGAAGCCCCACACGCCATGATGCATGCTGGGCACAGCTGTCGCGATATGTAAAGGCAACATAAACTGGTGCAACAGCCACAAGGCAGAAGAGAAAGCTGTATGTAGGCCATCGTAGCACCACCTAGAAATACAGAAGGCAAATCTGTACCACCACACACTGTCTGCACAGTCTCAGCACAGTGAGTGGTATCAAAGGCCACTTGGCTGCTGCTATACCAGAGATGTCAGAAGGTGCAGCTGGCACACACACAGCTGTTGCATGCAGCTTCGTGCAGGCTAGTGTTGACATACCATAATACCCCTTCCATCTCCCTAGGCTGGCGTAGCAGCTGTGGAAAGCCATTCCTAGCAACTGTATGATGTTGGCTAGGGCCACATGAAGTCTGTGTGCATTTGCAGAGTCTCTGCCACAAAGGCCGAATGCTTCAAGGCGAGACGTTCAATCCAAGGAAGGTCTAAATGTGCAGCACCACACCACACTCTGCAACCCACTGCGCCTGTCATGCAGAAACAGCTAAGACATGTTTGGCTGTTTCTGAAAATTACAGGGCCTTCTGTCCCTTCCAAGCTTTTTGGCAATTGCAATTTTAGACTTCAGTCACCTTAACATACAATGCAACTCTTATTTATGTGCAAAGCTTGTCCATATAACGCCCCTAATACTTCTGTCCACTGTGTGCTTATACTGTGAATAATGGGTCATTTGTGCTAGTCCTAGAACATAGCAGCTGCATTTGTGCCTCAAAGCTAAATAAGCGGGTGAACTCCTTATGATTACACCACTGACAAAAGTCCAATAAATAGCATGACATTAAAACTCAAATTGCTTGCAGTTCTGTACGATGGGTGCACAGTTGTCAAGTCACCAAACCTAAAATTTCTGAAATGAACATGGCATGCTGTACAGGGCCCTGAATATTTCGTTGCGCCTGTTTGAAAAATGCTTTTGCGCTCACTGCTGCACTGTTCTTGCTCAAACTTTGTAGAACGTTCGCATTTCTGGGTCTGCTTCGTTCAGTATAACACTTACCACAGTTAACTGGCTGGTTTTTAAGAAAAGAAGTCTACATTTGCCTTCACTTATGGGAATGTGAACTGCTGCAATGACGGCAATAGGATAAACTTGTGTCGCCGCCTGCCGGCAGCTGCAGAAAGCAGCCGATCAGGGATGTTCGCAGGGTGATCCAGGAGTGGGCAACAAGCGCCAAACCTGCCTGACGGGCTACTTTCTGCAGCTGCCGGCAGGCGGCAACACAAGTTCATCCTATTGCCGTCGTTGCAGCAGTTCACAATCCCATCATCATCATCATCAGCCTATATTTATGTCCACTGCAGGACGAAGGCCTCTCCCTGCGATCTCCAATTACCCATGTCTTGCGCTAGCGTATTCCAACTTGCGCCTGCGAATTTCCTAACCTCATCATCCCACCTGACTTTCTGCCGTCCTCGACTGCGCTTCCCTTCTCTTGGTATCCATTCTGTAACCCTAATGGTCCACCGGTTATCCATCCTACGCATTACATGGCCTGCCCAGCTCCATTTCTTCCGCTTAATGTCAACTAGAATATGGGGCATCCCCGTTTGTTCTCTGATCCACACCGCTCCCTTCCTGTCTCTTAACGTTACTCCTAAGATTTTTCGTTCCATTGCTTTTTGTGCGGTCCTTAACTTGTTCTCGAGCTTCTTTGTTAACCTCCAAGTTTCTGCCCCATATGTTAGCACCGGTAGAATGCAATGATTGTACACTTTTCTTTGCAACGACAGTGGTAAGCTCGCAGTCACGATTTGGCAATGCCTGCCATATCCACTCCAACCTAATTTTATTCTTCTGTAAATTTCTTTCTCGTGATCAGGGTCCCCTGTGAGTAATTGGCCTAGATAAACGTACTCCTTCACAGACTCTAGAGGCTGACTGGCGATCCTGAATGCTTGTTCCCTTCCCAGGCTATTGGACATTATCTTTGTCTTCTGCATATTCATCTTCAATCCAATTCTTACACTTTCTTGATTAAGGTCCTCAATCATTTTCTGTAATTCGTCCCCATTGTTGCTGAATAAGACAATGTCATCAGCAAAAGGAGGTTGCCGAGATATTCGCCGTTGATTCTCACTCCTAAGCTTTCCCAGTCTAAGAGCTTGAATACTTCTAGACATGCAGTGAATAGCATTGGAGAGAGTGTGTCTCCTTGCCTGACCCCTTTCTTGATAGGTAACTTTATACTTTTCTTGTGGAGAACCAAGGTAGCTGTGGAATCCTTGTAGATATTTGCTAAGATATTCACGTATGCCTCCTCTACTCCTTGATTACGATTTAAGAAAAAAGTCCAAATTTGCCTTCACTTATGGAATGTGGATATGGTCCATCGAAGGGTTATTCTACGATGGACCATATCCACATTCCCATAAGTGAAGGCAAATTTGGACTTTTTTCTTAAAAACCAGGCAATTAACTGTTGTAAGTGTTATACTAAACGAAGCAGCCCCAGAAATGCAATCATTCTGCAAAATTTCAACAAGAACAGTGCGGCAGCGAGCGCAAAAGCTTTTTTCGAACAGGCACAGCGAAAGAGTCGGGACGGTATATAAGAACAGCTACTGGTCAAAGTTTTCACTTGTATACTTAACACTAATACACGGGAAGCTTGCATGATAGTATAGAAGAATAATTCAAACTTTAGAGTTAGCACAGAGTTATTTAAAACAGTTGGCACATGACAGTAAATAACTAGACTTCAGCACAAAACAGACCAAGAAGGAATAGATGCGAACAGGATGTATAATGTGTCTGTTCCTTTGTGGCTTTTTTTTTTTGCACCGAGATCTAGTTACTGTCGTGTACAAACAACTAGCCCAGCAACATGCCCTTGTTAATTGCAAAAACCTTTACCTTCTACCCTGGCCTCGTCAGGTGTAATGGTGGCACACTTGATTCCTACATTGTACTTTTTGATGGCATGTGCTGCATCATATGTCACCTTGTCGTCAGTCTTGTCGCGACTTGGAAGACCCAGGTCATAGTATTTGCAATCCAGCTTTAGGAATGGAAATATCAACTGCAAAATAAACACAAGGAAAGTCGCAAGTGAAACAATGATTTAAGTTAATTTCAAATATATGGCTTTCCAGCATAGATGAATGCAGTGAACAATGGCTGATGAAAGGACATTCAGGTGGTATAACTATTGAATATTTAAGTTCTGCATATACAGGTGTCATAACAAAATTGTAGCACTATTTCTGTCACTGCCCAAATGACCTTGTTGAGCATGCACTTGTTTGTATGCTTGTTTTGATCACGTTTGCGAAATCTTGACAATGTTTGTAAGCAGAACTCTTTCTGGAGTCGGTTACATATAAAGCAAAACATTTTTTTTTTAAGACATTCAATGGATAGTGATGCTGTGGTCGGTAGTAGTGGTAGTAATTGGACTGGAGAGTGCAGTGATGAGTGCCGAAGAGTGCTTGCAATGAGGAAGAGAGGAGCGGCAATAAGGAAGGCAGCAGAGGAAGTAATGTGGCGATTGGTTGGTAGAAGCAATGACATTATAAGGCGATAGGAGAATGCTACGCCGATTGGGTAATGCAAGGGATGACGACGTATGGTGAAAGGAGGGTATGGAGTCAGAGTGGACATGAAAGCTTCACTTAAATCAATTTCCACAGTGCACGGGATAAGCATAATTTTTAATTCACCAGCATTAGGAGTGCCAAAGTGGAAAGAAAGTGTGTGTGTGAAGCCAGTCACTTGGTAGAGGATGGGAGAGAGCTTAGAAGATCATCAGCGATCTAGAAGCCAGTTGGAGCTGGGAAGGAGGGAGAAAGAGCAGCACAGCTGTGAATAGGCGCTGCTCGAGAGAGAGGGAAAGGGCAGTGGTGCTGAAGCGCAGTTGCTTAAATCTGTTCCAAACCACCATCAATTGCACTTTGCTTCTCGCAGAGGCAGGATGATCTGCGAGGAGCTGAAATGACCTGCAAAGCTCAAGAGGTGTGACGCAATGCCCAATGAAATTCTCTCGCATTTACCACTAAAATGCCAGCGATTTTTTTTTAAATTCAGGTAATTCAAACTTCTGATAAACCTAACAAGAATATGTGGTACTTAAAAATCTGAATCAGGATGTGTCCATTGTTTGTCTTTTCCATAAGGCAAATTCCAGATGCTCATGAAAAAGGCAGGATGAAATGCAAAAAGTGCATTGTGCACATGCACATTTGGTAGTCACAACTATAGCTTTCCAAAGAGACTAGAACTGGTGAATGAATAAATAAACTGATTTCCCTTTTTAATAAAGGGGAGGGGTCGGGGAGGAGAGAGAGAGGCCTGTGTGCTCCAGTCTCAGCACCTTATGTTGCCAGATGTCCACCTATCAGTCGTTTAAGTTTAAGAAAGACAAGCTCAATGCTGCAGACTCAGTAAAACATACCTCTTCTTTAATCTTCTCCCATATGATCCTTGTCATCTCATCACCATCCAACTCCACCACAGGGTTCTGGACTTCAATCCTCTTGTCCGACCCATCTGAAAAAAAAAAATGAAAAAGAGATCATAAATATTGCATAAATAATAAAACGTGCCTGTAATTACATTAGCCAATGAATACGAAAAAAGAAAAAAGAAACCGAATGTAAAAATCACACACAAAGTCAGCCAGTGGGTTTCTCCACATAGCACGACATTTAAAAGTGAAGCAGTCAACCAGGGAACACGACGACCTTTTGTAACAGTTAATGCTGGCTAGCACTTGCTTTTAATAAGTCTTTTCTCAACCAGGACCTTCACCAGCTCACACAAGAATGCGAAAAACATGGGGCTTGCATATAAACACAAACGCGACCTGCACGCGCGGCCTTCCCATGCAGACACGTGAGCAACGGGGCAAAGCCGAACCTACGGACGAAAAAGGACAGCGCACACGTGCGTGCGTTTGTGTGTGCAAGAACACGTTATCGGCACTAAAGTAATAAAAAAAATATATCGCAGTTTCACCCGAAAGGCGAAGCATCAATTGCGATAGAAAATTAGTAGAGTTATACGGAGTAAGGATAGTAGTTTTATCAGCTGTATAAACTTGGACATGTAGCAGCACCAGCAACGCGCAGAACTGTTGTCGACGCCGTCGGCGTTTTGACAGCTTTCGCACCGATCACGAGAGCGTTGGTGACTGCTGCCGGTGCCTCTGGGGGCGGCTCAAAGGTTTTCGACGAGATCAGGGGCGCGATCTTGTACGCGTTCCAAAATGGAACGGAGGCGTTCCGTTCCATCGAGCCGCACACGATTGGTCAATTTGAACGTCGCGGTTGAAATTGGCCAATCGTGTGCGGCCTCAAGATCGCGCCCCAGAACGGGACACTCGTCGAGCTGCGTCGGAAGTTTTTACCACCTTCTCGCCTCGCAACGTTTTTATATAATTACGCATTTGGTGCCGCAGCTGAACGTCGCCTCCCCTCCCTAGCTCCCTCCCGGGCCACGGCCTTTCGCGCGACGGAAGAAATCGCGTTTGCTCTATATATAAGGTGATTGTAAAAGAGGAAGAGACGCTTAATTCTGCAGCCCTTCAGGGAGCACGGCGCAGAACGCGCGTTTGCTCTCCGCCGTGCCTTCGCTCCCCGTGAAATCGCGCGTCCCTCGCGCCCTTTCACTCGCGCATACAGCATAGGGCGCGCGGCGACGATTTCATCGCCGTTGACGTCATACGGAACCTCACGGCGACGGCAGAAATCCGCTTTGAGTGTCCATATAATTGCTATCGCAATAAAAGAGAGAAGAGAGAAAAAAAAAAAGAAAGAGCGGCGAAGAATTCAAAATGTCACAGGAAAAGGCACACGTCTTACCGAACGAAATTTTAACCACTCTCCCAACGCAGAGCTTGTTGTTCATGCCCTTTTTTTTTTAATCGACTGGGCTGGTTTACGTGACATGCTCAAGAAGTTGCAGGACCCCTTCAAAATTCACGCATTGTGTGCCGCTGTGGCACTTCGGTTTAAACAACGTGATCTATGCGTAGCGCATAACTATATTTTAAAAAAGGAGGGGGGGGGGGGGGGGAGGGCTTTGTACGCAAGTTCAAAAGAAACCGTAATTGTAAATTAATCTGCATTTTAGAATTAGTTCTAGAGCATTCATAACATTAGCCTTACCGTGCCTTGAAAGTTGGTATGGTCCTAGAGCCGGCAAGTAATAAAAAAAATGTGGTTGATCCCTCTTATATAGGAATCGGTATAGAACACGAAAGTGAAACGTGTCTTCACAGAAGTAGTGTAATGTTTATTGCACATTGATATATAATGTCTATTGGTGTTTTGTGGCTAAAGCGCCCTTAGGCGTTGATGCACCCACGCTGACGCCTGGTGGCACGTCTCCTCCATCACGACTACCAACGTCGATGACCATGAGCAACCGTCGTGCATATGGAAGCTGCACTACGCTGCACACGCTAGCACAACGCGAAAGACGAAGCACGTAACTGACACACTAATACAACGCGCAAGACAAAGCACGTAACTGAATCGTCACCGAGTCAAATCAGCGCGTACAGCGCGTCGTAATTGCAGCCTCCGCGATTAACTTCAGAAACATTTTCAGAGCTAATTGCGGAGGCCACGCTCCGCTGTGCTGAGTACGGTGAACGCCACCTAGGTGGCGTTGGTAGTGCTTCTTGATGCCAGCGTCCCTTCGAATGCTGGCATCGAGGCGTCGTAGTGCTGAGACCACCGAAGCGTTCACTGTCGGTGCGCGTTAGTGTCATAATGCAGTACTTCTCTTTTCTGCTCGTAGGCGGCGGCACCGCCCCGAGCAAGAGCGCGGGTACACGGAGGAGTGTTAAGCCCAGACCACACGTACAGCGGTGAGCACTGTTAGGGTGAACACGCGAGCGCGTGGCCGACGGCACTGTCAGCGCCCCGTTACGGTCATCACTGGAAACATTGCGCATGCGCATGACGCCTTCCGCGAAATAATTGTTCCACCGCACGCATGACGTCATGAATGCACTTGTTCGTCGTCTGCTAGCCGCATTTTTGTTTTCTAAGCCCATGCATCCTGCATTTTAAGATTTCTTTAAACATCTGTGCTTGAACAGAACAAGACAAAAAAACTTGTATATCTATGGGGGCGTGTCTATTCGTTCGCTTAAGTTGTTGTGCATGCAACGCCGTATATAAAACAACCAAACATCTTTCGCAGCCGTTCATTCTGTCGCCAGATCGTATTATGGCTAGGGTTCCCGATGATGAACGGCGCTCAATTGTCGATTTTTCCCTGAAAGGTTATTCCCAGCGGTATATTGGCGCTTTAGTTAATAGGCCCCTGAAGACTGTGAACAGGATAATTCAAGCCTACAAGTATGAAGGTCGCATTCAGGATGCACCCCGCGCGCCCCGCCCTAAAGCTACCACAGACGATGAAGACGCCCTCATAGTTGCAGCTGCTGTTCGTAACCCTTTCTTGCCAGCCCCAGCAATACGCGAGGACTTGGATTTGGACGTTTCGGACACCACTGTTCGACGTCGCCTGCGTACTGCGGGCCTTCGCAGTCGCGTCGCAGCGCAGAAGCCACTACTAACGGCGGCAAACAAGGACGCACGACGGCAGTTCGCTGAGCTGCACGAAGCATGGACATCAGAAGAGTGGGGTCGCGTCATCTTTTCGGATGAGTCGACGTTTTCGACGCGACAAGACCAAAGATTGCGTGTTTGGAGACTACCAGGCACACGGTGAGGCAAACTTCCTGCTTTGAAAAGCAATTGTTTTAGTTAACGTCACAATGCCACGCAGGAACGACCCGGACAACGTGCAAGGTGTTTCTGCCAGTGGGAGATCGAGTGTGAACGTGTGGGGTGCTGTTTCAAGATATGGTTTAGGGCCCCTGCAACGTATACGTGGACACTTATCGTCGGAACAATACTGCAACATTTTGAACGATGTGCTGTTGCCATATGCGAGCAGTTTATTCCCAGACGGTGATTACCTGTTCCAACAGGACCGGTCACCGATACACACGGCGCGGGCTGTCAAGGAGTTCCAGGCGGAGCAGCACATGCAGCTACTGGAATGGCCTCCTAAAGGAGCGGACCTGA
Organism: Dermacentor silvarum; assembly: GCF_013339745.2. Classification (NCBI taxonomy): domain Eukaryota; kingdom Metazoa; phylum Arthropoda; class Arachnida; order Ixodida; family Ixodidae; genus Dermacentor; species Dermacentor silvarum. The sequence goes on from NC_051161.1 coordinate 21,836,365, forward strand.
ATGTGATAGAAAACGTGTGGGGCCGTCTGAAAGCTTCTTTGGCAAGGAAGCCCCTTTATTCCGCGACTTCGGACCAGTTGTGGGCGCAAGTCAGCAACGAGTGGGAAAGGCTGAAAGCCGATCGGGAATATGTTCGATCACTTTACGACTCCTTACCGTCCAGAATAGCTGCAGTCGTTGCTGTAAGTGGTCACATGACTCGCTATTAGATTTGCTCATGTTTTTATATTTGTTCTCATGGTCTTGTTTAACTTGAATTGCAAAAGTGCAATTTTCTTGAATAAAAAGTTTAATAATTATCCCTCTTACACTCACTTTTTTCCTTCACGCGCCAATCTTCAATCCAGATGGACCTTGAAATGCAGAAGGTATCAGCTCAGCGAACAAAAAATGCGGCTAGCAGACGACGAACAAGCGTATCGATGACGTGATGCGCGCGGTGGAAAGAGTGTTTCGCAAAGCACATGCTGCGCATGTGCAATGTTTCCAACGATGGCTGTTACGCGGCGCTGATAGTGCCGTCGGCCACGCGCTCGCGTGTTCACCCTAACAGTGCTCACCGCTGTACGCTTGCGGACGCGCGTAAGCTCGCGTCTACGCGCCTTGCGGTTTCCGCGCCTAGCGAGGAATGGCGGTTTGCATCCACAAATACGCGCGACAGCGCGCGCTCACTGGCCTCACTTGTTTACACCTTGGTAGACGCCACTTCGTATTTCGTTGTTGGCAGAGCTTCAAAATGCTTCGATATCTATAAACGTAATTGTTATCTTTTTGTAGCTGTTAGATGAGCACAAAAAGTGAAGAAGAAGCACTTTCTTGCATGGTATAATTCTGCTGAACTGAGAGTTGAATGTACCGCGCCGTCGCTGCGTAGCCAGGCGCGCCTACGCAAGGCGGCCCAGGCGCGCGATAACTGAGAGGAGCTGATCACCTAGATCGCGCCGCGTTTCGCCGCGTACGAGCCGTGCCGCACCGTCTGCGCATGCGTTGGCGCGCGGACGCGAGCTTGCGCGCGTTTGCAAGCGTACGTGTGGTCTGGGCTTTAGATATATAAGGCGCGTCTGTGTAGCTCTCTGCAAATGCGTTTGTGGCGCAATGGGTTAAACGCTCGGCGATCTATCGTCGCGGACCGAGAGGTCGTGGGTTCGATTTCCAAATTTTCCATGTTTGTGGAACTTTTTCTTCTGGTTTCTTTCTTTGTATTATGTTCGTGTACATTGTAAGCTGACGTATTTCCGTGACGGAAATACGTCAGTGAAGTCTTGGTGGACCCCGGCATAAAACACTTTCGTGTTAAAAAAAAAATAAAAAAAAACGCGAAAGCTAATGTAGCAACGCCCCTATAAATCCCGTTTTATTATTATTATTATTATAAGTTAGTACACTAGTTCCCACGTTAGCTGCCCCTGAGCACGGCTGTGCCATGACAGACGTATTCGGACAGTCATAGCCTATTCGGAACTAATTAAAATTTTGTCAATAAAAGGATTCTACTACTAAGGGGACCAAAAGCTCAACACGGCATGTTTTTAAAACTGTACGAAAACGACCGAAACACGGAAAAGAATTCCGTGGCGTAAAGCCCACGATGCGGCGCTGGAGCTTGGTCTCCCCTAGAGTGACTCTAGTCTCCCCAGTGACTCTAGTCTCCCCGTCCCGACGTGGGTGCGGCCCGCGGCTTCGTCGCCTCCCTGAGAGGGGGCAACAGAGCTTCTCAGGACCTTCATTAAAGTTCTTTGTCTGCCTGTCTGTGGCGTAAACGTACGTACCGGCGCTACGTTTGCGCGCGAAATTCGAGAAGCGAAACTGAACATTATTTTCTCAGTTAGTATAACCAATTCTTTTCCGACAAATAAATGAAAACAGCCTCATTATCATAAAGTGAATCAGTGCCGGCCGCTCTTTGGTGTCCCAATAAAGACAGTTATCTCATGACTGGTCGAATTGACGCGTCGCAAGTACTACACGAACCTTCTGTAATGATCTAGACAGCAGAGCTTTAACGAGTCTCAGTGAGAAAATCGTACGCAGTTTCCTATCCACTACCGCGCAGTTATACCATAGTTTTAGCTTCGCTATCCCAAGTGAAGAAATTAGCAATTTTTTTCTTTTTTTTTTTACATATCGATGACAACTAGCGTAGAAATTACCACTTGATAGGGACGATTTCTTCTTATATAGCTACTCTACAATCGCACGCTCAAAGGCCATAAAACGCTTCGTCAACGTATGTCACTGCGGCGTAGCTGGCTTCCAATTCGAGCCGCCCATTCGACGTGCAAGTGAATCGCAGAATAAACACCCCGAATACTTTTTCAACAATAATTATGGTCTGGAAGATTTCACAATCACTCCGGCAAGTCGACACAATTGCCACCAAACATAAAAATGATGCGACCTTTTCGCGACAAAACGTCCCGTAAAAGACCGAAAGGAGATGCTGCGCCTATGAAAAACGCGCGCTGTTCCAATCGACCTATCCGTGCGGCGTTGCACGTAACTCGCTAGCGAGATGGCCCCGAGAACGCCGCGGTTTTGGCAAAAGGCGCAGCGATGCTTGAGCGGAAGCAAGCAAGCAAGCGCAAGAGACGGGGGGTCTAAGCGAGTGGTAATTGAGTTACGAACTCCCCCTCCCGTTGAGAACTCGGCAGACCTAGCGCTCCCGCACGGCGCACTGAAGCGAAGACACGGGTCGTACTTTTTACTGTGTACACGCAGGATTTGTTGCTGCGGTAGATGCAGGCACAGCGAGCTGCATTTGCTCTGAGCTGAGCGCTGCCAGGCGCTGGTAAATGACGTAGTCACGCTAACGTTCGCTGCACACAGCGGACGATGTGAGACAGGAGCATGGACGCTTGTTCCTCTCGGACTCACTCACATCTACGGCTCGCAATATGCCCAAATAAACCAGTTCCGCATACACAGAGAGCTGTTTGTAGGCACGCGAGTTGAGCATGTGCAAAAGAAACGCCTATGTAGCCTAAGGCCCTGCCAAATTACGAAGGCGTTTGTGTACCGCACACTTTGTGCCTGACACATGGCCATGACTACTTTCCGTTTGATTTGTAGTTGCAGCAGGGTAAGCACGGAGGGTGAATTTAAAATTTCATCCAAGGAAGACCAGTTCAATGATTGTGTGGGCATATTTGAAGATTAAGTGAATCCATGGGCACATCCACTGTCACTGCCGATTGACTCGAGCAGATGACTAAATATGTCGTCGTACCCTGTAATGGCCAACACATTATATATACTACCTAGATAACTATTTATGTTCAATAGATGCTCGTAAAACATTACGTTTTAGACATTGTACATATCCCATAGATAACTACATGTATCCAAACATCACAAATACATATCATGGACAATCTAAGTTCCATCCAGATCACGTTGCCTTAACATGGCAAGGATATTGCAGCTGGACATCAACATCATAAGTCGGATAGCATACGACGCAGGTAACAATTTTTTTAGTGCATTGTTACATATATGTAATCAATGTGCTTAGACACTAACATGTTCATGCGTAAAAATGACACCGATATACTTAATTATACTCAGATACCCTACCCACCAGCACGTATATATAACTGAGTAATATTTCACTCAAGGATTCAGGGAAGCATTCTCTCGTGTCTAATCTATATTGCATGCGTTGCTAGCATATGACACACGCTCAAATCATGCGCTCAATGTTTATCCGGTCGGTTCTGTTTTCTGTAACTGAAATAAACTGGACGTCACGCTCCCATTGTAGCCAAGAAGAGTTATTTTCGTCACTACATTATCCGCCTCAAACAAGCAGTTATGAGGGTCATTAAATGTTTATTTCTACATTAATTAGTAGCTCGGCGCACTCATCGAGATACGTACGTATTTATTCATCTGACACTGTCCCAGAGTAGCCGTGGCTTCTCGCTGAAAGTAAAATGGCAAGGCGCACGTCATTTAATTAATCATGGCGCTTGCTCTTTAGAGAAGAAAATATTTCGGACAGAATAATTTCGTCGAGGATTTACTCCTAATTCCGCTCTCGTCAGCCAGCCAGACATTTTCCACTATTTCACAATCGGTGGATCAGTTAAGTGACACGGAAGCAGCAGTGAATTTTCGTCACTACATTATCCGCCTCAAACAAGCAGTTATGAGTGTCATTAAATGTTTATTTCTACATTCAAGTCAAGTGCAGAAATAATTTTATGCCGTCAACAATTTTAATGCGTTGGCATTAGGAGTGTCAAAGTGAAAAAAAAAAAAAAGTATGCGAGTGAAGAGTGGGAAGCCGGTCACATACTAGAGGTGACGTAATGCTCACGCATTTTTCTCGCATTTAACGCTAAATCGCCATTGAATTTTTTTCACTGTGGACGAAACACACCGGGGAAAGTAATTTAAGGGATAAAATGTTAAGCGCGGTATGGAGGGAGTGGAGGTCAGACGGGAGAGTATGAGCTTCACAAAGAAAAGTGCACCCCACAGTAAATAAACGGGTCGATGCTGCTATTTCCGTGCGGCAACTTATTTCGAGGCCATCACACAGGGCCACGACGTCGGGGCAAACGGAGCAGCGGACACGCATGTGCGTTTCACTGTCAAAGTTATTGGTTCAACTCCGATTTCGTTACCTTGCACGGAGAGTTGAAAGAATTGCGTGTAACACGCTAAACGATCACAATTCTGCGTACGTTGACGATACCCGTGATGTCCGTTTTCAAGGCGCCGAACTGTGCAAAACGCAAATCTATTCATCGTACTGATTGACCGGGCTCAGCGTCATAGCACTTGGGGGCTATGTCAGGCGACGAATACAGTGAAGCTATTTTTGACCACATGGGTTTCTTCGACGTGCCCCGCCTGGAATGTGGTCTACGCGGCTGAGAGTCAAAACGGGGACTTCGTGTCCTGTTGCACAGCGCCTATTCAGCCGAACGTTATCGAGGGTTGCAGAAAATTGGTTCAGCGAACGTTTATTCGCGCTGTTGTGACTTCAGCACCGGTTGCTGGTGTCCACTAAGAATCTCTTGAAACGATTGAGCGCAAGTGACACTTCCGAGACAAGCTCCTCACGTCGCTAAAAATTCAAAATGAGAACTTAACAGGGCTTTCTCTCTCTCTCTCTCTCTTTTTTTTTTTTTCTGCTGCCCCCATTTCTCCACTTCGACGACGGGCCGCAACACCCAGGCAACACCTGGACGTCAATAAAGCTTCTATAGTTCCTCAACAGGTGGCGTTAGGTCGGCGCCCCTTCGTAGTCTTCCAATACGTTTCCTGGTGTGTCGTCTGCTACACGCGACGCGACTTCCCGATTTTACGGCAGTGTCCGCGGAGACCGGATCGAACCGGCGTAACGTGGCAGAGGAGTACAAAAGAATACGAGAAAACAAAATAATAATATAACCAGAGAAAAGAGAAACGAAAAAACGAGTTGTGGACGGAGAAGGCGAGGAAGTCTCAGGGGTGGCCCTAAAAATGGATCTCGGTGGTGGGCGAAAGTCGGCCGCCACGCGCACAGGACCGCCGTAACAAGCCTGCAAAACCGGCCACTTGCTCCGAGCACGTGCAGGGCGGAACTGATACGTGGCCTGCCCAGCCGCCAGTGGTCCACGCGGCGCGAACAGTAAAAGGAGCAACAAGAAGGAAGATGGAACAACAAAAAACTGAAAGAAAAGCCAGTACAGGCATTCGAGAAACCACGGAGAAAACGCTTGCGCAAGGAAGGCGCCGAAGGCCGCCTCGGAAGGGGCGTCACCGACGCTGCCGGAGTAAAGAGCACCAGAAAAGAAAACAAAACGAAGACAAAGTAGCTGAGGCGCTCATTTTTCCGCAGACGCGATAAAAAAGAGCAGTTTCGTTTGGGCGTTCGTTCGCTCCACTTTACTGCTCTCGGTCGCGTTTATTTTTGCCGCGCTGCTGATCTGAGCGCTCGGCGCCCAAAGCGTGTAGCCATGGGTGCTGGCGTGACAGTCGAGCGCGCGGTACACGTCGATGTCTCCGTGTGCAACACGGTTTACCTTCCTCGCGAAGTTTTTCTTTTTTTTTTTCTCTCTCTCTCTCTTTTCCCTTCCCGGCAGTGGTGAGGACGAAGAGGTTTGGCGTCAGAAATAAGAGCAGAATATACACCAAGTTTCAGTTTCGGTCCCTGCAAGCTCTGCTGCCACTTCCGAAAGCCGCATGGGGGGCTACTAATAGGTTCATCAGCTGACTGCGGGTAGCGGCGGCGCCTAGTTCCCACGTCAATGCGACGTCAAATGCGTCTGTATTCGTTGTTCGCCAACTCTACCCAAGCGCTGCCACGTTTAGGATTTTGCAGTTCCGCTTTCCTCGGTGTCCGTGCCAGCTGCGGTGGTATACGCCCACAGAACACGAAATAAACACATTCGCTTTTACAACTCGCGTGCAAGCCTGAACAGCCTGAACCCATCAATCGAGACTCGTATACCAGCACTGCTCGTGCTGAAACGAAGTTGCCGCTAAGAACCTGGTTTTATTGCCTCTTCTAAATTCCAGCATCATGCATACGTGCGGAGGAAGACTTTTCAATGCCACGGACGCTAGTTCGTCGTTTGCTGCTGCTGTTGCCCTTGACTGCTCGCGTCCCTTTCTCGTACCAACACAGCAAGTAGAAATGTACGACCCTTGCGCGCCTCGTTAAACTGCATGCCAGCCACAAATCTTACCGGGAACACCGACCCGCGCGTAAAAATTCTACGGATCCTCTGAGAGGCGCGGGTTTTACGCTTGTGTATTATCTCAGAAACATACACCCGGCTGCAAAACGTTTTCGAAGCACAAGAGCCCGGGGAAAAAAAAAGAAAAAAAAATAGAACATATATTCGCGTTTTCGCTACTTGCCTTGAATTGTGTGGTGCTGTGTGGTGGTCGCACGGAGAGGTTATGGTATACTGCGCCTTTCAATTCTCAGGTGGACACATCGGCGACGACGAAAGTAGGCATGCTTTTGCCAATTGTGCACTAGAACTGTGGCGGTCGGGATTACGTAGCTGCCTGCATGCTTTGTGCACATGCCGCACAATAATTCAAGAATCTGATTCACCGAGTTTTCCGGACATCTGTATATACCTCGCGATGCGAATTCGTATAAAGTTGAGCACACGTCGTGAGTAAAACCAACGATGCCAACAGGTCAGCGCAGCTGTTGTATTTAGTTTCGATATGAGCAAGGGAAGTTCGGCACATCGGTTATCAAGATGAATACTCAGACACGCAATGCCCAAAAACACATGAACATGAGGCGTGCGCTCGTCCTGTCCATATGTGCGTCTCCTTGTGTGATGCGTGTCTATTGGAGCAGTTTATAGTAATAACGAGAATGAACCAATTATATATTCCTCGCTCCAAGATGTCCTAATGAAGTTAAGAAAAAATGTTTGGCTGGTTTTAACTTCCCGAGATTCGTCTATATGCAAGACGCCGCAGTGGAGGGCTCCGGATAAGGCCAAGTCCTACACCTCAATGCACGGACACTTTTTTTTTCTTTTTTTTTCTTTTTTTTTTTTCATTTCGCCGTCATCGGAGTGTCGCAGCGCGGCCAGGAATCGAAAGCGCGGACCTGCGCTCAGCGACAGAGTGCTGCAATCAATGTACCACCATACCGTGGATGGTATGTACCGCAGCGATGTCAAATCGCGGGCATCTGTATCCGACCTATACACACTTCATTTTTGTTCAGTTTAGTTTGCGAGCATCCAATACCCCTTAACATCGATCGTAACGTCTTCACAATGCGGCGTACTGTACAAATTGCCACACTGAATTTACACCCCTACAAGTGAAAAAGATGTAAACCAGTCTATAATTCGCACTCGTACACCTTTCTGGGTATTAGGGTGCGATGTATAGACTGATTTACAGTCTATTCTATTTTAAAGCTGCAAATTATTTGACAATGTATGTTTACGACCACTTTGTCGCACATTGACCGGCGTTTACGCGTAAGTCTCACTAGGTAGCGCGACTGACTAGCATCAGCTGTTACGAATGGTATAAAACACCTTGATCGACGCACCTTCGGCAAGAAAGAGTCATGGAGGAGCTTTCGAATTGGCTAGTCTGCGGGGCAACCCGTGGGAACGAACAGGGAGGGGATATTCTGTAAGAGTCCACCTAGTGGACTCCTTCGCGCTCGTGAAGCGGTAGCCAATGGCGACAGCCGAAGTGGACAGTCCACTAGGTGGGACTCTTACAAAATATCCCCCCCCCCCCCCCCCCCCCCCCCCCCTCAGATAAGCGAGAGCGACGAGCCAATAGCAAGAGGTGCTATAGATAACGAAAAGCGCCGTGAATACGACCTTAGGGCCCGTTTATACTCAACTTCTGTGCTTCCTATTTTGTACGACTACGAGGTTATGAAACAACGCGACTGCGCACATCCGCTGACGTCTCGTTCCACGTGCTCCGTACAGAGAGAGGAGCGGTGTCAGGTCGCGCCGCGAAAAACAATCGCGACTCGGCCAGCTCACGTGACTATACCCAAGCGATCGCGTCGAGCGTTTCGTTCCAGTTCTCAGAATGGGCGCGCACAACAACATAATGGGCACAGGCTATTCATGTATGCATATCGGAGACGTGCCGAGCGCACGCGCAGAAAAAGAAGTGGAGCGAACGATAAGAAGTATGAAGGTACTGTGGCCGGTGGGCCACTGCCGGAACGAGGCAGGTGATGCCTCGCGACGGTTGACAGGTGCTTTTGCGAGCACGAAACGCGTCCTATGCGAGCTTGTCCCACGGAGCAACACACACACACCCACTAATATATATATATATATATATATATATAGGGGGAGAGAGAGAGGCACCTGCCATAACTGATTGAAAGCAACGGCGTAGCAGTACATAACTTTCAAGAGTCTTGAAGAGTCAGGCAGCTGTCAAGAGACCTTACGCTCACGCTGAGGTGGCCAATTAAGGTACGGTGCCTTCAAAGAAAGACAGAAAGAAAGAAAGGCGAGGGTACACGCAGAAGCTGATGGGTTGGGACAGAGGCTGATCCAAGTTCATTACACGAGTATTGAAAAAAGAAAAAAAAAAGGAAAGAAAGAAAGAAACAAAGGCGGATTGCCTCACTACAACTGCTGTTATATACTCTGATTTGCAGTAGTTTACCATCTACTTAAAGGTGGAGCAGGCGGCGTACGAACATAATCGGCATTGGGATGCAGACGAAGACTTATGATTGATGCCAGTCGATTTCATCACGAGTAATTGGCGTTTTTTCTCGCTCAATATCTCGTTTCTCAGATTTCGCATCACGGAGTCGCGTTCAACGGCTTTCATTACAAGCCGCATGTACACATTAGGGTAACCGTGCAGGTAACCGGAGAACTTGAAAATGAAATGCATGCATGGATGGATGGATGAATAACTTTATTGAAATGATTTAACGAAACTCCACTGGTGTTATCGTTCGCTATGCTACAACCTAACTCGTGCCATTTTCGTTCGCACTAGGGCGTAAACCTTGCAACTGCTGCCAGTAATCTTGTCTTAAATGAGGTCAGGCACCCCACTCTGACTAAAGACTCTGACCGGTGCGAGCAGCGCGCGAGAGGACGTCCACATTCAACATAGTTCCGTGCAGCCATGCGGAAAGCCGCGGGAGGATCGGGACGCTCGCCAACAGCCGCACGGGATATTCAGGACCGTTGAAGAGATGGTCGTAATAAAGTGGACATGTTTTAAGACGCTTCTGTCCAGGAAGTGATTACTGTAGTCCAGCACCAACATGAGCAACCGATCGTTGATAACGCTTCTCCGAGGAGAGGGTTCGTTACATTAAGCTTGGCGAAACGCACTGCGCAGCCGCCGTGAGACTTAACCCGAACGGATACACGTATACATAACAATTTAACGGACACGGACGGTAAGGAGCAAACATTGAATGCTTTAATTGGAACGAAGACGCGGCGCATTCATAGCAGCCCGACCTCTGCGCCTGCAGCACCTTGCGCAGGAGCAGCGTATGATGTTTACTGTGCGTCAGTCATTTTACCGCGGCTATATGAATGCGCTGCACTGAATTAGAAAACGCAGTCTGCGGATTGAACCTTCAGTGAAAGACACGAGAACATACATAGATAAATAAACCCTGAAAAATATTACTGCAGAAACTCCCTAGTGGGACTTGTCAGATAGTACGTAAGCATTCTTTCGAGTCGCTCATACATGGCCACATATATTAGTAATGATAAATCTAAGTAGTCATACGTAGTCAAAAGGCATTCTCATATAGGCCCCCATGCGTACCTATGTAGCGCAGTGCGTCACGCGTTACAGACAGACGGAGGAACAGATTTATGAGGGAAGCAGCCCTAGAATGCCTACACGTTAATACATAAGAGGGCGGTGCGTAGCAAGAATTCTCTGATGCTCTGAGCAATCGGAGAACACCAGAAAGCAAGACAGAACGCAACCGCGCGGAGAAAGGCGCGCACTGCCAACCAGAAACGGCAAGAGAGGTAAGGAAGCCAGAGAAAAACAAAAATACAGACGAGCGCGTCAGGTTCACGTGCTCCGCGCACACTCTCGCCAAATCCTGACGGCGGCGTTGGATGAACTGCCTTCACTTTCACGGGCGATCCTTCCTCCTCCGAACCGCCCTCTCCTCCACTCTTTCTCGGCCACGCGGGAGGGCACGGCGTGGAGTGAATTCAAAATCGGCTCGGACCAACGCCAAGAGTAGATGCCGGTAAGAAGTCAACACCCCGTTCCTGCATACGTGGTGCAGGCGCCCGAGTAACCGCATGATCCGGTTCGGAGTCCGTTGCTCTCAAAGATGCAGTCAGCGGAGAAGCGCGTGAAGGGAGCGAACGAAATTTCGCCAACCTTGACGACGCGGTAAAGAGAGAAAGAGAGAGTCACGATTTTAAAACGTTGCGCGCGGATACATGCCTCTTTGCATTGAGAAAGGAAAAGTAAAAACTCCAGCGCGTGTCGTGTTCCTCGCGTGTCAATGCATTTTTCGTATTCAACGAGTGGTTTTGCCGAATCGGGACGGCGACTTGCCTATAAAATTACGCTTTGCGCACACGGCAAAAGCCGGATACTTGCGGTACGTCTTCTTTTTATTAGTTATCGCAACGGGCGACCGACAGGCGCACCTGAACCAGCGCTAGGATAGGGAGCCTACATGCAACGCCGTTTTAAAACGGCGTTGAATGTAGGCTCCCTATGCTAGGGATTTCCAATTTCGTGGACGCATAGGGGACGTTCGAGGATGCAGACGGACACGATATGGTATTCACTGTATGACGCCCCCGTAGAGCACATTTTATAAGGAGATCGAATTTGCAGACTTGGAATACCGGGAAACCGAATTGCGCGACAGACATGTTCGTATCATTTTCTCGATCATTTTGCTTTAACAAAATGAATAGCGTTCTGACAGCATATGTGCTACTTCCTGAAGTAAAAAATAAAAAGGAAATGCCGAGGAAGAAATGGCGAGTTTATCTGGCCAATGATATATTTGGTATAGTGACATTTCGTACCGATAGATCCGTAGTGCGAACGCTCCGAAAGCTTTGCACGGCGAATGCAGTCGTCAGTATGGATATTTACAGCGATTGACTCACATGGCTACTGTATTTGCTAGCTCCAGCTAATCCGCGGGAAATCTGTCTCCTGCCTAAGCCGCAAGACGACATTAAAACTGCGGCGGTCCTAGGAGCGAGCGCGAGAGGGTTTGGGACCGCTGCCCATGTATGCCACCTACCAACTTCGCTTCCCACGGGAACGTTTATCTCTATGTTCGTGTTGACACGCCCTGTGACACCAACCGCTTATTAAGGAGAGGGGAGGGGGGAGGCAGGGCTGCATTTCTGGATCCGCCAGTGTGGAAAGGCCTTTAAATTGAAACGTTCAATTATCTTTACGTAAGTTTTTGAACGCGATAGCATTATTGCGGGCCGCGCTTTTTGTTGGTTATCAATACGCTGCAGAGTACGATTATGAAACAGCTACCTCTCCATGACCTTCCTGAAATAGCTGAACAATATATGATCTCTGTTACTCAACCTAAGCAAAGGACAGCCGGAGAGAAATCGTAGCTGCAGACTTCAAAGCGCACATGAGACGCGTCTGCGATTATTTTACGCCCATGATGCTTCCTGCGCGACGAGACATGTCAAGAAGGGGCAATCTAAGCAGGAGGCATAAAAATACCGATCTAAAACGAGGGCACCTTTTTACATCTGACAATCAATTAAAAACTACACTTCAAAGCGCGTGCGAAGGAAAGTAGTACTCGCAGGGCATCGCGCGACAACCGCTACGATATCGGGGACAATTGCTCCAACCTCGGTCATTCCGCAAAGGACAGTCACGTCGCACAGTCTGATACTGCAAAGAACCCCCCGACAGCGTTGCCCACATCAGCCTTTTTTTTTTTTTTTCTTGCTTTATTAGAGGCAGTCGGAAAAGCGCGCAATATCACGAAGTCAGCCGCAATTCCTCTCTCCCCCCCCTTATCGCACTGCCTTGATTGCGGGGCTACCAAACGTTGGGACGACCGCACTCGATATCCAGTTTGACCGCGAGGCCAGATGGTTTGACCCCCTAGAGTTTTTCCCAGAAAGCAGACAAGTAATAAAAGCCGAGAAAGTGCTTGCACTGCAGACGAAACTGGAGCACACAGTTGCTTAGTCGGGACGGTTGTGTGTGCGCGAACAATGAACCAGACCTTTCGACGAAGTGCCTGCGATGCAAGGTCAATGATGTTCAGAAGGGGCGGCAGCTACAGCGAGAGGCTCGCAGCTTTTTCACCCCTTTGTAACAGACTAACAGTGTATTCGAATACAATGAGAAGCTGTCCAACCTTAATCGCATTTTCAAATTCCACAAGTTAGGTATGTTATTCCTGCAACTCTCTGGGCGACGCATTATTCGATCTAGTGCCTACAGGTATTGAAAGTACTATTTTCCCATGACTTATAGACGCGTTGTAAAAGCAAGTATCGCCAGCTTCGACGTATACCGTACAGTCTTTGTAGAGTTTCGAAAAATGTTTCTCTTTGGAACAAGCTCTTCAGCCATGAGAGATATTTAAGGGTGGTATGCTCTAAGCTCTCGCTTAGGCAAAAACTGCCATGGTCACCGACACTGTGCCCAAAACGGGGTAAGAAAAAAATCGGCTAACTGCACCACAAAGCTTCTTGGTGCAATAAAAGGCCAATGCAATCACCTTACTTCGTGCTAACGGTAATCTGAATCCCCGCTCCCCCCCCCTTCACACAAAAAGGTAATTGGAAACGATACGACGGTGGCGTGTCCATCATTTCTTAATTGTTTTTCCCTCATTCATTTCGCCAGCTATGCCGGCTATGCTTCATCACCCCGTCCCGGCCATTAATGCAAAATTGCAACTGCGATAAATCTGCCACATGGAAGAATGTCACCAAACTTGTGAATTTGTAAAGATGCTGGCGTTTTCGCGGTTGCTGTTTTAGTGTACGTACAGATGAACAGTACTAACATCTCGTGTGCTTTTCTCGTGATAGTCAAGTATTGGGAGAAGACAAAATTACGTACCGTGTGCCCAAGGCACCGGTGGTTTTGCCTAAACACAATAAATTGGATTAAATCTTAAAGGCTCTTTTCTTCTCGCACGCAGGTCGATCGTGTATGCAAGTTCACGGGACCTCCAATCGCAGCGCTTTATCGCGGATGAATCGAACAAGCGACCACAGCCTCAATGCACCGAGGGGAGGAAACAGTGGAGCCTTCAGCGCGTTTGACTGACAGTCGACCTGTCAGCGGGCAGAAGGTTGTTACACTGTTGTGCAGAGAAGCCGCGGTCCGGTACCCGCAATGCAATGACACATTGACACGCTACATATGGTGACGTCTCTTGACACGACACAAACAAGTTCGTGGCGTGGCTTGAAGGTCACTTAACGAGTCCCGAAGAGCTTGCACGTTCGAATGCAAGTGATGTCCTTTTTCCTTGATGGTCGAGCTACAGACACATTCAAGTCACTGTATTCGTAAACGTTAAAACGGAAGAGACGACAAAGGCGCCTATGTTGATTTGCTTGATGACGTAAGAAGTATCCCTCACTGCCACGCAGTAGCGCAATCAAATTTTTTTTTTTTTTTTTTTTGGGGGGGGGGGGGGGGCACGCACATGACCGGGTACGGAGGGAGCAGGTTTGCTTAATGCCAACGGAAATCCGATTGCTGAGCTAATGATGCGATCATCTTAGCCTTAAGAGTACAACCTACAAGAATTAACTGTAAAAGTGAACTCTATGCATGGGTAGAAGGGAAGTTCTTGAATGCAGCTCGCTGCTGATAACGGCAGCATTCCTAAAATGATAGGTTACATGGAGCACTGTTCTCAAAAATATAAACAAAAAAAAGAAGAAAAAAAAAGGGGGGGGGGGGGGCGATTAGACCGATATCATGTGTGGTACTTTTCGGCGGCTGGCCATAAGAGTTTTCCTGCAGTATTCTAGTATACTGTAGTCGCAGTGTCATACTGCACCTTTCGCTGGTCAATTCGTTCTTTGTTGGGCCCGTTTGAGCAGGAAAGTTCATGCATCAGTATGTACGAAATCAAAAGTATAGGAACGTTGGCCGTAGTGCATTCCATTCCGCCAAGCCCGCTTTCTTTAATCACGATTAAGGGGCGTGACCTCAACCCAGAAGTCCTAACCATTTCTACCAGCTGGTGCAGTGAAACGGTGTGGCATTGAGCACGTGCTGACATGCATAATCTAGTCCGTTCAATAACAGACGAGACTGTGGAAAAGATGACCCAAGATGTACGTGCGGGTGCGAAACGAGCGATGCTTCACTGCACAGCAAGCATGCGCTTGAGCCGCTTGCGATACATTCTACCTGAGCAGTGCCGCTCCTGCTCGGAAGAGAATCGTCGAAGTTTCAGCAAGCCTATCGCTTTCTCCTGCGAAAGCGCAGATAACTTTCCTAAATGCTAGGCAGCGTGAAAGCCAAACTGCACCCAACACAAACTTAGGATTGAAACGTTGGCAACGAATTTCGCTGCTGAGGCGCTAGAGTAGGTTTATTCTTCACAAGCGTTGTGAGCTTTACAAGAGATGTAGCATAGCGCATGTGATTAAAGAAATAATAAAGAACCGCGACAATGCTCGATCTGTTCTCAAGATGATTGGACATTGCTTTTGGCAAGGCAAATAAAAACACTAAACTGCACGACTAGATGTCCATTGTTCATATATGAACAACTGGAGCCGTCGTTGTCGCTTTCCGACCTACCCGTATGGTACCGCCATACAAGCATATGTGTTGGGATAGCAGTGTGCTGACACGGAACAGTTCGAAAGCATGGTAACACTTGGAACTCCACCCACTGTGGCTGGACTGTAAAGCCCAAACAACTAGCGCGCCAGTGCACAGATAAGCACTCGAATATCACTTGGAGAGAAGCCAGACCGGTTTGTTATCGGTGAAGCAACTGCAAGTCATCCCCGCGCGTGTGGATCGTAGATAAGGTGTCGGGTCAAAACAAATATGCGGGCGAAAAACTGGGGAATGCCCCGGAGAACTCATAGCTGCCTCACACTGATGTTCCACAGGAGGAAAGCAAAGGCTAACAAGAAGGTTAAATGAATGCGTGGCACCCAAATGTGGAAGTGGCTCGTACGCCTTGATATATGGGCCTGTCACGACCGTCTTGGGTCAATGACCCAGTTGTCAAAGGCACTGATCGAGTGAGGAGATTGAACGCGCTTTGTATGAACATGATACGAGGCCAGGACAAAATGAGCCGGAAAAAAAAAAAAAAAAAAAACGTGCGCGTTGCGGTTTAGGTGCGCACATGACGAATAAAAGCAAATTCATGCCCCCACGTGTGTTCACCAATCGCGCGGTCTTTTCCCCCCTCTTCTGGCAACATAAACGTGGGCGCGCGAATTTGATATCAACGGAGACAGCTTACGCAGCTGCGACAGCACACTGTCAAAAATGCTGAGCGGCGCTGCGAAGCACGAGGTATTTATCCACGTGGCTATAACTCCACCCATAAGAGAAATCCGAGCCACGCCGCTTGCGCAGACTCGCAGCATCCTTGCGCTGCGCGGATGTGGACAACAGCGAGCGATGCACTCAAATCGGGCAGGAAATTGAACGGCGCTTGGCAAAGGCGCGACGCACAAGCGTCAAAAGCAGCTGATGTAAAGTAGTTACTTACAAGACCTGTTCTGAAGGACATGTGCAGCGACGGGAGATGACAGGCCGCTTTCCCTCTGCAGCAGGCGCGAAAATTTGAACAGCGCTCGTGCCATTGTCTCTGCGTTCCAAGCGGCGACAGGACCCTTTCTGCGTCCACGTTTTCTCCGGCCGACACAAACGCAGACACAAGTCCGCCGAGAAAAAAAAAGGCGCACCCCCGCCGAAGCGACCAATGGGATGCGGCTTTCGCCAAGCGATAGCCGCGCCACTGTGGCTTTCTTATACATAGTGCGTCATCTGCGCTTCCTGTTTTGAGACAGATTTTTCTACTGTTGATAGAGGGCGCAAAAATACTCAAAGCAAAGGAATAAGATTGCAGATGGACAAAAGTAGAGTTTACGTTACTAGCGCCCTCTGTGAGTTGTAGCTGAGCAAATTGTCACGAGTGGTTGTCTGTTTTATTTGTAGGAAATCGACCGCTCTGCTGGCTGTGGCGAATGAGCCGAGCCGCGGCGGGCAGAGCGAGTTCTGCTCGAAGCGAAGCCGCCGGTTCCTGTCAGCGCGTCAAAGGCGGTGCGGGGCCGACGGTCGCTTGCAAACCTGTGTGTGCTGTCGGTTAGCGCCCCTTAAAAGCAGCTGAAGTTGCATTGTTATGGTAAGCACAGCTGCATGAGAGCTTCCTCTCGCTTGTCAAATTTTGCTTGGCCGTACGTTGCGAGCGCTGTGAGAGTCTGCAGGTAGCCGTATTTAACGTGCGCGCTGACGGACGTGTTAATTTTTCAATATCCTGCGCCTGCGGGAAAATGCCCTGAACTTGTAATGCTGCCGGAATGCTGGTGCGCTTCGGTTACAAGTCGTGTACGCATTACCATGTGACGCGCGGCCGTATTTCAAAGGCAGTGTGATCTATATTTAGCGTAAAGGAGCAGTCTTGCTACATGTCGGTCCAACCACTGTTCCGAGCATGCAGGAAAACGGCAATTAAAGCGCTGTGAATAGGATTTTCCTTGTTATTTCTCCTGAATATGCCAAACTCATTGCAGCGAGGTGGTTTATCTCCGCCGGATCAGCAACTTTGTGACACGTAGAAGTTCCCTCCCCCGAGATTTGTTTTCACGATAAGGATGATCCACATGTTGCTTGCGCCTGTTAATAATTGTTACTTGGCAGGTAATGCATAACATCGGATTTATCAGTCACCGGACTAACGCCTCACCTCGGCGAATCGACACGACCCTTTCCGATCTGCATTTCACCTTTGGCGCGCAGGCCATGTCCATGCCGGTTCGCCGGGAGCACAATGAACTCGCGGCCTTGACAAGTCCCCCGCCACCCTTTTAGGAAGCGAGCGAACGAAAGCTTTTCTTTTCAAGCAAGGCCCTCCTTGGACAAAAGCGAAAGCTTTACGCGCCGCCATGCGCACAAGCGGTCAACTCGATTGTCGCCGGGAAAAAAAAAAAAAAAATATCTCGTTCTGTGCTTCTTAAGATTTGCTGTTTCACCACCCGCTTAGGAAACATTTAAGTTTGCGTAACAAACGCACAACTAACGGCACTGTCACACTGGATTAACAGCGCGCTGTTTGCCGCATGCTCTTAATTTTTTTTATTATTTTTTTTTACTAGAGTTGGCATTGATTCAACAAGGCAGAGTTTATCGTAATCACATCGCGTCTTCCCGCTTGCACGTGAGATCTGTGTGCCAAGAGGTGCTAGAGTTTGTTGACAGAACGGAGACCTGCTGTGACCGTTGTTAGAGCATGAGAGCATTGCCCTCATTCACTATGCAGTGCAGTTATCTATATGGCTATTTGTAAAACCTCTTTTTGCTCTTCTCACCTGTAGGCCACAATGGGCCACCAAAGATGTGATCGAAGCCAACTTCGATTGGTAGATCCTTTTGTTACAGCAAATAGGTCAGTTTACAGGCTGTAGAGGCACCTGTAGTAGCATGTCAGGTGAATAGCCAGGCTAACATCTCCAGCATCACATTAAAGCATGTTTCTCTCTCTCTCTCTAGTTGATCCCTGTGTGTTTTTTCTTGAGTGGGGGAGGGAAGAAAAACTTGGAAGTCTCGGAGCATTCAAGCATTACATTTCTTAGTCAGTGCTGCATTGATCTACTTTCTGCTACTGTCTTGCCTTTTGACATTCTTACAAAAATAATCAAAGCTGGCTATGACAGCACGGTGTTCATCAGTTCTAAAGTCTGCTTCACTGCAACTTCTTGTGTGCACATAGATTGTGCTACATCTCTTACTCATAGCAGAGGTGCAGGCTTATGCTTCACAGCTTTTCTTATTTAAAAATTGCTATCACACAGGTCTATACTTCATGTGTAGCTTACTTTTTCCAATGTGTGTGTGTGTGTGTGTGTGTGTGTGTTGCATGTATGCCTCATGGCAACATAAGTGCTCTTCTCACCTGTCGCTCTAATGGTTCACCAAAGATGTGATCGAAGCCAACTTTGATTGGCAGATCCTTTTGTTACAGCAAATAGGTCAGTTTACAGGCAGTGGAGGCTCGAAGATTACGAAAATAGGTAGGCGACGAGTGATATCACGGATAGATCATTTTTGGGTTTTAAAAGCCGAGGGTTTTGGTGATGCTGAACTAAAGTGCTCTGCATTAATTTCGACCACCTGTTGTTCTTTCATGTATACCCAAAGCTTGATATACAGGAGTTAGTGCATTCCATCCACATAGGAGTGCAATCAGTGTTACAGCCAGGAATTCAACCCATGGCTTCATGCTTGGCAGCTGAATGCTAAAGCCACAACACCACCACGGTGGCCAAAGTTCGCAGACTGGTGGTCTAGGTTGCTGTTGCTTGGGGTTATCATAAGCACAGTGTGCTTAAGGTGGCGGTCCCACTCCGGCGGCACGAGCCCCCCGTTTTCAGTACTTTTGGAGCAACCGTGGCGGCTCTTCTACTTAGGATATGAAGTTGTGGTATATACCATAAAAAGCTTAATTCTTGTAGATTCCAACTATATATAAGGAAATTGATTGATGTGATTTAGAAACAAGCATGAGATACACGGTTTTTGCGAACTGTGTCTCAGTTGTGACCATATTTAGAAGAAACTCTAGAAGAAACTACCGCACTTACTGCATTGCGGCTTGCCCTGTAGCTTTAGGACATATTTATCTAGTTCCTAGACGTAGCAAAATAATTTAGATTTTTTCTTTTTGGATAATTTGCTTTTGAAAATTGCCAAATATCGCAATCTTCTGTTGTAAACAGCCCGGCAACTACATGCTCAAGGAAGCTAAATTTTAGGTAAAGTAGAGTTCAAGGAATTTCCATTTAGGAAGCAAAATTTCATTCATGTAACTTTTTTAGTTTTCCTAATAATGTGGCCGAAATTAAGCAATATTTAGAATTCTGGCTTTATTTTTGCCCATTTTTGCGGGAAGGTACTAAAGCTACGAAGCTGCGGTTTAAAACTAATAAAGGTATATGAATGAAATTTTGCGTCCTAAATGGAAATCCCTTGAACTCTACTTTATCCAAAATTTAGCTTCCTTGAGCATGTAGTTGCCGGGCTGTTTACAACAGAAGATTGCGATATTTGGCAATTTTCAAAAGCAAATTATCCAAAAAGTAAAAATTCAAAATTATTTTGCTACGTCTAGGAACTAGATAAATATGTCCTAAAGCTACAGAGCAAGCCGCAATGCAGTAAGTGCGGTAGTTTATTCTAAATATGGTCACAACTGAGACACAGTTTGCAAAAACCATGCATCTCATGCTTGTTCTTGAACATTTATTTCTAAATCACATTAATCAATTTCCTTATATTATATATAGTTGGAATCTACAAGAATGAAGCTTTTTATGGTATATACCACAACTTTATATCCTAAGTAGAAGATCCGCCATGGTTATTGCAAAAGTACTGAAAACGGGGGGGGCTCGTGCCGCCGGAGTGGGACCACCACCTTAAAGAAAATGTACAGTCCAACCCAGCAACTTTTATGGCCTTTTTGAAGCAGAAAAGAAGAGCCATATCCACAAAAGGACTTGGGTATCTATTTTATCACAGTGACATTATTGGTGGTGCAGTGTGGAGGCAAAATAAATTTAAGGAAATTTTGGCCTTCAGTTAGCATTCATCTTCATTGCCCCTTCAAGCATTGCTTGCAACATCCATGCATCACACATTTTATTAGCATCTCAAAATTTTACCCTGTTCTTACTCTTTGGTTGCAGCCAAGATGCTTCTAGCACTTCAGTACTCCAAGCTCTCCTTGGAGCATGCCTGCCTAGCCAAATCTGCAAAATGGCCCCAGCTTCGACGAGCATTTAGCAGGAGTTCTGTGCGTCGGACCGACAGCTCAAGTGCAGGCGAGGCTCCCAAGGGGATTCCGTACTCAAAGCTTTCTGTCGGAGTGCCGAAGGAACTCTACCAGAACGAAAACCGCGTTGCATTGACTCCTGCTGCAGCTGCTGTGCTAGTCAAAAAGGGTTTTACCGTCAATGTTGAAGAGCAGGCTGGTGTAGCGGTGAGTGCTCAATTCCTTCCTCGGAAATTTGTTGGTGCCAATTCAAAGTCAAACTTTAATTTCAATTTAAAATCGGTGCAATTTAGTCAATTGGCTGCTCTGCAAAGCTTTTATGTTCCTTGCCCCACATGGAACTATTAGATAGGTGAATAGCAGAGTTGAGTGGGAGGTCAATCTAGCAACTCCATCTCTTTGAGTGTGTAGTAGCAAGAAACCATATTGTTAACTCCATCTCTTGATTGGCGTTAGATGGTAGAATAACTCTTAAGGGCTGAAATACACTTCCATCTTAAAGCAAACTAAAGGCAAATACTAAGTCGATGTGGACTGTTAAAATATCATTCCAGAAACCTCACAGAACTTGTTTCATGCCAAGCAAAGACTTCGTTTAGGAGAAAATTGCATCCGGAGGGTCCGAATACCCTTATCGCAATTGAAATCTCCCGCCACCCAACTGGGGAGTGGTGACGTTCCATACGCCATCATCGCTTACTGCTTTCAGTGCGTAAAATGGTGCCCGACAGATGGCACTACGGCTTTCTGCACAAAACAAAACGCGTGGCCATGGAGAAACTGAGCAAAGACAGAGCGTTCGATCCACCGCTGCAGCTGCTCTTGGTCAAGAGGTGTGGACCGTTCGGAAATCCCGTGACATCACATGGATGTGGCATTCTCTGGTAATTGCAGTGTAAGTTTCATGAGCCAGAAAGACCAATGCAGCACTACGCGATCACATAACTACTGCCAAAAACGCGGGCAGGCACAGAGTGGAGAAAACAATCTTTTTACGGCCCGCATCGGTGTCAAGAGTAGCATCGGTGACTTTTTTTCCTACAGACCTATTCGAACTGGACAAGTAGCATTTTCTTTCGTCTTATTGCATAATACAATGAGGTTTTTATTAGAAGTGGTTGAGTACTAGTGACAGAATTATAATGAGGAGTGCCTTCATCATAGGGCTAGTGCTTGAATGTCCCTTAGAAGTCTCCGATACCGGTGTCACACGTACACTTCTGATCGTCATCGGGGCCGATACGGATTGGGCTTAATCCGGATTGAGTGTTGCTACACGGTCATTTGCAAACGTGATCTTGCAGGATCTGGACGATCGTGATCATAGGCTGACGTCTGCGCCCTCTAGCGCAGTATTCTGAAAATGCTAAAAAAAAAGTGGGAAGGCCATTGACCAAAAAACGTTTAAAAACTTTTTATCAGCCATAGTAAGCGTTACAATTGAAATGTTATCCAAATTTAACCATATTTCGCAAATCTGAATTTGTAGCCAGGGCATTATGGCAGTTCTGAGAGTTGCTGACGATTAGCAGGTGATAACTTGATCCAGATCATTGGACCATTGTTGATCGCGATCAAGAAATCCGATCTGGATCGGCCCCGATCACAATCAGAAGTGTATGTGTGACACCAGTATAATTGTGTCCTGCATTTACCTCAATTTCTCGATTACCAAAGCTCTGTTTGCGGTAATACTGACATCTTAGAGGTGCTTGAGCACTAATCTATCACTTTATATAATAATGTTTGCCTTTAGTGTCGCTCTAGTTTTTTTTTTTTTCCTCCAACAAACACTATAGTAGCATCTGAGCAAGACCTTTTGGTTAAAGTGAAAGCTTGCAGAGCTGTTTGCTTAGCTGAATTTAGTAATTTGGTAATTGTTTATTACTTGCATTTGAACAAAGAGGCTTGGTGGTGTTTGAGGATACCTAGGTATACCAGGCGATTGCCTCATTGTGATCGCCCTGTGCAGTAACAGTTACTTTTAGGCTAAACTGAAAGAGGTGGTCACAGATTCAGAGCAGCTGAGTAAGTTCTTATTACCAGTGACAGATCAGAAGTGCAGGAGAGGGGCCTCTCGGAAAAGCATCCTTTGATTGCTGTATGCCACTCTACTCCAAGTTACAGATTGTAGAAGGAAGCACCGCTGTCAAGTAGGCACTATGGCAGTTTGAGCACCCTATTAAGATATGCTGACGCTGTCAGATAGGGAAGCCACGAAAATGGTACACTATGTTGAACGATAAAAGACCTGTATGAACATTTGTTTTAGCCCATTGCATCCGACCAAGCTCTGTTCATGGCAATGTGTGTTGCAAGGAGCGCAGTCAGGTCAGCTGCTGGACACATGTGCCTCAAGATGAGCGGTGAATTGGCAACGTGAAACTGCAGCTCGTGCTACTAAAACCTGTTTCCTCTGCCTGCTAGGCTATCTCTGATGGTGGTGCTGTTGTCATGTGAAGCTTCAGTGCTGGTTGTCCTTAAGCACAAAGTGAGGCTGCCAAGTATCTCGGCAGCAATGAACTGCCATCGTCATGCATCGCAGGCAGAGAAAGCAAAGATTGGCTGTTGGGAACACAAGGAAGATAAGATGACTCACAGGACAAACATATGCATACAGGACAGATGTTCACAGGAATATAAAGACTTGAAGTGACATCACACTGAGGAAGACAAGTCTCCTTGTCGATATGCTGGCTCAAGAGACATCTCTTGCTTGACCACTGTTGTTCAAACCAACTCATAGTAATTAATACATGGGAGTTTGCAAAACAATTTAGAGATTGTGAGCATTTAGAAGAGAGGTTATCCTCATTTACACATAGTATACATGTTCCCTTTCAAGGGAGTTTTCCACTGCCTTCTTAAGCTTTTCCCAACTATAGCTTCAATTTGCTTCATTTATGAACATTGTAGTCGCTACTAAGATGACAAAACACAGAGCTTGTGGTTAAATTTAACCTAAATAAACTGGGCAATTATTTTGCGAAAGCCAGTAATGAACACAAACACTGCTTGCAGGCAATGCAGCTTGTGATACACATCTAAGCCAATTAAAAGATTAGAAGTCTAGTTGCGCATACATCTTGACATTAAGGAACAGTGGTGCAAAAGTGGTGCCAATGAGGAGCAAGAAACCAGTCCTGTCATCTGCGCTTCTTGTTCACTTCTTTTCATGGCACTGTTCCTGAACGTCAACATTGAAGTGACATGTTTTTTGGTATATCAATGGTTGTTCATTGTATTTGGTGGCTTTTCTTCTGTGTATATGTACATGCATGTGCGTGCACATGCACATATGGCTGTGGACAGATAAAAAGTGTAAATACTTATGCCAACAGCAAAGTCCTAAAATTATAGCTAGCTGAGGCACACAATGTTAGGGTTGATTTAGGTGTCCAATGAATGCATCTCTTTACAAGTGAGAACAGATGGTGTCGTGGTTTCGCCTCTGTAAACCAAGTATCCTTTTGAGCACTCATTTCCAGCAAGAGCTCTATGCATATACCTAGTATTTCGTTTAACCGTTGTATTGCAGCCCCTATTTTACCTCTCTTTTTTTTTCTCATAATTTGCCACTGGTATCATTGCAGGCCAAGTTCAAGAATGAAGCCTACGAAGCGAGCGGAGCACACGTCACAGATTGCAAGACTACGTTTCAGTCAGACATTGTGCTTAAAGTGCGTCCTCCAATTGATGTCGACAAGGGGCACCTACGAAACAGCAGCACACTAATCAGCTTCCTGTACCCGGCACAAAACAAGCTGCTCGTAGATGAACTCGCCAAAAAGCAGATGACAGTCTTCGCAATGGATGCCATACCCCGCATAAGCAGGGCTCAGGTGTTTGATGCATTGTCATCCATGGCCAACATTGCGGGCTACAAGGCAGTGATTGAAGCAGCCAACCACTTTGGGCGTTTCTTCACTGGTAAGTGTGTACTTACATATTTCATGGCGAATTCCGACTGCAGAGCCAGGGCAACTTTTTCTGATTTTTGGAGCAGGTGTGAGGGCATGGGGCGACGTGTTACAATGACACTTTGAGAGCATATTTCGAGCCGGGACCACTCCGTGGAGCAGTCGAACCTGCTCAACAAAAACTAGTGGAGTATACCGGAACTTTGCGTTATATATTTTCTTGATGCATGCTCCTTCTTTCTTTTACTGCTCCCCATGCTTGGTGCCACCGTGGTGCCACCATGCCTAATTAATACTATCTCTTGCGTTGTGCACAGTATAAGTACAAAACTAGAACATAAGACTTAAGTTTATCATTCACTTTCACAGATGGCAATGTTTACAGAATATGATGTGCATGCGGGCAGCTAGGTCTTGAATTCTGTGCATGGAGGAATTAAGTGGCAGATAATGTTGTTAAATAATGCATGCAACTTCAGTTATGAAAAATCAGAGGCCAACACAGACAGCAGATAATCCACGTTCCATTCATTTGTTGTCCGCATTGTCCTCAGTTTTCTGCAACTGAAGAAAGACATCTCTAGTTAAGAGGTGGCAACTACATAGCCCGAATGCTA
Organism: Dermacentor silvarum; assembly: GCF_013339745.2. NCBI lineage: Eukaryota > Metazoa > Arthropoda > Arachnida > Ixodida > Ixodidae > Dermacentor > Dermacentor silvarum. Next base: position 21,861,372 of record NC_051161.1, read on the forward strand.
GCTGCCTCGTGATACTAATTCTCTACTGCTTTCTTTGTGCTTTTCAGCTAACTTACTGTAAGTATTTGTGTTATTTGCATTGACATTTAGAAACCTCAGTAGCCTTAATCACATTAGCTTTATTCTTGATCATGGCTGCAAAGGCACTGGTCTAGTCTGGAGGTTTTCACTGTTAACTACAATGGTGGCTGAGTGGCTATGGCCTTCTGCGAGCACAACGTTACAGGTTCAATGCCTGGCTAGCACAGCCACTTTCTTAGGGAAGCAGAATGCAAAAATGCTTGTGTACCGTGCTACGAGTGCACATTAGATAACGCCAGGTGGTAAAAATCAATCCAAAGCCCTCCAATACGATTTTTCATAACACACTGTGCAGTTTTAGGATGTTAAACCCCATAATTTAATTTTCTTCTTACAGTTCTCGTAGGGACACTGAAGCCAAGCTTTGAATCTATCTATCCAGATTGTTAGGTTATCCTTCTAGAAACTTTGCACCGAAAATATTGCGAGAACTGAATGTGGCCCATTGGGAACAGTGTTGTCACAGGCAAAATAGTGTAGTCAGTGGATTTCTTCATTTCTTTTGTTTGTTTTGGATCTCATCTCCTAGTGCAGCATATTGTAAGCTAAGAGCTGCAGTATTGGCACGATGTGTCGTTGTCTGGCTTTCGTTATTTGTTCTGATAGACAGATGAGGGCTTTCGTACTGATGTCACAACCTCCTAAGACCCCCTTGTACGATACATTGCACATTGCCTTCTACATTTTTTAGAAATTCACTCGGAAGTGATTATGCAAAATATTCATTCTGGCTATAAAGTACAGTGCATGCGTAACTGCAAAGAAGTGGTTTACTCATATTCTTGTCATCCGCTTTCGAAGAATTTGACACTCAATTGATGTAGACCCCTGTGTCATCCCAGACGGCCGAAAGCAACCTTCAGATGTGTTTCGAAATCACAGAGATTGCGTGAAAATACCGGACGCACCAGCAACATGGCAATGTACTACACGTAGTTCCATCTTCATCTCTGTGTTTAAGTGATGAAATGCAGTTTTTACCATAGCAAACATGAGGAGATGAGATGTTCACGTACATGGAGACGCAGTTTTTGGCATCTAACCGTGGTACTTCAATTTTAAAAATTGTTTTTCTAGTTCATGACATAACAATAGTCAATAAAGATCTCCTTGAAGAGCGATTATATCACATAGCTGTGTTTGGGTCTCAGAAGGATAACGTCAGAGCTGACTGCTGTATCAGTAGATGGAAGTGCAGGATTCTTGCAATACATAAAGCAGTAACATTTGACTGGGATTATCCTCTGTATTTGGCCTTTAATGGTTGCGATGCTGTAATTTTTCAACAGGCCAAATAACTGCTGCTGGCAAAGTGCCTCCTGCCAAGGTTCTTGTCATCGGTGGTGGAGTAGCTGGCTTGGCTGCTGTCGGCTGCTGCAAAAACATGGGTGCCATTGTGAGGGCCTTCGACACCCGTGAGGCTGTGAGGGAACAAGTAGAGTCTTTCGGGGCAGAGTTCCTCACCATCAACTTGCAGGCAAGATGTTGCAATATTCTCTGCTGTGCAATGTGCAGTCTTAGTTGGGGGGGCCTAGTCAGAGCAACTTGTCAAGGGCAATAGAACACATAAGTTGGACTTTCACTATGTGCCTATTACAGTGTAAGCTGTTATGGGCCCATTCCAATAGCCGTTTCGGGTCGCGATGATGCCGCCGCCGCCGCCCCGTAGCCGCTATCGCATGCGAAAAAAGTACCCACTCTCCACCGGGATCAAACTCAGGCCCGCTGCGTGGGAGGTGGATACTCTACCACTGAGCCACGCAAGCGCTTACTTGGCTGGGCCGAACGGCGCTAGCCATCGGCGATGGAACGCGTCGGCTTGCAGGCACGACGGCGTCCCAAGCAGGCCACGTCGGGCGCATTGCAATGGGAGCGAATGTGACAGCTGTAGTTGCATTGTCGGCCGCTTGGCTGGGCCGAATGGCGCTAGCCATCGGCAATGGAACGCGCCGGCTTGCACGCGCGACGGCGTCCCAAGCACGTTCCTGACGCATTCACTCAAATTACTAGGTAGTACTGTCGAAACGCTCGTCTAGCTTACGCTGTTGACTGTGCTGCGTGTGCCGCGCAGGCCTGGCATTTCTTTTAACGCTAATACTGTCAACTTGCATCAATTCCTAATGAGATTGGCGAAATTGATTGAATTATCCGGCGGATCAAATTAAACGAGAGGCAGAAAAAAATGCAACAACACAGAACTGATTAATTCATTTGGCAGTGTTTGCCCGATTCTAATGCATATGAATTGAACGCTGGCTAGACTGGCTTTGACGCTAGGCTTTTGTGAACATGGTTTTGATTTCGTATTCGATTACACCGCACAGGCAAGTTTTTGGGTTGAGAAAAAATTGCGAGTTGGAATTGAGTAAACACGGTAATCTTTCGGTGTAAGGTACTGTTTTTGCTTGAAAACCTTCCTAGGGCAGGCAGCAAATAGGTATTTTCAATGGGCGATTATGTGTTCTTCGATGCATTCAATCCCCCTTAAGTCTGCAGTATAGCTACATAGTTAGTGCACTGAATACATTATGTGACAACACTGCACTGCGGATGAGACATTATTTCAGCCCCATTGAAGATAGTAGGGACCACCAAAATGTAGTTGGCCTATTCTCTGACACTTGCCAATTAATTCAACAAATGTGCAATGTTACATTAACATTGACAAATGTGTTGACCTAGAGAGTTAATTCATAATGGTTTCTTTTGCTGCTTTCACCAATTAGATAATGCTCACTGAAGGTGATGTAGCTGAAAATTCATACTTTCAGAATACAGTTCCAGATAAATTGTGCAGTTTATGCCTTTCATGGCTGCATGCTGAAGGAGTCTGAATGTTTAATGTTGTGAGTGTGAAATGATTGTGTTTAAACTTATTTTTTCTGCATAAAGGAGTCTGGCGAAGGAGTTGGAGGGTATGCAAAGGAGATGTCCAAGGAGTTCATTGACGCCGAAATGGCATTGTTTGCGGAACAGTGTAAAGATGTCGATATCATCATCACCACAGCCCTTATACCAGGGAAGAAGGCACCCCTCCTCATCACCAGGGTGAGTGACGATTTACAGGGTTCTTACTTAGGGAAAGCAACAGAGGAGTGAGAGAACTGTGGCTCCACAGTGTAGACCGAACTTCTTGAAACTGATTGGCAAGCCCTGGGGGTATTTAGGAGAGCTGAAAGGTGTTTGCGATGTAGGATGCACAGCATTGACAAGCATAGTCTGTCCATATGAGTGAGGTGTCTTTCAAGGCCTTTGGTGATGCTCAGTAGTTGCCAATGTGAGAGGACACCTAATCGATATTCAAATATCTAGTGCATAAGTGCAAGTTGGAACACCACTTGCTCATGCTTGCTAAATATTTTTGTGTTCAAGGAAGTGTCACATGGTCCTTCTTAATTTCATAGCAAAGACATATTGTCTCTTCCCTTTCGTTTTAATTCACTGTGTACATGTGCAAAATTGTGTGCTGCTTACTGATTCTGAATCAAAATAAAAGCACAAAGTAGGATTAATGTTGAACCAGATTTCCATTCCGAACTGTTTTCCATTTCTCTTAGTACCAACACTGTTTTTTCTGGCACACACCTAAATTCTACTAACATTGCATACACATACTATAGCAATTGATATATAAAGCATGCAAGTTTTAATAGTGGCAGATGCAAATATATAGCATAATTTCAATTGTTATGGCTTTATTTTTGTACTAACTACTGAATGAAAATTTTGAGTGCATCAAGCAGGGGCCTTTCGTGGCCAGGAATTCAAGAACCACTGGCTTAGGTGCCTCATAATCAGCCATGAGCATTGAATGCATTTTTGACAGAGCCTAGGTAAAGTTTTCGGGAAGGGCGAGGGAAAAAAAATTTGGAGGCATTGAACTAAATGGATACCCGATGCAACAAGAGTTGGAAGCTTTGCTTACCCACAGAATGCTTTGTGAGACAAAGAATAAAAGGAACATTTCCTTGTGAGGCAGGGTGTCATACTTTGTAAACAGTTTGTGCATATCAGGAGTTCTGAGAGACTTGAGAGCTTCTTAGGCAGATCACTGTAAGCATGCAATCATAGTAAAGGCTTAAGTAAGCCAAGAACAAGACAAATGCCATTTGACGGCTGAATGACTGATAACATGTACTATTAGGTGCTAATAATAGCTGTGTGCTTCCTTTCTTTACCATGCCTATGGTAAAGTCATGGTCTAAATACTATTACAGCTTACTTCCAGTGGTTTACTTTCTGTTGTCTGTTCACTTAATTTGCGCAAATTTTTAACAAGATTTTCTGCTGTTATAGGCCAACTGTAATGAAACTTTGGACCACATAAAAATATTATCACATAGCATAGGTATAGAGCAGCCTCCATGCAAAATTTTTAATTTCAAATACGAGTGATGAGTCATGAAAAGCACACAAACTAAACATTTTTGATACCGAAACTAAAAATAATGGCACAATTACTGCGCACCGGAAATGACACAGAACCCAAAGCGCTGAGAAACAGCGCGGCTCTTTGGCATGAACTCGGAGATTAAGCAGCACCTGCAGCATGTAGAAAATATCAGATGTGATGGGCTGGGGACATGCAACACATCTGCTAACCACCAGGTGGCTGTGTTATTTAAAGGCTGTTAATAAGAACAATTATGAGTCCTGCAGCTTTGACAATATTGCTTCAATTGTGTATACTGCTCATGTAAAACTAATTTAGCCAAAGTGAAATTTTATTGCTGTTGGCCTATTGCAACATTTAGGACAGCACAGAATTGGCTGTCATACATATAAAAAGTTTGTTCTTTTTGGAGTGTGTTGGAGATGGTCATTGTGGCAGTATTGCGGTTCTCTATAATGGCCTGCGATCTTGAAGGTTCACATCTGGTCTGATAGGTTGCTGAGAAGGCATTTTCCCTGAAAAGACACATTTGTTTTTTCATCTCTTCAATTAAATTGCTTTTGGAGCTTCCAGTACTGTAGAGCACTTTCACCCAAGTCGTTTCACATGCACCAAATACTCGTGATTCTGGGTTTCTAGCTAAAGGGCACTGAAAGCTTTTTACTGGCACTAAAGAAACCTTGAAACATGGTGGTTGGAAATAAAACGAAAAAAAAAAAATATCAGATCCTTTTGGAATTGCCCTGTTCTCACATTCCTATAAGTGCATCGCTAGTTTGAAGCAGATTTCTTCATTGGCAGAAAATGCATGCATAGCCTTAACTCTTTCACACATACAGTGTAGACCGCTTATAATGTAAGTCGCTGGAGTCGCGAATATTCGCACTATAAGCAGTACTGAAATTATAATGTGGAAAAGATTGAAGGAAGCAGTAAAATATGGACGCAGCATGAAATCAGTGAGAAGAAAACTAGGCATAGGACAAGGCAAAATGTGTGCACTGAAAGATCAGCAGGGTAATATCACCAGCAATTTCGATGACATAGTAAAAGCAGTGGAAGAATTCTATACTGACCTGTACAGTAACCAGAGCAGCCAAGCTACTTTCATTCGAAGTAGTGATGAACAGGATACAGAGGCCCCTTCTATTACTAGCGATGAAGTTAGAAGGGCCTTGAAAGACATGACCAGGGGAAAAGCTACTGGAGAAGATGGAATAACAGTCAATTTAACCAAGGATAGAGGAGATATCATACTTGAAAAGCTTGCGGCCCTTTATATGCAATTCCTCACGACTTCAAGTGTACCAGAAAGCTGGAAGAACGCTAACATTATACTAATCCATAAGAAGGGAGACGTTAAAGAATTGAAGAATTATAGAAAATATTCACCAAGATAATTTCCACTAGAGTCAGGGCAACACTTGACTTCAGTCAACCAAGAGAACAGGCTGGCTTCAGGAAGGGATATTCTACGATAACCACTTCATCAATCGGGTAATCGAGAAATCTGCGGAGTACAATCAACCTCTCTATATGGCTTTCATAGATTATGAAAAGGCATTTGATTCAGTAGAGATACCAGCAGTTATAGAAGCATTGCGTAATCAAGGAGTACAGGAGGCAGACGTGAATATCTTTGCAAATGTACAAGAATTGCGCAGCAACCTTGGTTCTCCACAAGAAAAGTAGAAAGTTACCTATCAAGAAAGGGGTCAGGCAAGGAGACAATCTCTCCAACACTGCATGCTTAGAAGTATTCAAGTTCTTAGACTGGGGAGACTTAGGAGTGAGAATCAACGGCGAATATCTCTGCAACCTTCGGTTTGCAGATGACATTGTCCTGCTCAGTAACAATGGGGATGAATTACCGCAAATGATTGAGGACCTTAACTGAGAAAGTGTAAGACTGGGGTTGAAGATTAATATGCAGAACACAAACATAATGTTGAATAGCCTGGCAAGGGAACAAGAATTCAGGATCGCCAGTCAGCCTCAAGAGTCTGTAAATGAGTACGTTTATCTAGGTCAATTACTCATAGGGGACCCTGATCATGAGAAAGAAATTTATAGAATTAAATTGGGCTGGAGTGCATATGGCAGGCATTACCAAATCCTGACTGGGAGATTACCACTGTTGTTGAAAAGAAAAGTACAATCATTGCATTCTACCGGTGCTAACATATGGGGCAGAAACTTGGAGGTTAACAAAGAAGCTCGAGAACAAGTTAAGGACCACTTAAAGAGCGATGGAACGAAAAATGTTAGGCCTAACGTTAAGAGACAGAGAGCGGTGTGGATCAGAGAACAAATGGGGATAGCCGATATTCTAGTTGACACTAAGCGGAAAAAGCGGAGCTGGGCAGGCCATGTAATGCGTAGAATATCTGCAGTGACCGGTATATCATCTCCCGCTACTTCACTACAGGCGATACGCATATACATAGAGCGTTATATGAAAAGTAACGGAAGTCTGCGAACTCATTATATCCGGTCCTGCACTATAAGCAGTTACTTTATAAGTGGTCTATACTGTATTGGGAAAGTGTATTGAAGGAACATGTCACAAGTGAAAAAAACACATTAGAGTAGTACTAGCTTTCTATTATGCACTTTCTTTAGGAAATGGTGGAAACCATGAAACCTGGATCGGTCATTGTGGACTTGGCGGCAGAGAGTGGTGGCAACGTTGAGACCACCAAGCCCGGAGAACTGCACGTGCACAAGGGCGTCATTCATATTGGCTACACAGATCTGCCAAGTCGTATGCCAACACAGTCCTCAACATTGTATGCCAACAACATCTCCAAGTTTCTCCTGTCAATTGGCAAGTTTTTCCCTCGCTCTCTCTTGTGCATCATGTGCACACATGTCCACTCTTTAAAGGCCCTTATGTTAGCGCTGTTTAGCAGAGTGCATAGAACTTGGCAAGAGTACATGTTCAGTAGTACAGCCATTGTTTCCTAGGCACCTAGGCAAGGGTTTGTAGCAAAGTACCTTTGTGTTGGAAAGGTTGGCTACACAAACCTAGAAAAAGTGGAAGTTACTACATTAGCCCCTTCAAGACTACAGCCACAGTCTTTCTAAAGTGCTTAGGCCTTCTGGCCTTCATGCTTTTTGACTTCAAACAAAGTCATACTCACATACACATGCGTGACACACGCACACAACCACTCGCACTGACTACACTAGTAAAAACCTCACTAATTCAGATTTCATGGTACTAAAAAATGTGCAAGTTAACCAAATGTAGAACTATTAAACGTCCAAGGAAAAAATGAACAAATACTTACTTCATCAACATGCCTTTATTTACGGATTAAATCCACAACTTCTCATGACTGATAAGCGCTCGCAGCAGCGTGAGACGCAAGCGAGTCTTCATCCAAGTAGAAGAGCTTCTTTACTACCTTGCTCACATGCAGATTATTTTGTCATCAGTGAGCTGATCATGATCCTCTTATCACAGTGTAGCTGGTGGGTTTGACGCCATTGTGCAAGCCTCAGTAGTAATTGCTTTTCATTATCAACGGTTTCTGCCGTCTTTGTTACATCACACGCATTTTCACTGAAAATGAAACCACTGCTCTCCACAGTCACTGCAAATGCATCCACATTCATGAATGGCAACCAAACAGTTCTGAAGGCACGCCGCTGATGCGATTTTATGCGTGGTGGTAAATGCACGAATGAAAAGATGCATAGCATTCATGATATTCCCCATATGGTTCCTGCTGATGACTATGCCAGTGGTGGACTCCCCCACTTGATTTTGCTTGGGCATCAACACGACTTTTGCTCTTTTGTGTCACATTTCCAGCGCTTTGTGCTTGGCACGCTCTGAGGGCCATCTTAATTATCCGGTGGAAGGCCAAACATCTCCAAATTAGCGAGTCTCATGCCATTAATGTAGGATACCCTTGTCGAGACCACAGGGCAAGTCTAAATTATCCGATTTTCTGAAATATTGAGCATTCAAATATTTTACTTTGTTTCTAAAGGCCCACAGCTTGAGGGTGTTTCATAGGGGTGAGTCACATAACACCAGCATGGCACAATCCAGCATACGTGAAAATACAGAAAAAAGCAAGTGAAATAATAATTCCATATGCAAAGGTAAAGTGGGAATAAAATATAATGCACAAGAGAAACCTGAACACAGGACAGATACAAAAATGTGTGAAATATATGTGCTCCACTTCAAATACTTAATGCAAGCAATACTTTGTGAAACACTAAAGAAGACAGAGGTTCCCAACGGGGTCTTAAATGGATAAACTGTAGTTGAATGAGGGAGGTCAAACCAGGAAGGACATCTCTTGCTTGACTGCTGTCAATCACTTTATGAAACACTCTGGCTTTTAGTGCATGTGATATATAGTACTGGCCGTTGCTGTCGCTGCAACCGACTATTTTAAGTAGGTCACTATGACAGCTTGGCAAAATGTTGTAGGTTGTTCATCGCCAGACACTCTTCCTCATCGTAATCTCGTGCAGGCTCCAAGGACCACTTCTACATTGACCTGAACGACGAGGTCGTTCGTGGTTCCATAGTGCTTCAGGAAGGAAAGCTTCTCTGGCCACCGCCCCCACCTAAAGTATCGGCTGCACCCCCACCACCACCGAAACCTGTCGTAACTGAAGCCAAGCCATCTGGCATTGCACAGAAAGAGGCCCAAGTGCCTGACTACTTCAAGGAAACGCTCAAGAAGTCTCTTGTCTACACAGCAGGTTGGTTCTGTGCCGAAGAGTTCATTTCTCCGCTGTTTGTGATGTGTTCCGTAACTTTTTTAATATATATATATGTAGCCCTGACTATGAAAGAAAAAAAAATTGTCATCCACTTCAATGCAGCCTGAAGCCACTGAGCACAAAGCTAGCTTTGTTAACACAGTGCATTGTGAATATATGTTTCTTGTTATGTTAACACAGTGCACAAGTAAGTTCCTCCCATGAAAGCCTTAATAATGAAGCTTGCCTTGTTTTTATCTTCAGGCCTTGGCACTGTTGTAGGCCTTGGGGTTATCTCCCCAAATCCGGCCTTCACGACTATGACCACAATATTTGGCTTGTCAGGAATCGTTGGTAAGTTGATCAACACATCATAACATCTTTTTTTTTTTTTTTTTTTTCGGGGTGGTGTAGGTATGCTGTACTAAGCACTCTGTGTCACACAACTCCTTCAGAAACAAAAGCATGTTGGCATATCATATGTTCCCGGGTTTCTTATTTTCCAGTGTCTACTTTCGCCAAAATTTGGCAGCATGTTTTGCAGCACTTGCCTGTCATTCAAAGATCAGTCGATTGGAGTAGAAGGCCCCCAGTAGTGCCTGAAAGTGTTGAAAAAAATAAGCTGCTGGAAGCCATAATTAAATCCAAGTACTGTTTTGTTTAATATAAAAGAAAGACAGTAGCAACAGTTTTGGGCACTTAAATATGTCTTGATCTCTTTGTTCCAAACCAGTGACCTTGGCCTTCTTTCTTTCTTCACTTTGGAGCTGAGTTAGGGATTTGGGTGGCATTTGGGAGTATCACATTGTGTTCATTCCAGGCATAACTTTAATTTGAGTATGGATATTAGTTCAGGTTTTGTTGTTTGCCACTCTTAATTCATTTCGGCAGCCTTGTGTACAACTATGAACCGATGGCAGACACAGCTGGCACTCTATATGCTTCAGCAATGACCAGTGCTTCCATTATTTGGTCAAAGGAGAACCAGGACAAAGAGAATATAGTGATCAAATGAATTTAGCAAACACTTTAACCTCTTAGCTACCAGTGTCTACATTTGTGGACAGATTTCCTAAAGCGAAGTACTCCTGAGCGAAAAGTTGCAACACATTAAAATTACGTACCTGTCTCAGTCTAGACCTTTGCTTACTTGACTTTCGAAGGAGGAAGCTGTACCTTGGCTAATGTAGCTGTGAAAAAAAGATGGCTGGGAGCGTTTTCCAAATCTTCCTGTTCGCTACCAGTGTCCACGTTTGCGGACTCCTTTTCTAAAGCCAAGTATGCCTCAGCTAAATGTTCAGAGGCATCCAAATCATGACTTTTTCAGCCTGCAATCATGGTTTACCTTGCTTCCAAAGGAGGATGCCATATCTCGGCTGAGGCTGCAGTAAAAAAGAAAAAAGAAAATGGCTGCAAGCAGCTCATGAAATGTTTTCACAGCTTTGTGGACATGGTTTTTTGGTTTCAAAATGTTTTTTTATGCCGCCAGTTTTTTTTTTTTTTATGTGGGCTCCTTAAATAGTGTGAAATAAAGTTTTAAGGACAGGTACTGATTTCCCTGCCTACATTGCCTTAGGTAGTGAAGAGGTTAAATGGTAGTGAGGCTTCACTACTAGTGCATAATATAGGCTAAATGGATTACAAACTCGCAACAAGTTTAATCAGCACGGGCTTTCCTCACTCCTTGCAGGCTACCACACGGTATGGGGTGTTACGCCCGCTCTCCACTCGCCACTGATGTCCGTGACTAACGCTGTCTCTGGCATCACGGCTGTGGGCGGTCTGCTGCTTATGGGTGGTGGTGTCATGCCGGGCACAGTGCCACAGACATTGGCTGCTGGTGCAGCCTTCATCTCGACCTATCAACATCTTTGGTGGTTTCCTTGTCACCCAGCGAATGCTGGACATGTTCCGTCGGCCGACTGACCCCAAGGAGCACAACTATCTCTATGGCATACCTGGTAAGGCTAAGTATGTTGCACACTGTGTGCGTGCACGCATGTACGTGTGTGCGTATGTGTGTGAGTGTGCGGCTCGCGCGCGCGTTGTATGCCGTGCCAAAAAAATAGTCATCATATTGCTGTTGCTACAGTAACTTAGTATAAATACTGTAAATTAGTGAAGGGAAGAAGGGCACCATATAGATTTTGCGGTTGGTGTTTGATTGTCACATAGAATTCCAGACCTGATTATTTACCATTTGGTTAATTTTCTGACTGAGCTTTCAAAAGCTCTGCAGGACCTCAATAAAGTTGTTTCCGCCCAAACCATTCAAGCTTGCTGGTTTATGTGCAAAACTAAGCACTACCTTTTACTGCCAAGCCACTCAGGATGGGAACTTTGCATGCTGTCAGGCATCAAGTGGTTACAAGTCCTGTTATGGAGGGAATGAAGGCTGTTCCCTTTTTGAAACACGGTTTGTTTCCTAAGATAATCATTACAGGTGCTGTAAATGTATGCTCGCATGGCACTGAATGGCCAACTTGCATAACTCTTTAAGAAAAAATTGTGGCAGAACCCATCTCAAGATGGCTGTCGATGGTAATGCGTCAGCATTGAATCAATATAGCGACACAATGTATTGCCACCGTTGAAACAAGTTATGTATGAGGCGTGTGCTGCGGCTGGACTCCCCTTTCGCGCTTCCCTAAGAACACTCGGCACAATCTAGCGCCGCCACTGCGAAGTCTGCAAGTGCCCTCCAAAACGCATGGTGCACCGGTGCATGCAAACGCCGAGAAACACATCATGTGGCAACCAGGCTCCTCTCTTGCGCTTCATTTTGGACACATCATGCCATCTAGTGGCACTGCTGAGAAGTCCGCACGTTGCCTCCGAGATGAGAAGCATAGCACGCCAGTGCCTGCGAACCCTGAGAATTGTTCCCTCGCTTACCACACACTCAGTGGCACATACCCAGTGCATTCATGACACCGCCTGCTAATGTATCAGGTTGCTGTCCTTGAGGAACCCTTGTGACGTGGGTTCGATTCTGCTCAGCATCGGAGTAATTTAAGGGATCTTTCTTGTCATTGTAGGGCGGCGCGTCACCAGTAGCCCACACCTAGATACCCAAGTTGGCATCAAACACTTTCATTGAAGAGCAATGCGCACCTACTAGCACATACCCAGTAACCAAGGTGGCATCAAAGAGGTTCATTGAAGACCAGCACAGGTCGAGCGGCACACACCTAGTGCTCCAAGTCAGCGTCAGTTTCTTCGAACAGCAGTACTTACCCAGTCCTGCGTCTACAGTGACCCATGTTGGCGTGATAGAGGTTGGTTGAAGAGCAGCACATACGTACATATTGCCACATAATCAGTGATTCAAGTTGGTTCTATGGTTGGTTTCAAACCGCGTTACCTTAGCATAGCAGCCGGATGCGCTAGCCATTCGACCACCTACTACAGCGGAACCTCGAATGTACGTCCCCCGGTTATGCGATGACCCGCATTTTACGACGAATTGGTTTGTTCCCCACAAAACCCCCATAGAAATACATTAAAAACCTAGATTATACGATGCAATTTTACGCCGACCCCGCCTCGTATGACGCCTCCGTCGGTATCGTCCGAGAAAACAAAGAAACGAAAAAAGCCCCAAGCACACGCAGGCTGGCGCATGACACACTGCAGCTGGCTGATAACGGGTGTGCAGTACCCTATTCACCCGAATGTAACGCGACCGCGATTGTAACGGGAGGGGTGACTTTCCAGTCACGCAAGATAAAAATAAAACCGCGAATGTAACGCGAGATGGATGGAAAAAGAAATGGTACTTTTATTCAAGGAATCGCAATTCGGAAACTTGTTCTCTTCACTCATCATCGTCGTCCGAAGAGGTGACGGGGCTTCCCTTGAACGGTTGTCTCGGGTCGATCACTTTCGTAGATAGGTTCACTTTCACGAAATTTCCCGTGACTGCACTGAAAACGTCCCCACCAAGTGTTTCTGGCACTGTCCTAAGCATGCTATCAGCGCCTAGAGCGCTGTCAGCAGTATACTTCGAGGGGTTCGGTGCCGGGACGAGCAGAGTCTCGCGAAACTGAAACTATCTCCAGATGTGATCGCCTGAGAATCAAGTCATTTTCCAAGCCGTTGAGCTTGTTTGAGATTGAAGTACCATCTTCAAAGACCGCACAACATTTCATTCGGGGTCGGTACCAGGCCACTTCAGGTTCCACAGAGGCTTTCCGACTGGCCTCGCACTTAAAGAGGGCCTGCCGCTGGTCCCGCCATCGGCAGTTCGTCGACATCGAGCCACGGCAGACTTTCCCAGCTCCTCGGCCATCAAAATTGCTCGTCTCTCGAAGCTGCCGTCATACTGAATGCGCTGTGTCGTCATAACGTTGCGACTGAACGGAGTCGAACTGCAAAAGGCCGTAGGGTATTGCGGCATCGTAACAAGGCACAAGCACAGCAAAAACAGTGTTGATTCCAATCAAAAACAAGTTCCGACTTCAGTCGACTTGTATATAGATTGAATCAAGACGTAAAGTTACAGGTTGCCAACATAGTGCTAGAAATCGCGGGATTTAGAGCATGTGTTTTAAAATGGCCAATTTTGCTGTTATTCGACTGTAACGCGAGGGTTTAGTTCAAGCAACGAAAATCATGAAAAATATGCGTGTTACATCAATAAATACGGTAATTTCTTCATAATTTAATCTACCTTCCTTGGAGCAGTGCAGGTTCGCGCCGCGGGCTTATTCAGGCAGTCTGTACTCGTTTTTTGGGCAAGACTGAGTGTCACTGCCTATATTCTTAGTATTTCGATTATATAATGCCCGGATTATACGACGGTCTTTTGTGGTCCCATGAAAGTTGTATAATTGGGGTTCCACTATGCCCAGTGACCTAGATAGATACAAACATACATAGCCCGCGGAAGGTGCATGAATGCTAACCAAAGGAAGAATCTTCTTCCAAAAGATCTTAAACCAGTCAACAATATCGTCAGTGTTATTGTTCAAGCAGCACTTAAATTAGGGTGAGCTTATTTAATCAAATGTCCTCAGCAAGTGATTAGAATGTCCTCTAACATTTCGGAATATTTGTTGTGGGGATGCTAGACCCTCTTGGCATCTTCTAACGTCAGTCTGCCTTGCGAGACTCTCGCATCTTCTGTCATTTGGCTTTTCTGCATGACACGCGATGGTGCTAGCCGGTGATGTAGTTATGCAGTTGGAAGAGTGCAAGGACTTCTAAATTAGCACCACCTGACAGCATGGAGGTGGTGGCGTGGAGCAGAGGTAGAACACCCGACTTCAAATCTGAAGGTCGTAAGTTCGAATCCTACTCCAGTCCATTACATTTTCAGGCATGGAGTGGTGCCTGACACCGGCAAAAAAAAATATTGCCGAGAGCTAGTGGGGCTATACTAGTTCAGGTGCAACCAAACTAGGCAGGCCCACTCAGCTTCATCAAAGTCACTCCCTCACCAGAACAGGAATTGGCCTCCCTTCTTCTTCTTCTTTCTGGGGTTTTACGTGCCAAAACCAGTTCTGATTATGAGGCACGCCGTAGTGGAGGGCTCCGGATTGATTTTGACCACCTGGGGTTCTTTAACGTGCACTACAACGCAAGCACACGGGCGTTTTTGCATTTCGCCTCCATCGAAATGCGGCCGCCGCGGCCGGCATTCGATCCCGCGATCTCGTGCTCAGCAGCGCAACGCCTTAGCTGACTAAGCCACCGCAGCGGGTATTGGCCTCCCTGGTGCAGTATTCGGCCACTACCTCCCTCATGACTCCCACAATTAAGTAATTGGAGATCGCAGGGAGAGGCCTTCGTCCTGCAGTGGACTTAAAAATAGGCTGATGATAATGATGATGACAGCATGGATAGGCTCGGGCACAAGAGGAAGTTGCCGTCTCCTCTTGGACTACACAACATTGGTGCACGCTGACCAACCACACGCTTGTTGGTACGCTTTGTGGGAATGTCCTTGTAAGGCTTTCCATTTGGCTTCAGAGCGTGGCGCCAGCTTGGGTGAACAGGATCACTTCGACATGCTTCCGTTCACAGAACTGCACCCGCGAATGACTTGGGCCTAGTTGTTTAGCATAGGCAAACATTCACTCAGTACCCTTGCATAGTGAGTGTAACTTGTTTTATTTCAGGAAGACTTGCCCTGAAGGCATATGGGGAATAAAATAAAATCGAATAAAGGCTTGTAACTCTGCATCATGCAGGAGCTGCAGCAGTGTCTCTGCAAACTTCTTGTCCTGCCACCCAACAGGTGTAGTTTTCAGGTACTATACCTGGCTTCAATCCACCCTTTCTGAAGATCTGAAGTCTGATAGCCCGCATTCCTAGGACACTGCCAAAGCAGGTGTCACTTTCTTTATTTCCTTGGCTTCCTTGATTATTTGAGGCACTGTCTCCAATAAGCAACCATTCCATGTAAGTATTTCGGCTAGCTGGTGGGTTGCCTGTTTTCTTTGTTGCCATGAGCATGTCAACCCCACATATTTGTATGCCTTCGGCCCCGTCGCTCACTGTGCAGTACGTTTCTGCTCTCCTTTCTAGCATTGGCATTCCTGGGTGCATACGGTACGGCTGTGTCCCAGGGCTGCACGGACTTGGAGCAGATGATGTACTTGGGCTCATCTCTCTGCTGCGTTGGTGCCCTGGCAGGCCTGTCCTCTCAGAAGACGAGCCGTCTAGGAAACGCTCTGGGCATGGTGGGTGTGTCGGGAGGAATAGCGGCCACTCTTGGTGCCATGGACCTCACACCTGAGCTGGCCACTCAGGTGGCGGCCTGCATGGGTGCAGGTGAGTGCTGGAAGAATTTGTTTGCAGAGTACTGAATGGCCTTCGATCTGTGGTCAGCATGGTTGGATGCCTTACAAATCAACTGTCATGCGATAACCCAGTGATTCCTGGCAGGGCAACCTGTTTAGCTCATTTTAAGCAAATCTGGACTTTGTTGTGAATTGCGTGTAAAATTGTCTAGCGGCTTGTTTGTTGTTGGTGAGTTCCGGAAAGGAAAGTTTGCAAGGTACTAAACAACTTTCACTCTGTGGCCAGCATAGTTGGCTTATCATGTCATATGTGTCTGCTGTTGAGTGATAGCAATGTTTTTCAGCAGAGCATCTTAGTTCTGCTTATGAGCAGATCTGGACTTGGTTTTACTTAGTAAAATTTAGTCTAATTACTGCTCAAGGTACAGCGAACAGGGGGAGATTGTTGGCATTTACTCCTTTTGTTTATAATATGATAATTTGGTGTGTGTGTTCACTGCCACGAGTCTTTTTGCGTGGTGAAACTTTAATTGTGCCTCGACTTGTACGTATTTTTAAATTCACAACTCTCATTGGAAGAAATGGCCCCCTAACGGTACCAACATAATTAATCACTGCTCATTAATCACTGCTCAATCTACACGTGGCAAATGGTATTAAACACAAAAAAAACTGTTGTCATGACGGTCACGAGGAAAAAGAAACCTCCGTTTCATACATACTCCATTGATAAAACTTCCCTAACAAGGGTTTCCGCTCATAAATATCTTGGTGTTACTATTGCGTCCGACTTAAAATGGAATGCTCATATCGATGACGTGTGTACCAAATCACGCAATGCACTATGGTCCTTAAGAAGACGCATTCACAGCGCAACTCCTGAAATAAAAATTCTGGCATACAAAACGTTAATTAGACCAATCTTGGAGTACGCCAAAATAATATGGGACCCTTACACGGTAACGAATAAATCTAAACTTGATAAAATTCAACGCCTCGCCTTAAGGTTTTTTTATAATAAGTACCGGCGCCATGACTCCCCCTCAGAACTTAATAAAATTGCCAATCTACCCTCTCTAGAATCTAGAACTTCCTTCGAAAGACTGAAATTTCTCTTTCTTGTCATTCACGATCTCGTTAGCATAAATAAAAACGAATACTTTATCATCCAACCTGACACCTATTTCAGACACAGGCACAGTATGTACATTCCCCCTCCCTCTGTCTTTATTGATTCTTTTAAATTTAGTTTTTTCCCTAGGGCTATCAATGAATGGAACGGGCTACCAGACACTATAGTCAAACTATCATCAATTGGTGAATTTCAGGAAAAGGTCAAGTCTATATATTTTACATAATTTGTCCCCTGTGGCCTTATTTTGTTTATGAGCATACCTGTGTAGTGGTTTCCTAGAAAGTGTTCATCCGTCAGAATATTTGTTGAACTATGAAGACAGTAATACAAGTGTAATGTTGTGATCCATACCGCATGTTACTTTTGCCAAGTAACATGATGTTCCACTACCTGCCAAGGAATGTACCGCTTTCTCTGTTCTTTCTGTACTTTCCACTCCTGTAATGACCCATTGTGGGTTGACAGTATTAATAAATAAAAATAAATAAAAAAAAATATCAAGGTCTTACTGTAATAAGTTATAGTGACCAGTTTATGACCAGTTTCATCAATTCTTACCGTATTAAACAGTATTAATATACTGTAAAGTATTACGTAAATATAATGTGGAAACTGCATTTTTAAAATTAACGCTTGAGTGCGGTTTTAAGAAACACTTTGGATGGAATATTCTGCGTGCTTTTCTCAAGCTCACAAGCACATTGTCACATTGTAGTGACGGGGAAGAACGACGCACTGTCAAAACTGTGAGTGAGGAATTCTGCTCTTTATTGGGCAAGCTTGTGTCCAGCGAAACAAGTCAGGCACAACAATAGGGGTGAGTGTTGGCTATTTATACTTGCAACTCATCGAACGTTCCAGCGTAATCGCTGGCACTCGCACAAGTTCTAGAATGTACAACACTTTTCACATCACACATTCATTCCGATTACAGTAGGTACTGCAACAACACAGCAGATACAATCGGCTGCAAGAATCCAGAATGCTCTGATACGTACAGGCGCGTCTTGCACCGAGTGATAATGTGTAAGCCGGTGAAAATGTAGCCACCGGAAAAAGATAAACACATATGTGTGTCAGTATTTGAACATGGCCCTTGTTTCTCAGCCATCGAACTTCTTGCCCAGCATGTGCTGCATACTGCCTCATTCCAATGCTTATTGGGCCTTGAACTTTAATCAAGTAACATTTTGGTAATCAAATATATCAGGTATTAATTTTTGTTTTGTTTTGTCTTTTAGCTGCACTAAGTTTTTAAAATAAGAGCAATATAAACCATTGTGACATTTATCGTTCAAGTGTCCACATTGGCAGCCATTGGTGAGCTTGACATCATAAGCACTCATTTTCTGAGTCAGTTTCACTCTCAGTGAGCCTTCGAATATGAATATTATTTGTTTGCAGAACTGTCACAAGAGCTTGTTTATTTAAAATTTCATTGCTCAGCTAGATAATGTCAAGAAGAGGTGCAAAACTGCTTAGTTGCTTCAGCCACCTAAGATAGATAATTAAAAACATTCCACAGCTTATTTATTACATATATAACTGCTCAAGTTACTCCTTTTCTATAGGCTGCGAATCTAGATATTCAGTTGGTAAATACAATGTCACCGTGATTGATATTGCTCGAATTTTTAAAATTCGGTGCAGCTTAAAAGGAGAGAGAGAAATGCACCCGGTAGAAAGCAAGCAGTGCAGTAAGCATTGTAGGTTGTGATTTGAGTACTAAAGGAAAGCACCCTTTATGGGGCATAACACTGCATATATTTTATTAAATACATAATCTGCTGGCTTGAAGGTGAACATTCTATGAAATTATTCTGGTTGTGGAACACTTGCATTTTTATAATAAAACAAACACGAGCCATGTAAGTTTATGAGATCTTCAAGTAGGTCTATTACATCTAATAAACCTACTTGATTGGCTTTTAATTAGTTTAATCTTCAAATCTGTTGGCAGGTTGAGTTCTATATAAAGCCACAAGTCCTATCTTATACATTTGTGGTTCTCAAGTGGTTACTTCTTTTGTCATGTAATTAATCATGTAAAAAATATCTGTGTTGGATACAAACAGGTCCCAATCGTATTTGGCGTGTTTTGTTAAATTTGTGATCCGTCATGCTTTTGCCACATTAATGACCTCCTAATGGGAGATGCTTACTGTTTTCCTTCCCTGTGGCCAACAGGTGCTGGTATTGGCCTGCTGGTGGCCAAGAAGATTGAGATCACTGACCTTCCACAGCTAGTGGCAGCCTTCCACAGCTTAGTGGGACTGGCAGCTGTGCTCACTTGCTTTGCCACATACATGGTGGACTACCCTACCTTTGCAACTGATGAAGCGGCAAATGTGATCAAGACAGCTCTCTTCCTGGGCACCTACATCGGTGGCGTCACCTTCAGCGGTTCTCTTGTTGCCTATGGAAAACTTCAGGGTATGTTCAGAGCATTGGATAGAAAAAAGAATGGAAACTGAAAGACTTCTAAAACAGCCCTCACAAATAACAAACATAGGTAGAAGCCATGTCATATATACCAACTCTAATTGATGTAACTAAGTGTTCACAGACATTTCAGGAGCAGCGTTGGCTTCTTCTGGCGCTGGTTCTAGTCTTCATATGCAAGGGTTTGTGCTTGTTGCTGTGCTAGCATTTGATCCACTGACATTCACACAGATGCATTCCTATGCCCACAAGAAGGGGCTTCGCCCAGAGTCGTCACTCTTGGGGCAAGAGCAGGATGTTGTTTAAGCACTCATAGCTACCTAAGTCGGAACAACACCAGTTACCCTCAAGATAAATGGACATGCCCATAGTGTCAGTTAAGCTGTCGTGCCTATATTTCGGTGCGAGTCGGAGGCATTTGCATGGTGTTTTATTGTATGCAATGTACTGTACCATTGGTCATGTGTCATGTTTTGTTTGCATTTCCTGCATTTCCGGCTGTGTTCTGTGTTACCGTGGCGCTAGGAGCCAGGTCGTGCATATTTCTTTGCCTTTAGCTTTAGTGCCATGAAACTCATGAAATTCAATGCATTTCGGCTGTGTTCTGTGTTACCGTGGCGCTAGGAGCCAGGTCGTGCATATTTCTTTGCCTTTAGCTTTAGTGCCATGAAACTCATGAAATTCAATGTATTGTCAGGATTCAAATAAATGAATAAAGTACTGCAAGTTAGGGGGTAGTCAAAAGAAGCCTATTGTTTCCTCCGTGGTGACCGGCATACTCTGTCACATGGCTAGGGCCTAATGTTGTTCGTGCACTGAGTCACGTCTATGTGCAGGGCTTCTGAACTCTGCTCCCCTTCTGCTTCCTGGCCGTCACGTGCTCAACAGTGGTCTCCTAGCAGCCAACATTGGTGCCATGGCCTACTACTTCATGGATGACAGTCTCACCGCTGGCCTCGGCTGCCTTGGAACCACTGCGGCTCTTTCCACTCTCATGGGGTTCACGCTCACTTCAGCCATTGGAGGTGCACCTTATTGATTTGTTGTTTTAAATGCGAGAGCATTTCTTTGGCTGCCGCACTTTGGCCTCAATATGATAACCGCATAAAAAGAATGAAGAAAATGTAGCCCCCACGAGGAATTGAACCTGGGCCTGCAGCATGGTAAGCGAGTACTTATCCTGGGCACCATGCCAACAGGTGAGAAGGGGGCATGGAATACATGTGACAGTAGAAGGGAAGAGCACATCCACTGTTGTGCTGCGCCTTGATACCGACGCACACTTGTGGGTGGTGGGGGGTTCTCGCATAACTTGGACAATCATTGTAGATGAGTTCTGCCATATTTTTTTACCCCCTCCTCCTGTTTTGCGTGCATTTGAATGCTGCTACAGCATAACCATGGGACAACCAGTTAAGATTATTTCTGTGGGTCACCTGTTAGTTGCGAAATTGAATGGCAATTATGGCTTTTGGAACATTGTCACATGTAAGCAGGTTCTCCCATCGGAGAAACTGTGGATGATTTGTTCTGTCATGCAACTCTTTCAGTCTAGTGCCTTGTTCGTATTTGCATTTATAATGTAGGCCCCAAGCTAGCACCCACAGTGGCCATTGCTCAGAACGTGGAGGTTCTGTGCGAGTTGACCGTTTTACTATTTACATTGGACTTCCTTTTATTAAGGTAGGCACAAAAGACCTTGCAAATTTGTCTTGCATCGAGCTCAGTTTAACAGAAGTATGCTAAAAGTATTGGATATGGGAAACAATTTGTCTTAACAGTTTATCCTAAGAAAAAAATACACTCATGGTATTTCTCTCCCCCTTTCCTTAAGTTGCTATTAAAGTATGCAGTTCCTATGGAGGGAATTATCATAAAGTACTAAAATATAACTGCATAGCATCTGTTGCGAAACCGTTTTACAGTCAAGAACTAGGGTCAATAAACTTTTATAGTGGCAGCTATGCAAGATTCATAAGAAGGCATTACATTGTTGTGTGCACTGCTTTCCAGGTGCTGACATGCCTGTGGTGATCACTGTGCTGAACAGTTACTCTGGCTGGGCACTCTGCGCCGAGGGCTTCATGCTCAACAACAATCTCATGACCATTGTGGGTGCTCTCATTGGTTCATCTGGTGCCATCCTCTCCTACATTATGTGCAAGGTCAGTGCATTCATGGATTTAATACCTTTTCCTTTCTTAGAAATCATTTGGGGGGCCTGATTCTTGAACTGCACCATGAATTTTGACACGCTTACAACTGTGGCTTTGCATAACACATACAGTTAAACCCCTCATTCTATTGCTGAATACAAGGTCGTGAATGCAAATTCTGGCTGCGGCGATCACATTCCACTGGGGGGTAAATGCAAGAATGTTTGTGTATCATGCTTTGGACATATGTTGACGAACCTTGGGTGGTCAAAATTAATTCGAAGTCCTCCACTACAGCATCCATCATGCATGTGTTGCTTTAGGAGCTCATCAATTAATCACTAAATTAATTATCAGCCAGTCAGTAGCTTTAATGACATAACACATTGCCAGTGAGTGTCTTTATAAATAAGAGGCTTCAGTTCTTGTTTAGTGGTGGTGTTTGTGCATGACTTCATTGCTTATCAAGGGCTGTCTAACTGTCCTCATTTTGCTGCCCAGGCTATGAACCGATCACTTCCCAATGTCATTCTCGGCGGCTATGGCACCTCTAGCACCGGTGGAGGCAAGCCAATGGCCATTACGGGCACTCACACCGAGTGCAATGTCGACGAGGCTGTAGCTATGATCCGTGATGCCAAGGACATCATCATCACGCCTGGATATGGCCTCTGTGTTGCCAAGGCCCAGTACCCACTGGCCGAGATGGTTAAGACTCTGCAGGCGGCTGGCAAGAATGTGCGCTTCGGCATTCACCCTGTTGCTGGTGAGACTTGGGCCTGATTCACACACACTTTGGCATTTGTCCTGAACCTTCAACGTCAAAATGAGGGATGCAAGAAGGCTGCAAATTTTTTAAGTGACAGTCATAGTGCCTCCCTACCTGTCTGAAAATAGTGTTGTTGGTGTCCAGCACCAGTATCATCATGGTAAAAGTTGGAACCTGCAACAATGCCATACTTCCATCATGCAGCTTCATGCAGTACAGCAAAAGCTATGGGTTGTCAGCTGAACGACATAGGTAACGTGAAGGGCTTCTCCCCTGTCCAGCTCTGTTTGCCCTCTGTGCAAAGCCAGCTGAATCGAAAATGAGTAGAGCATGATAGGGGGGCATGCTTTCCTCCCTTCATTGGAACATGCTGCAGGCTTTTGTTACCGATCGGCTGACATGAACCCTAGCCTTTTAGGGCCTTGCAGAGCGTTCATGAAACAGGAGTATTTTAGTGTTTACGGGAGTGGTCTCGGTATCTTTGCCAAGGGTCGGCTGTGATCGACATCTGAAAAGTATGAATATTGTGCTGTGGTCATGCTCCTTTCCCTTGTCGGGCCAGCTGTCTTTTCAGTGTTTCTTTGAGTGAACATGTGCAGCTATTGTAGCTGAGTTGAACACAGATACTTCATTTTATGAAGAGTTGAAAATATAAGACAGACGGGGCAAAAGGATAAATAAAGCATGTACAGTATAGACCACTTGTAACGTAACCGTTTATAGTGCAGGACCGTATATAATACGGTCTTTTCAGACTCCCGTTCATTTTCCCATAGCGCTCTATGTATATGCGTATTGCTTATAGTGCAGTTGCGGGACACCAAATACTGGTTACAGTGCGGCTGCCTGGAAATTCGGCAGTCAACCTAGACGGCAAACGCTCCCCTCAAGCCAAAAATAAAGTATTTACGCAATTCTTTTTTATTGATTTATTTATCTATAGATATAAAACAAATTTCAAAAACGGCCCTATATCAAACACATGCCCACCTTCTATGTGTCCATTGTAGAAAACTAACATATAAATCACATTAAAGAGCCTAAACAAAGTAGCAATCTAATGCGCGCCTGATTTTTTAGCAAGAAAAATGGTCTCAATATGGGTTGCACTATGGCGGCCAGTTTCCTGAAGTCAGGGTCACTGCAATGCATGTGTTATGCTGTAAAGCATACGAACGCTGCAAATGCAGTTTTGGTATTGTATGATTGCACCGCACAGGCAATTTTAGGCCTAATTTTTTTTTTGGGGGGGGGGGGGGGGGAAGCATGTGTTAGAATATTGCAAATACAGCAATTGTACGTTGTGAGCCACACTTATTGCTTGAAAATATTCCTAGGGGAAGCTGAAAATAGGCGTTTTTGACGGGAGATTACGTGTGTTCCACACATTCACTGTCCCCTAAGCTCCACCGAGACGGACGCTGCCACTAAAGGTGTCGCTGCTGGGGTCACCATAGGGGTCAGGCATGTGCGTGCACAATTGTCAAGTTTGAATTATTCAGCGAAGGCCAATTTTAGGATCAAAATAACAGAAGTTTGAGCCCATAGAAATGCATGGGCACCGGCCGGGACCTTCGGCCAGGATAGAATTAACTGAAAAATGAAATTACCCAAAGTCTAATTAACAGCAGTCTACTGTATCTTTATGGGGTACTTGGAAGTGCCGTGAAGGCACCCAAAATATCAGGCAAGTCCGAAAAATTAGTCGATGACTGTATTGTGATTAGTTCTGCACACTAAGTGTGATGTGGCCAAGTGACACTGAACTGGGACATGAATGTCTTAATCTGTGGCGCGCTTATGTGCCGCATACTTTGGTGTTGCTTAGCCATGTCGTGCGCTATCCTTGGAATTAACGACCATTTCGTCTATATTGTGAGTCCACCCTTGGAGGCAGGCTGGTCCTAATTCTGCCTTGAGGGGCTATCCCTTATATTGCTGACGATGTGGCGATTTTAAATGTGTATGTTTATGCAGGCCGCATGCCAGGTCAATTGAATGTCCTCTTAGCCGAAGCTGGTGTGCCCTACGATATCGTCTTGGAAATGGATGAGATCAACGAAGACTTCCCCAAGACAGACCTTGTCCTGGTCATCGGTGCTAATGACACTGTCAATTCTGCAGCTGAGGAGGACCCGAACTCTATAATCGCTGGAATGCCAGTCTTGAGGGTCTGGAACTCTAAGAAGGTACAGTGTTTAGACCTTGTGTTGGATGTCAGATAATTATGGTATGTGCATACCATATTTACCCAATTTTAATGCACAATCTACTCTCAATTTGTACGAGTTCAAGGGAAGGAAATTATGGGGACTCAAATGATAATATGCATCTTATTCTTATAACAACAAAGCAGCATGCCCCCAGTTTTCACTATTAGAAAAAAATGAAACCTCTAGATATGCCTTCATAGAATGGAAGCTTGTTCAGAGTTAATCTCCATCATCGTCATTGTTGGGCATCTCCTTGTCATTATGTACGAACAACATGTCGGCCTCGATGCCATTCACTGTGGCATAGAGGCCGACAAATGTTCCACATTTCTTGAATGACTTTGCAACCATTGCGACCGAGAAGATGGTGGCCCACACTTCAACCATTTTGCAAGTTTATTCAGTGGCACTCTGCAAAACACAAGAACTAGTGTGGCCTGACCGCACAAGTTCTGACACTCTGCAAAACACAAGTGTACGTGTGGTCTGACCTTAAGGTTCGTATGGTTTGAGGCTAGCTGAGGGTTCAAAACTAATTGAAATTAAGCAAGACCCAACAGCTACAACACCGATACGCAGGGTGGGCAAAGTTTAATTCCTACACAGGCGGCTGCGGCCAAGCATGAGCAGATGATAGACGGTTTCTCCTGGAATTACGTTAACCTTTATTGAGATTTGCAGATTATCGCTTGCCTCAGTCTGTTTATTAAACTGCGTCAATAAATGTACACAGTAACAGTAGGAAGAAGCACACTGATCCAAACACCCTTCTTGATGTCAGCTATCAGCCAATAGCAGCCATCTATGGGAATCTTGCATATGACGACTTATGAAAGCTGCTGGCAGCGTCAGAATGTTTGAGGAGAAGTCCTCATTTGAAAAGAGTGTTTGAGAAAAAGGTGACTTGGCGCTTTGCTTGTGAGCTACATGCACCACGCACAACTTCAAAATTTGGATGAGATGTTCACAGCAGTGTATGCTATCCACGGACTGTGTTTTTTCACCATGCCCGAGGGGTGGTTCAAGATCCATTTAAATGCTCGGTGCATAAGGAAGGCTTCCTGGGAAGTTAAGACCACCAATTCAATCCGGTGCAATTTTGTGATCCGAGATACTATATTTCTGAATTTATACACATAGTGTAATAGTGCAAGCACAACATTTACCAGACACTCTTTGATTGCTGTATATCTTTCTCTTCTTCACATAGGTGATTGTTATGAAGAGAAGTCTAGGCGTTGGCTATGCAGCCGTCGACAACCCAATCTTCTACAAAGAGAACACGAACATGCTTCTTGGAGACGCAAAGAAGACATGTGATGCTCTGCTCCAAAAAGTTCAAGCAACCTACCAATCTTGATCTGAATGGCAAATTTTCAAAAGTGCGTTGTTTATTTTGCTTTTGTAAGAACCCAGCAATATGCAGTTCGAGTTGGATTGTGCCATTGCAACATCAGCAGGACGTTTTGGAAAGAGACAAAAAAAAAGGAATTAAGGTAGATGTACCTGATCGCTGCATTTTTTGAGCTGCATATGACATCTTTTTTACAGATGTTTTTGTACTTTATAGGATTTTTATGAGGAACTTTGGTTTGTTTAGAAAAGTGCGGAAGTCAGGAAATGAGCTTGGAGTTATTGTGATGCCATCAGTGCTTCACAAGGCTGGTCAGCGAATGATTGAAGTCTATTTTTCACTAATATCGGATGTGCTCGCTGTTTGAGCTGCGAGCTTTGACATATTTACAATAAACGAAGTGATTGAACAAAGGATGAAATGCATGTGCATTTTTCTGGTCTTTGTAGCAGTCTGGTGTCTTAGTGTGTTCAGACTAGACAATCCTTATTGATATTGAATATCCTTACAGTTGCAGATGGCGTCACATTATGTCTCGTGACATATAGCTTCTGCATAAGTTTAGCGACTTGTGTTGGCTGATCCCTGAAGCATTTTATTGTGTTTAATGAAGGTAATTTAAAACACTCTACAATATCACTGGATCACGGTATTCAGTGTTATGGGCATCACAGGTTGAGCATCACTGATCGGCTGTACTTCTGGTATTCAGGTCTTATGGTTGTCTAAGATGTCTAATTTTGTTTATTTAATTTTTCGAAATCAATGGTAAAAATCTTCACTTGATGCTAATTGTGGGTTCTTGGACTTGTCATCAAGTAATTTTAATTCGGAAGGCATTCTGGTTTCTTAGTCTCATCCGTGAGGCCTTTTGCATGATGAAATTTTCAGGTGGCCTGGATCAGAGAGAGAGAGAAATGGAACAAAGGGAAGACCTGGACCAGAGTTTCCATTCAGGTCCATATCTCATTGAAAACAAGAGCAACCAAAACATTACCATCATTGGGTAGTGTAAGGCTGCACTTTGAGCAATGTTTACTTCCAATTTTTCACCATTTTTTAGAACACCATGGCCAGCTTGCAAGAAAACGTGCTCGAAATTAGCATAACATGCAAAAGTATTTAGGTATCAAATGAGCTTTCTAAAGGGTTCTTGGATCAAGTTGGTTGCACAGAAAAAATAATGTGCTGACAAATTTGAGTGTGCAGTGCCCACTCCTCCCTGGCTCTGTGTGCATGGAAGGTTAGATGTAGACCAGAAAAGGGAACAATGTTCCAGTGGACTATATAGGTCCACCTGTGCAGTTATTCTTTGCAAGGATATCGTCGAAAAGGAAGATTTCCAGCTGGCTCTTTTTCTGAGTGCATATAAAGGGCAACAAAATTTCGTGCTTAACTCTGTGTGTGTGTGTGTGTGTGTGTGTGTGTGTGTGTGTGTGTGTGTGTGTGTGTGTGTGTGTGTGCGCGTGCGTGCGTGCCGGAATTTTGTACATAGACAAGGGAGGGGGGGGGGGGGGGCTTGGAATATGGTTACAAAACACACTGCAATGGCAACAAATGTTGCCATTGGTAGACAAAAGTTAAACACCAATAAACATTATTTGACAGTGACTAGCGTTGAGCTTTGGGCTAGTTGGTCTGGCATTCTTTCAAAGGCTAATTCTTTAAGCATTTCAACCACTTAGCTGCAAGGAAAGTGGAGGCATTCACGAGTGAGTAGATGTGACTTTGTTAGGTGGTCTAGCCTTGCAAGGCCCGTCGGGCAAACGTATCTTCCTGTACACGGCGCCGACAGTTTTGCAAAGTAGCCGTAACAGTCGTAAGGCTTTTCGCTGGCCGCACGCAGTTGTGCGGCCGTTGCGAGCTTCGCTCTCCATAAAAGCGGCAGTTTACGACCGCGCTGTCGAGACGCCCTAAAACGTTGCCGAAAACGCGTTATCGCGGTTGCCACGCCGAGCGTCGCTGATCAAAACGCTCCCAGTTTCGCGTTGCCTTTCGCGCTTCACCTACAGGTTCCGTTTGAAGGCTTTAGGTTTTAGGCACCTCACCGTGGTTTTTCAAGAGCTGTAGCTGGTCATCACCAAACTATGACAAACTAAAGGCGGCCGAGAGACCGGAGATTTTGCAGTCCTCGAGGGTATACCACGGCGACCCATATACATAGTTTGCACGTGCGTCACTTCTGCACCGGTCCGCGAGCCTGTCCGCCATCTTTAGGCACCTGCGCGCCTGCGGAAGCGTGCTGGAGCAGGCTGCGCGCGCTGGCGCGTTGTTGATCCGAAGGTCCTTCTCGCGTCGTGATCATGCCAATCTGCGCGATTTTCGGTTGCCGCACAAGAAGTACCACTGCCTCGAAGACGAGCTACGCAGAACAGGGCGTAGGTCTGCACCAAAAGTAATAACATGGCAGTGCGAACGCGCAAGAATGCTGTCGGAGAAACGTCGGTGTCTGTGGATTTCCCGGATAAATCGGAAGGACCCGAACAACGTGCGTGTCGTCACTTTGTTTCGGTTTCACTTTGCTCGCACACGCATGGTCGCTCTTACCGCTCTGAAAAACGCCCGTGTAATTGTGTTGTAGTGCACGTTAAAGAACTCCGGGCGGTCAAAATTATCCCGGAACCCTCCACTGCCGCGGGTTTCATAATTAGATCGTGATTTTAGCACGGAAAAGCAATTTTTTTTTTAAACGGCCTGCAAACTGCTTCGCATTGTCATTTCTTGGCTTCGCTTAGAGATATGCTAAGCAATATTTGAATGTCTGCATGCTTTCAATATAATGGGCTAACGCAACAAAATTCACATGCACGGACATGCACCGAACTGTAAACCAAAACTCTCAGAAAGAAGAGAACACACGTTTTGAAGCTTGGGGAAAAAGTGCATACAGGTGAACCTTTGTGGCAAGGAAGCTGTCCCTGAATATAGCCGCACAAAAAATACTGAGATAGTTTTCTCTGCCGCACGCCAAAGAACGGTCAAAGAACTCACCTCGCCGAGGATGATGGTAAGACCCGACAACAGGCGCTTCGCTGCAACCTTCCTCACCCAACCGCTCGTGAAGTAATTGTGCGCCTTCAGCGATTTGTAAGCCTTTATTTCGTTCAGCGTGACGTAGCTTGTGGACTGGACAAGATAATAATATCCACGTACGTCGTGGCCGG
This sequence comes from Dermacentor silvarum, assembly GCF_013339745.2. Lineage (NCBI taxonomy): Eukaryota > Metazoa > Arthropoda > Arachnida > Ixodida > Ixodidae > Dermacentor > Dermacentor silvarum. The sequence goes on from NC_051161.1 coordinate 21,890,556, forward strand.
GAGCACCTCAGGGTCTGAACTGGTATTCACGCCGTCGCACATTCCGAACTTTTCTTTGTAGCGAGCCCGCGTCGGCCCTACAAGCTCGTCCATGTAGGAAGGGCAAAATTCAGGGCTCCTGACTTTTGCCATCGCAAAGCTTTCACGACAGCAAACATGCGGCGCTGACACGTAGAAGCGAACGCCGAACACAAACGCAGTGGGCCCGCGGCTTGTAGCGAGGTGCCTAGCGATGGCGGACGGTCGGGGCAGGCGGCGGATATGACGTAACGTGTAAACTATCACGGCGCATCGAAAGCAGGGGCCGAAAACTCCATTGGGACCACGTGCTTGGGACGCTCGGTCCCATGCCGATACTGCTGGGCTTTAGCCGATAGTAGGGACTTTAGCCGATACGAGGCGGCAGCGCGCGCTTCCGCCATTGGCGGTTGCCGGATGTCTTATTGAAAATAATTCACAAACAAAACAATGCCTTTATGACGTCACTGATGAGGTCAGAAGGTAGAGGAAAGGGGCATGCGTGCTCCTAGCGGTTGCCGGACATCCTAAGTAATTTTTCTTGTTTCTCTGTGAATTTTAAATCGGGCGAAGCGCGGGAAGTGGTCGCCAATCGTGCGTCCGTCGAGCTTTCCTCTGCTCACCCTTGCCACTCGCTCAGCGATATCACAAGTCAGATCGCGCTTGGTCGTCTGCTTCGGTTGTCGTCCCAAGTGTGAATATAGGAAAGATAAGACAGAGAAGCGTGATCAGGCGTGCAACGAACGGAAGACGCAGGAAACCAGGTCGACCAAGCATTAGATGAAGATGGCTAAATCGGGGCACCACATGTGTTGCGCGGCTCTGTGGTATTCAAACACCGGGAATTCCAGTTCTGCGAAGTTTTTCAGGTTTCCCTAATGACCACGGGTAAGCACAAGTATTTCACTCTATTTTCCGAGCAGGTAATCATTTTGCATGAGTAAACCAATTCTGTGCAAGCCTGAGTGGACTGACATAAGAGCAGTGTTGCTCGACTCATCCGTCATGACGGCAGCCCATCTGTTGCCGGTGAAATACTTGTAATGAAGGGCTTGAGTGCGTGTTTTGGAGCTATACATTTTGTTCACTCTTTGTCGACATGCACAGCCAAGGTTTTTTTTTTTTTTTTTTTTTTTAAAAAGGACACAGCCGTGGTGGTTAATAATTTTCGCGTTGGTTTGGATCTTCTGGAATCCATTTCCACTCATTATGTAGAAATTTCCGTTGTGAATGAAAATTGCTTCTGTAGATTGTCACGTTCGCACTGCGTGGAGGTCAGCGTTTTTCCAGTACCGAATGTGTGAATAAAAATAAAAACGTTCAACTTTAACTTGCATTGAGTTTTGGCTGGCCGAGAAATTGGCTAGTTTTAGTCGATCCACTTCACAACACACGAACAAAATTAACGATTTATGGTGCCAGGAAGTTATTTTCTTTATGCTACCCCCCACTATATCTGTGGACTAGTTGAAGTGGAGCCCTAACCGTAACCGCAAGTTAGGACTTTCAAAGCGACTACTATCACGAAATAACGAAATGTAATATATTAACCGCGAATATTGGTAATTAACAACGGTTCGCTATATAAATATTCTTCATTATAATTTCTCGGCACTGGTGCGTACGAGCAATGTCTCACTCTTTCAGAAAATGTATAGCAGCTTGCGAGGTAACCTGGTAGGAAGAAAGCGCTTTAGGTTCGCGTTAAAGGGATACGGACTCAAAATCTGAAAATTTTACGAAAATGCTGAAAATGAATCCTCAGTGTGTGATTACACCGAAAAGAAGTAGTCACTTAGCTCATTTTTGAGCCGATGGCTTTATTTTTGGCGTTTTTGTGTGCGCGCGCCTCGCCTCCCGACCCGCGGGAGTTGGAAGGCGTGACGTCACGACATCCTCGTCGGATAGCCAGCCGCGGTAAAGCCCCTATAGGCCGCGTCATTCGAAGCGCGCCGACGCCGCCATCGCAAGCATGTATTCGAGTTTTGGTGCGTCTACCAGCGATGAGTACACGTCTGAAGACGAGGACCATTCCAACTTGGCAAGAAATATTACCGCTTATGGTTACGAGCCTTCCGCGTCAAGCGACGAAGAGCAGGCGGCCGTGAAGTGACGGTCAGGTTCTCGCGCGAACTGTAGCGCGAAGATTTCGCTCTGCACCAGACACTTATGCAAGGATTATTGGTCATTTCCTTGTGTAAATTTTCGGCAGTGGCGTAATCGTGTTGCTGCCGAAGACTTGCACCAGCAGCGAAGGAGAATACACTTGGTTACTGCAATATTAGCTGTTTTTGTCTGGTTGAGCTCTGCGCCACGAGGTGGCAGCACCATACAGGCCGCTCACGTTAACGGTTCCGCCCGAACGCCCCAACGCCCGCGTTTACCCGATTACCGGACAAGCTAAAGCTCTCTAATAGGCAGGTATCCAAAGCTTACGCACCTTCTCGTCTCTGGGAAACGTGTGCGACGGCGTGTCACGACCGACGATGCTGTTATAACAGCAATGTCTGGGCATTTCCTTCCGCCGCGGTAGAATTTCACGTCGCATGGCTCACTTCGTCTTGATGTGTTCGTACACCATCGAACCATACACGAACAGCGACAGCTGCGAGATATTGCGGAAAAAAGCTGACAAACGTGCAACGGTAGGGTACCACGCGGACCACACTGCTAGCGAGGAATGCGAAAACCGCAAAACTGACCGCATTGGCACCGTTCAATGTTCAGATGGCGCTGCAGTGTTTCATGTTTCGCCTCAATATCGCCGACACTGGCCGCTATAGAGAGGCGATGAAAAAGTTGTCGCAGTTTCACCTGAAAGGTGAAGCATCAATTGCGATAGCAAATTTGAAGACAGCTATACGGAGTAATGATAGCAGCTTTATCAGCTGTATAAACTTGGACATGCAGCAGCACCGGCAACACGCAGAACTGTTGTCGACGCCGTGGGCGTTTTGCCCGCGTTCGCTCAAAATGCTTGCGGCGTTGGTGACTGTTGCCGGAGCCTCTGATATAAATAGGCACTTGGTGCCGCAGCTAAACGTCGCCTCCCTTCCCTCCCCCTCCCCCCCACGGCCTTTCGTGCGTCGGAAGAAGGCACGTTTGCTCTACATATATGGTGATTGTAGAGGAGGAAAGAGACGCCTACTTCTGCAGCCCTTAAGGGAGCACAGAGCAGAACGCGCGTTTGTTCTCCGCCGTGCGTTCCCTCCCCGTGAAAGCGCGCGTCCCTCGCACCCTTTCACTCGCACATACAGCGTTCGGCGCGCGGCGACGATTTCATCTCCATTGACGTCATACGGAACCTCACGGCGACGGCGACGCCGACGGCAGAAATCTGCTTTTGAGTGTCCATATAATTGCTATCGCAATAAAAATGATACGCCATTCCAAACGACAGTTGCTCCCTTATCGTCGCTCGTCTGAGTGTTATGCATTGCGCTTTGACGATATCAAGCTCACAATGGTTCTTGCTTCTGTTATCGATCGCGAACGTGCGCAGTCATATGCAGGGCATGCTCACTTCGATATTTTCACAACTCGAACAGATTGTCTCGTGATAAGCGATCGAAAGTGTCACGGCGAATGCATTCAGCGTTTCTTCAGTTTTGCTGGTTTTGACGCTGGCCGTCCCAAAGTTTCACTTGTAGGTGGCGCATAGATCGTGTGCAAACTAAAGTCGTGCAAACTAGTGCAAACTGCACTGCACGGTGCCTATAATGCCAGAAAAAAAAAATTGCTGCCGTGTTGGCCGTTATCAGCACGGCCGACGGCGACCATGGGCCGCGCCAACTACGCCGCCGATAGTTGAAGCATGGTTGAAGGCGAGAGAGAAACGACAAAGTTGAGAGAGTTGAAAAGAAAAAAAAAAGAAAGAAAAGCGTTTTTGATTTCGCATCCATTTCATGGATGGCGTTGCAATTCGCGCGGACAGAAAACCAGCGGTGTTTCCGAGGCCTGCTACAGCGTTTAGACAGCGAGTTCCCGCGGTCATCAAGTGAGATGTGTTCATGTTTTCTAGTGCGCGCGTGACACCATGCTTGTTAATTTATTTGGCATGCCTATCTTTACAAGTTCACACGGCCGATAGAACTACTATCCTTAACGTCGTATAGCTGTCCATAGTTTGCTATCGCAATCGATGCTTCGCCTTTCGGGCGAGACTGTGACTTTTTAAAATTATTAATGCAAAAAAATTATATACCCCATTACGCGAAATTCTGTCGTAGTCGGCGTGACGGGAAGGTGATACCAAAAATGGTCGACTGCGCAAAGAGTAAAAACACGTGTAAACATGCTCGGATTGACGTCAAGTTTCTCAGGGAGGTTCCTGTAAACAACGTAAATTAATGGCTTTGAAAAGAAAGTTTGGCACATATCGGTCTGGGTGTTAATCGAGCCCGGGACTCCGGGGTGCGAGACGAGCACGCTTCCCCCGACACCACGGCCGCTCCACGGTTCTGGCTGACTAAAGGTGTGGCCTAGTGCGTGCGTCATTGGGCACGTGACGACGCAGCCAATGGGGAGGAGGAGGCGCCACGTGATGTGTATATAAAATGAGCACGTTTATCACATTCCGAATTCCAGAGACGGTATAATACTTTTGCATTCCCACATGTAAGCAGTCTCAAGTGTCGCTGCCGAATTTTTTTTTTTTCTAGTGTCGAATTCCCTAACTTTGCGGAGAAATGCATTGGCGTTCCAGTTAATTTTGTGCTTCAATGCATAAAGCGACGTTTTGTTAAGAAACTAACTGGAACGCCAATGCATTTCTCCGCAAAGTTGGGGAATGAATATCTCGAAACTGGTGTCATCCCGAGAGTTTGTTCCAAGTGGATCTGCCTTGCGAACTCCACGGCTACAATTTGTAAATTGCAATATGGCCCATCAGGTTATTAGTTTAAAACTTAATTAGTGAATTTTTGTTAATTATTCGATTATGCATTTCAATTTCTTGTGCAAGTAATGTCCGCCACTTCGAGTAGACCAGCTCATGAACTCGAATTGTGCTATCTGCCCCAGGCAACCTTTAAGAATTTTTGAAAGTGTTCGCTAAAACACCCTGCATATATATATCATGGCATATATATGATATATAGATCATATCATATCTATATCATATATAGACCATACCATATTCTCGACCCGCCGTGGTTGCTTAGTATAGCTATGGTGTTGGGCTGCTAAGCACGAGGTGCTTATCAGCCCAACACCATCCCTCAAAAAATGGAGAGAGGGCCGGGTCCCCCCCCGACTTTAAGCACCGACTTCACTTCTTCTCCACACTCACCCAGTTTTGATGCTGACTTTTTCACTTCTCTGTTGCCGACTTCCTCGCCTCCTGTTCTGCTTGTCTACCCGGGCACCTAGCCAGTAGCGCCTACCCATTCTGGTGAAATTGGCCAAGAATGTTCCCATACCTAGTGTCACATGCCCAATGGTCAAAGTTGTCTCTTTTCGGGCACATAAACCTGTAGTGCATATCCAGTGGCCCAAGTTTTCTATTCCAAAATCGTCTATTCGAACCCAGTAGCCCAAATAGACGTGCTTTGCGCGCGACATAAGAAGCGCGCTTCCGCCCCGCCGTTCTCCCTCGCGCGCGAGAGATTGAGCTACCATCGTCGGCTGACCCTGCAGGCAAGCTTTCACTCGCACGTACAGCTTACGGCGCGCAGTGACGATGTTACCGTGTTTGGACTTATACGGAACCTCACAGCGACGTTCACGACCACGGCCCAAATGCGCTTGGGGTGTCCATAGAAATAGAATTGCTATCGCAATAAAAGAAATAAAGTCGGGACATTTGGCCGTCCCGACTGGGCGGGACATTTACTCAAAAGTCGGGACTGTCCCACTAAATTCGAGAGGGTTGGCAACCCTACTTCTGCTCGAACTTCGAACTTTTCTCGCTTCCGTCCATACTTGCACGCTGTATCGCGTATCGCGCAGTCGTTGCGGCCTTCGTTGATGGGTTCAGTGCCCTCGAGGAGGGCATCGCGGCGGCCGCCCGTAAGAATTTCCCGCGTGTACTTACAAGACGGGTTGCCAGCTGAGCAGTCGCGCTGCCAGCGACGGCTGTTTCGACGCATGGCGATTGGCCCGCCACGAGGGGCCGTTAAACCGCTTCTGCCCGCGGTCCTTGCTCGTTAAGCGGCTTATGGACGGCTGCACGCCAAAGGCATCCGTCGCTTCCCCGCACGCTTCCGCTGCAGCTGCTCCGGAAACTTCCACAGGGGTGCCGAACCAAAGCGTTCCCACGAGAACAGATATGGCAACTGAAACACAGTTATTGCTATAGTAACGCGCTAATTGCAGTGTGTTACTGTATATATGCAGATTTTATAGTCATCGCCACGACATAGCGGGCTGTACAGAATGCGTTGTAAATGCTCCGACGATAGCTTTGCTTTCGTTTTGTTTGTGCTATTTTTGAGGCGAAGTTTCCTTTAGCTCTCCCCCGAGATTTGGTGCTTGTCGTCGTTTCCTTGCCAGATATTCTTGTATATATATATAGCTAGCGATATCATTCATTTCTTTATCATTTCTTTAGTTCAATTAAGAACTACAAAAGATTGACTCCTCATCCCCAGCGAAGCTGTTGAAAACCGCCACTACAACTGCTGAAGGGGATATGGAATTCTTTATTGCTCACTCCCTCCCCCGCCGCATTATTCAGCCACAGGAGCATGCGGACGTGCGGACTTTCCTTGTGCTTGAATTCCACAGCGATACGACCATCTGCAGCACGCCGCCTCTGGTCGCACTGTCGTTTCTCTACCCTTTGCCGCTCCTCGCGTATTCACTCTGCTCCTTGGGAGTCCTAACTATGCGTTGCCTACCCATAGCGGTACTGCAGCAACAATGGAATCAATTGCTAGGCTGGTTCTTTTACATATGGCAGGCTAGAGACGTCACTCCCCACGTCGCAAGCTGCCGTCACCGCGGCAGCTTGTGCAACAGTTATCTTTACCGGAAACGTAAGCGTAAAATAACGTGCTTCGCATTGTTATCAGGAGGGCCTTATCATCAATGATGTTGTTTGGATGCTTGTTTTGTGCTAGTTCTTTAGTGAAAGGAATGCTGTGCTGCATGTTGTATGCCTGATACCAAAGAATGTATGCACTTCTCGCTTCAATCGTTGAAAGTCTTTTTTTAATCGCTGAAGGTATTTTATTTCCTTGAGGTCGACGCAGAGAAAAATGCCGACCAACTAGTGTCTAACAGCTTCGCTGTAATAATTTCCCCTATGCTGCCCTTGGTGTCATTGTTTGTTGGCTTCTTATGATACGACTAATAATAGTCGGGCCCCTCGTTTTTTTTTCTTCTTCTTCTAGTTCATATATATATATATATATATATATATATATATATATATATATATATACAGACAACTTGGGCTCTCGGTACGTGCCCGAATTGACAGCTTGCTGCCGGCTGCTGTGTGGCCTATAGGGGTCCATTTGGAAACTTGGGCCACTTACTATGTGCCACTCGGCGTGGCACATACTTCAATCGGCTCTGGGTACCCACAAATGAGCATGTGGCACTGGATATTTGTCCATATATTCTTCGCCGTTCCTCCAGGACTACAGTATGTACTACCGTGACACAAGAGGTATAGAAAGCTTATATCCTCCTGAGACCCGAACAAAACTATGGGAGATAATCACTCTTCAAGGTGGCTTTTATTGTCTACTGTTATGTTATGAACCTGATAACTTAAAAAAAAAACCACCGTCAGATGCCAAAAGCTGCGTCTCCATGTACGTGGTATCTCCATCATCTCCTCATGTTTGCTATGGCAAAAACTGAATTTCATTGCTTAAACGCAGAGATGAAGATGGAACTACGTGTAGTACATTGTCTTGTTGCTGTCGCGTCTGGTATTTTCACGCAATCTCAGTGATTTCGAAACACAGCTCAAGGTTGATTTCGGACGTGTGAGGCGACACAGAGGTCTAGATCGATTTAGTGTCAAATTTCTTGAAAGCGGATGACAAGAATACCAGTAAAGTACTTCTTTACAGTTACACATGCACCGTACTTCATACCCAGAATGAACATTTTGCGTAATCACTTCTGAGTCAAGTTTCAAAAAAAAAAAAAAAAGGAAAATAAAACGTTGAAGGCCATGTGCAATGCATTGTACAATGCACATCCTCCTATAGGAGGACATGCATTTACATATGTGTCGAGTTTCTCTGTGCCCTATGCACCTCTCATCAACATTCTTTCCTCCACGAGCATCATACATCGCATCGCCGTCGTGTTACGCAAATATCTAACAGCTACAGGCGATGACGCTGTCCCTGTGTCACCCGCTATACTGCTGCAACTCAAACAAGCTTCGCATCATTTAGGTTTCAACATCTCGTTAGACTTGCGTGTTTCAATGTGAGAGCATTACTTGGCTCAGTGTGGCGACCCCGCCGCCATCAGAAAGCCGTAGCAGAAAAACGGCGCACAAATTACGCCATCTTCATGTAACTTAAAAAAAAAAAATTCTGCAGTAACTTCACTGGAGTTGTCTAAGTATGCGTAAGCATGCCCCGAAATTTAAGTTGACCCACGCCCGAAAACAAGTGACAGATGTTCCCTAATGTAAAAAAAGAAAAAAAAACAAGCGTGTTAATCTCTGCAGTCAATTTATTTTCAGAGCGCCATTATTCAGATATTTTCATGCAAAATTACCTTAGTTCAACATTTCTTATAACTATACAGCAGCACAGAAAATTTGTTTACAGGCTCTTGCTCACTGTTGTGCTTCAGTTTAAATTTTGTGGTGTTATAAAGGTCGCGGGAGCGTTTCGCGATCGCCCGTCATGCGTTGCATATCGCGAGGCTGTAAAGTGCGACCTATGCGGTGTTGCGCAAATTGCACAGAAGAACGTGCACGGTAGGCACGCTCGCCGCTTTATAGCAGTCCTCAGGTTTGTCCGCGCGCATGATCTGAAGCACGATCACCGACGAGTGACAAACATCCCGCGATGCTTTGCTGTCCACCCCTGCCTTGTCTGTTAAGTACCGCATGCAAGCGATCTTGCGCGCGACAGCGACAAGCGACGCGATGGCGATGGCTGTCGCGTTCGCTCGTCGCCTACAAGTCGTACCGCACGCGAGCGACGACTTTGAGCGACGTCTCCCCGGTGTTGCCGATACGAGGGCAGCAAATACGCGCCAACTGGCGTGACACGTGTTTTATTAAATTAAGTTGATGTACTTTACTGTAAAGAGCAGCATAACATATTTCTGAAGATACTGCATTAGTTTCTTATCCTTGCCCGCATCAAAATTTAGTCGTTTGCTCGTTACAATCGGTAGTACTTGACTGATATGTACATCCCGTTCCAGCTTCGCGCTATTGGCTATAGTCGCTCATAGCACTTCCGGGCAACGAGCGACGAATTCTAGATTTCCATAACCGAGCAGTCGAGCGACAAGAACGAGCGAGCTGTTAGCGCGACGGCCCGTTCCGTCGCTTGAAGCCGTCGCTTGTCGCCGTCGCTGTTGTTTTGAAATTTACCATTAACACTCACCAAAACTCTGAAATTTCAGCACTAAAATCATTGTGCAGGTTATATGCAAATTGCTACTTTAGGTGCGGCTTCACAGCAGCGCAAATTTCGCCTTGATGGGCCATAATTTGCAAATCTCTCAAATTTCGGTAATCGGATTTTTTTCAGAACCAAAAGTTGGCGTGGTTTGTAGGGAGAGAGTGCTTCGATTTCACAATTATGATGAGCAACTCTGAAATTCAGCACTAAAATCATTGTGCAGGTTATATGCAAATTGCTACTTTAGGTGCGGCTTCACAGCAGCGCAAACTTTCGCCTTGATGGGCCATAATTTGCAAATCTCTCAAATTTCGGTAATCGGATTTTTTTCAGAACCAAAAGTTGGCGTGGTTTGTAGGGAGAGAGTGCTTCGATTTCACAATTATGATGAGCCCGCTGAAAGAAATGTTCGAAAGGTAATTAATATATTTCTCGTAATCAGTGAGTAATTAACACGTATCATTCGTCACCCCGTGTTCGTCACCGATGACGGCATGTCTCCAAAGGAACCGCCCTTTTGTTTCAAAACGGTTATTTTTTAATATTACCTAAAGTGGGGGGGGGGGGGGGGTCTTCGTATAAACACACACACACACACACACACACACACACACACACACACACACACACACACACACACACACACACACACACACACACACACACACACACACACACACACACACACACACACACACACACACACACACACACACACACACACACACACACACACACACACACACACACACACACACACACACACACACACACACACACACACACACACACACACACACGTGTGTGCAAAGCTAGGTTGGTTGGGATGGCAGTTAAAATATGCGCAGTAAACCTCTTTTGGGGACAGGCGGTATATTCTCTGCGGTGTTCTTTCCACGGGAGTTGCCGGCTAATGAATCACCATTTGTATTATTTCTGCACTTCATTGGCCCGTCTGTCAGAACTCGTGAGTCGTTTCCCGGCATAACGACAGGCGTAGCTTAATAGGCTCTAAAGATATAAACGTCCGCAACGGAATGTACTCGACCGTCGTACACCGTTAATCCATATTGACAAAATGGACTCCATGCAGTGTATGGACGAAAAAAAAAAAAAAGCTTTACCGTCCGTGAAAGTTTTCGAAGCCTCGAACTATACTTCGGGTTCTTTGCAGCTCGAGCCTAGTGCCTAAATATTAGCGGAGACATTGCCGAGTTCGTTTGAATGGTCGGATAGTGCACAGTGCAATTTAGGCTCCGGGCACCGCTTTCCAGGCGAACCTTTCGTTATATTACAAGAAGCTATGCTTTCTTAAAGACTGGCTTGAAGGCTTCCACATGTAGTGACGTAAGCTTTCTAGTACTTAGCATATGCCCGCCAGTTAAGTGCCGTGGAATAGAAGAAAGTTTACTCGCCGTGTTGGGACTTCGGCGTTGCGCTGCTAGTGACGTCGTTCTCTGCGTCGTACCTGCTCTGGCCGCAACACCGGCTCCTCGGCTCGCAGCGTCCGCCCGCCATTGGGTGCTTGCGTTCCACTTCGCGATTTCAACGTGGACATTTCGTCGCAGCCGAAGCCAAAGTGCTGCTCGAGAAACTCCCGCCGAAAGCGGGCGTTGGCTCCGGTGAACGCGTTTGCGCCATTGCCACGTTGACGCTGCTCTGCCCGCAACGCCGCCTCCTCGGCTCGCCGTTGTCGCATGCGTTCGATATCTCGAGTTAGCTCGGCGTCGTGGTTAGCAGCATCCGCCGCCATTGGCGCTTGTGTTCCACTAGAAACACAAACATGTAACCAATAATTGAGAAACGCTTCAATACAGAGTCGGGATTAACCCACTGCTAAACATCGGGGCCGCACGTTTCAGCTTCGCTGGTTAACCATCAGTACGGAGTGCTTGGGTGGTGTCTTTTTTTTTTTGAACGATAAACCCAGAATTTAATTTAAATTTTTATAAGAAGGTTTCAGCACATCTGCGTGTTTAAGCGCAGCGTGACAAGGTGTCGCCGGCAGCGCCAGTGCTAAAGACTGTGCTTATAATAGATCTTGTCGGCTTCGGCCGATTGGTGTAGGGGGCCTACAAACGCGAATGAGGCAGTGCCACTGCACGGTGACATGGGTTAAGCCTGTTTTGAAATCAGAGAAGCGCGGAGGCAATATTGAGATTCAGGAACATGGATGATAAGAAATGGATAATCAGAGTACACGTACATCTGCACCTCGAAAGCGTGCTCACAAAATGGAGGGAAAAGCTGGCGCAACCTAGTACAGGATAATTGAAGTACACTTAGACAACCGGGAGTCATCAAAAAGAAAGTGCGAGAAACAGAGACAGTAAATTAGAGATCAGCCAATTTGATTCAGAGATCAGCCAATGATTCAGAGATCAGCCAATGATTCAGTGATCGGCCAATGATTGCCACTTACTTTACACCCAACCAGCGTTTTACGTGAAACCCATGGCGCTTGCCTAACAAACTGGTCCTGCACGGCCATCCAAAATTGGCCTCCTTCCACCCTATTTCTCAATGTTTTCTTAATAACAGCTTTGGCTGGAATAGATTCTCTCACTTACGCAGAAATCTCCGAGCCAAGAGAAAGCCTTTTCTTCCCGTATGCATATACGCCACGGTCCCACTGGAGGGTCGGTATGCGCATCACTCCGACATGGCTTGTGTCAAGAGAGTGGTTTTAATGCGGATAGACAGCTTAGCTCGACTCGTTCAGCTTCGCGTATGACTGCCCGTTCACTCATTCGAGTAATTACTTTCTCGGGTTCTGCGAGAATCTGCTATCACGTTGTTCCGGGATTCCCCGGAAAAGACCAGAGAAAGATCAGCCGTCCCACACTACAAGTTAAGCTTCAGGAACATGTTCATCTTCGTCACGCATATTCTCGCTTTTTTTTATCGAGGCGCACAGGCTTCGGAGGCCTGCGCGTAATTATGTGTTTCCAAACTAAACGCACAGACACTGCACATCTTACAATAGCTGGGCATCGCGCAGCACTACAGACGCTTGTATGATGACCACTGTGTGTATTACTTGTACTTTTTCGCCATTTCTGCATTCGCTGTGCGAGTGTCCTTACGTTGTATATTCTTATAATCTATTGTTCCCTTCTACTGGTCGTTTTCTTTCCCCAAGTGCAGGGTATCCAACCAGAACTACCACTGGTTAACCTTCCTGCCTTTTTATACATCCGTTCTCTCTATCTTGCCTGAACTTTGATGTGTACAATGCACTAAATGTTTTGTGGCTACCACTACATTGCTCATCGGTAACTATTCAGCGCTCGTCATTGTGGATATAGGATAGGAATAAACTTATTTCCAAGCAGTGAACGCTTATTTGGCGTTCACTGCACGTAGTACTCAGAAGGTATATACGCTGTGGCGATAAGTCAAAGTACGCGATTTCAGTGCCTGAGCTTGTAGTATCTTCTGTTTGCTCAACAACTTCGGCCAACTTCGCCGCAACATTTCAGCAATCATGTCAACGCGACCACATCACAGAGGTGTAGCGTATACCGTGTTCAGCCATCTGCCGGCTCACTTACCATATTAACCAAACTGACACGCGGAGTGCGAAGAAACTGCACTTTACAACATATGCGGCGAACGTACGCACCAAGCAAACACGGCGCTTGTAAAAAAGTTTGCGACATGAAACGTACCGCCGCGATGTCACTTTCTTAAAATTCCTCCGAGACATCGAGCTCCTTATAAGACGCAGCAGAACTTTGTGCTCGCCGTTTAACATGGATCGTGTATGCATGCAGCAACTGCATGAATCAGGCACCATGCATTTAGGGCCCGGACCGCAGTTTTGTGGCGCCCTTTGAGTTCTTAAGTCTTTATTAGCAGACCACGCGGTAACGAGTCCGGAATTGCACGGTCTTTCGCAATGCGCATTTGCACGACATTTCCCAAGCGGCACACTCAATTAAGCTCATCTGAAGTTGGCGAACTTTGCTCTCTCATTAGCCGATGGCCCCCAGCGAGAAGATAAACTCAGTGAAAGGCTTTTTAAAAAAGGACAACTCCATGTAGACGTACACGTGCAACAGAAGTGTCATCATGGCCGGAAAGTCCGATGTCGTTTCTGGTTGTGCGTGCGTGCGCTCATTTTGATGTATGTATGTATGTATGTATGTATGTATGTATGTATGTATGTATGTATGTATGTATGTATGTATGTATGTATGTATGTATGTATGTATGTATGTATGTATGTATGTATGTATGTATGTATGTATGTATGTATGTATGTATGTATGTATGTATGTATGTATGTATGTATGTATGTATGTATGTATGTATGTATGTATGTATGTATTGTGGGCGTTTATTACGCACATCTTCCTCATCTGTATGTTATCATCATCATCCTCGCACTTTTACCTATCCTCCTCTTCGCCTATATATGTGTTCATCATCATCGCCTGTGTGCTGCGCTGGTTCGCTGACGAGCTCCCGGGCCTAATAAACGTCGTTCCAACCGAGACGTCACAAGTGGTGGAGTGTGCTCTTCGGTCCTACGTCCTCTGGCCGTCCGTTTCATTCTTCAACTCCAAGGCTAATACATCTCTATCATCGTGCGAAGAGTACATTTCCCGACTCGACCACTGTCGCCAGCTTGCTCGCCTGAACACAGAGGCCAGACAACAAGACCGGAAAAATATTTACGACGAATGCCATCGCGTTGTATCTTTTCGACCTGGTGACGAGGTCCTGCTCCTGACTCCTGTTCGCACCCCTGGTTTATGCGAAAAATTCCAGCCACGGTTTATCGGGCCGTACATAGTCCTTGGACAGACTTCGCCTGTCAACTATCGCGTTACTCCTCTTGACGCCCCCACAGACCGCCGTTGCCGCAATACCGAGGTTGTCCACGTCTCCCGCATGAAGCCATTCACGCGGCGTGCCTCGACACCTTGACGGCCTGCCAGGATGGCCGCTTTCACGTCGGGGGGAAATTAGTGTGGGCGTTTATTACGCACATCTTCCTCATCTGTATGTTATCATCATCATCCTCGCACTTTTACCTATCCTCCTCTTCGCCTATATATGTGTTCATCATCGCCTGTGTGCTGCGCTGGTTCGCTGACGAGCTCCCGGGCCTAATAATTAAACGTCGTTCCAACCGAGACGTCACAGTATGTATGTATGTATGTATGTATGTATGTATGTATGTATGTATGTATGTATGTATGTATGTATGTATGTATGTATGTATGTATGTATGTATGTATGTATGTATGTATGTATGTATGTATGTATGTATGTATGTATGTATGTATGTATGTATGTATGTATGTATGTATGTATGTATGTATGTATGTATGTATGTATGTATGTATGTATGTATGTATGTATGTATGTATGTATGTATGTATGTACGTATGTATGTATGTACGTATGTATGTATGTACGTATGTACGTATGTACGTATGTACGTATGTACGTATGTACGTATGTACGTACGTACGCTCCTCTAAGATTTTGGAGCGCCCTTCATGCTTCAGATTAAGTCGTGACCGCGTAACTGCAAATAGACAAGCGCGGTACGTATAGATCACGTGGTGGCGATCGTGTCCGCAGAGTTTTACACCGATGTAGACCGCGAAAACAGATGAGCGTTCTAACGAAATCCGTCACCCTCTCTTTCTCGAAGAAGCTCCCTCGGCCACCCCATGATATGACGTCAAACTTGTGGCGCTTCCGCGTTACACGCATTGCTCCCGCAGCCCGCGGATAATTGTCGTCGTCGTCGCCAGCAGCAGTAGCGGCGGCGGCGGAGGAAGTGGCTATAAAAAGAGGAAATAACTTCCATTTCACCCTGACAAACACTTTCTCTTATAAGTTTTATCTCCCCTCCTCCGTTTAACCGCCAGCTTCTTGTCCAATCCTCCTTGTTGGTACGAGCAGGCAAGCAAGTAAAACCGCGGTAACTTCCTGAAGCACTGGTGGACACCACAGTGTTGGAGGAAGAGAGTGGGAAAGGAAGAAGTGAAAGCGGTAAAGGAAGCGGAGAGGAGGCAGTCCGTCCGTCCGTCCGTCCGTCCATCCATCCATCCATAGTGGGTAGGAGCCACAATCCCCCATAGTGGGTAGAAGCCACATACTTGACAGGTAACAAAAAGAAAAAGAGAGAGGCGAGCTCTCCGTTCCGACAGGAGTAGGCAGGAGAAAAAGGTCGCTTGCGGGTGCTTGTCGAGGCAACGGGAGAGAGCGTCTGCTGCTGGGAGTACAGGTCGCCTCCTCGCAGCATAATCTGCCAACATTTCATCTGCTTCTGTCTCTGCAACTACTGAATCGTTTAAAAAAATGCTTGCAGGACGACGCTCCTTGGACGGCGCTTTACAACTTCTGTAGAAGTGAGAACTGGACGAGTTGGTAAAGGCCGTACATGAATAGCAACGAAACAAAACACCACCTCGTCGTACGCAGATGAGCGTTCTAACAAAAGACAACGACAAATATTCGTGCGCTGCGGGTGCAATGCGTGTGAGGCGGAGCGCCACAAGTTTGACGTCATATCATGGGCTGGCGGAGAGAGCTTCTTCGAGGAGAGCGTTAAACGATGAAACAGACGAAACACGAACGCCGGTTCCGCTCTCTGAGCCTTCGGTTGGTCGAGCTGTATTTATTTTTCTTTCTTTTTTTTTGCTTTACAAATAACAGTGTAAAGCAGAATTCCCGACGGGGCCTGTGAGGGGCTGTGTAATTAAACCTCACTGATAACGTCATTTCCAAGATGCTGTATGCACCGAAGGCCATACGTTTTATTAATTATCAAAGAAAGATTGAGTTTATTACCGTGGGCATATAAGCACGATGACGCAGGCAATTGTGTGAATGGAGTAATGCAAAAGATGCAATTGCTCGTATCAACTGCACAAGAGAGAGAGAGAGAGAGAGAGAGAGAGAAATTTATTTACAGAAAGACAGAGAGGTCGGCCTGAGCTGTAACTTGCTCTGACCTGCTACTCTACACACACAACTGCACAAAGACACTGAAGAGAAACTAAGCTGAGATGTATCAGTAAATTAGACCTATTAAATAGCGCTGAATCCATCCTACCTGTGAAAGGATGCTCGGTAAGCCATAAAAGAGGAAAAAAAAAAGAAAAGAAAGAAAGAAAAAAAGAAGAAGACTGACAGACGTTACGCCGCCGCTTCGGTGTTCCCGCATCAGCTCGCCTTAACATCATGATTATTTGACAGCATTTGCTTGGAAGTTTAGTTAATTTCTTATTGGTAAAGATGGACGACATATTCTATTCCAAAGGTGCCAAAAAGTGAACTTAGCAATTTGCGAGAACATCTACAGCGCCACAACGGTCGAAGTCAGAGAAAGTACTTCGAAATTCATGACATCCGTCGCATGTACGGCTTCGTACGGCCTTCACTGTTTTTTTTTTTTTGGTTTTGTTTTCCTAGCAATCGACGTATTTGCGTCAAATTAACAAAATAACGAAAATGTAGTTTTGACTTAATACTTTATCGATTGGGTTTGTGCGAATAGTCGAAATATTGAATACAAATCGAGTATTCACTATTCGAAGTTGCCGAATATTCGTTCTGTTCGAACAAAGTAATGGACAACAACAATTTAAGTAAAATTGTGGTGTTTTACGTAACAAAAAGCACGATCTGATTATGAGACACGCCTTAGTAAGGAAATCCGGATTAATTCCGACCACATGGGGTTCTTTAACGTGCACCCAATGCACGGTGCACGGGTGTTCCTGCATCTCTCCCCCATCGAAATGCGGCCACCGCTGCCGGGATTTGATCCTACGACCTCGTGCTTAGCAGCGCAACGCTATAGTCACTAAGCCACCACGGCGGGTGACAACAATTGCTGCAGTCTACAGGGATAAAGATCGATGTAAGCGGAGACTCATCCGAATGATTTTGCGGCCGGACAGCGGATGTTGTCGGACAGACGAACCAGTTACCGAGCGAGCGCCTGGAAGATATTATTTCTGCACAGTCCCTTGAAACCTAGTCGAGACGAGCTTCGCCGTCGCCAGCAATTTGACCTTCATTTGACCGCAGCTGCGTCGTAGCCTTGGCAGCGCATCACGTGACTCGCCGCGCCGCTGTTGCCTAGCCATTACGAGCATGGCCATGGATGCCTGCGAGGCCGAGAAGTCTTCTGAGCGTTGTGCAGGAGCGGGAGGCTTTGAGCCGTCATCGGCCAACGGAGTCTGACCACCCCGCGGATATCGCCCGGCGAGCTGCTTCACTGGAGAGGGTCCGGAATACCAAGCCTAATCACAGTCGTGTCTAGCCACCGACCTAGACACAGCCGTCATACCTGGGTTGACGATGAGTGTATACCTAAGTATAATAATTGAAAGGTCAACCAAGTGGAACCAAGATTTAACCAGGCTAAACCAAGCTTTCGCTTTGCATATCCAGGGTTAGCTGAGCTAAGCCGCAGCCATTTTTTGAGTCCTTACCTAAGTATGCCTCGCCTTAGGCAGCCTGCGAATTTTTTGTTCCAATTTAGGGAAATCAATTTATTATGTGGTCAATTTGACTATTCTTGCATTACTTTAACAACCAACTGTAACACTATTTCCCTTTGGCTAAGAGAGATGGAGATATTTTTATGATGAGAGAGAAGCTGAGATGTCGGCTGAGTCGATGCTCTGACCTGCTACTTGGCGTTGGAGGAAGGGGAATGGGTGTAGAAAGAAAGAATGGAAAAGACGTTGTTTATGAGGATGAAGATGGTTAATTTTCTTTTAAATGAGTAGTATGTACCACTGAAGCAATTTTGGTGAAGCCGCAGTGCTGGGAATTTTATAGTTTTCTTGTTAGCAGTTTTTAAACAGCACCTAAGCAGACGACGCGTGCACCTGGTGGTTGTCGCTATGACGTAAGTCCCCGCACGCCACCTCCAAGACGTTTCAGCGCGGCGCCTAATCTCGGAGGTCATGCCGAGGTGCTGCGCGTTATAGGTCTTGCGTCACTTCCGGCGAGCGAAAATGGAGGCGATTTTTTATTCAGTTTCGGTATCAAAACGGCTGTTCTTGTGGGTTCTTCGTGATGCGTCCACTCGTATTGCAAGCGTAAGATTTTGCATGGAGGCTTCTCTATAGCTAAAATTTCATAAACATAGGCTATCTTGCGCGGCCCAATCCAAGTTGACCCGACGGTTAATTTTGAACCCAGTTCCCTCAGTACAACAGCTCGATGTTCCACCCTTTTGTCCATGGACTACCCAGTGACCCATGCCGGCGATAATGAGGTTAGACATACATACATACATACATACATACATACATACATACATACACACATACATACATACATACATACATACATACATACATACATACATACATACATACATACATACATACATACACACACACACACACACACACACACACACACACACACACACACACACACACACACACACACACACCCGCCCGGGTGGCTCAGTCAGCTAAGGCGTTGCGCTGCTGAGCACGAGATCGTGGGATCGAATCCCGGCCGCGGCGGCCGCGTTTCGATGGAGTCGAAATGCAAAAACGCCCGTGTGCTTGCGTTGTAGTGCACGTTAAAGAACCCCAGGTGGTCAAAATTAATCCGGAGCCCTCCACTACGGTGTGCGTCATAATCAGAACTGGTTTTGGCACGTAAAACCCCAGAAAGAAGAACATACATACATGCATACATACATACATAACAAAAAAATTACAGTTTGCCCTATACTCGGGGTCCGCGGCTCTTCGCTGACGTTTCGCCTGGGCTTCGGAAGCCCTTACGCTAGAATCGGCACGTCGACGACGAGCCCTTTCCTGAGCGAGTTCGCGGCACCATTGTTCAAACGCACCGCCCATGCACCCAGTACAGATAGTAAACCAACGGAACTGAAATGTGCGGCCCCGGTATGAGCCACACGTGATTTCTTTCTTTCTTTCTTTCTTTCTTTCTTTCTTCCTTTCTTTCTTTCTTTCTTTCTTTCTTTCTTTCTTTCTTTCTTTCTTTCTTTCTTTCTTTCTTTGTTCTCCCTGGCTCATACCGGCATATCCAATGCGGGTATGCGCCACACGGGATTTTATTATCATTAATCGTGACGTAATTAACTGACAAGAATGTGTTGTTATTGATGTCATGACCTATCTGTCATGTTAGTCGTACATTCGTACCCTTCCATGCCAATTTTGGTATATACCAAGGGAACGAGATGCGAGTTTTCGACAGGTTTTCGATAAGGTTTTAGTGCGACATTACCACCACCACCACCACCGACACTTGTGAGGAAAAATGGACGGCACCCAGTTGTGCATTGAACGGCGGAGTTGTAGGCAAACCTCACAGAAGGGAGGCGGATGTCCCAGTTATTGTGGTCGGGGCGTATATAAATAGAAATCATGTCGGATAAAGTTCGGTGAAAGCGTTCAGTCACATACCATTGGTCTGAGGGTGATAGGTAGACGCTGTTTTGTGTACGGTGCTGGATGCGTGAAACGCATCACTGAGAACGCGGCATTTGAATCCTCACATAATTCATCCCCGGATCTTGTGATCGCGTTGTTCAATCAGATTTCGCGTTCAATCAGATTTCGCAACTGAAAATCGCGCCCTCGAGCCTCACGCCATTACACCTCGTTCGCGCCTTATTCGTGAACAGCGCCACTGTTATTCCGCGCTCGTTAGCAGTTGACGCTGTGGTAATATTTGTTATTCGTATGTATGGTTATTAAAGAAAGTGTGATACGGTTCGCCGTTCAACTAACACAATCGTCAACGCTCTATTCATTCATTTAATACACACAGCTTGACGATTCACTGGTCTTGCCGGAAGTTGTCGCAAGAAAAAAAAAAAAAGATTGCAAATAGCAATAAGTAGCATCATGAGGAAATATTCTGTATTGCATTCGTTCTTCGGTAATAATTGTTCTCGAACATTCAGTATTCGGTCCGATTCGGATATTTCACTATTAGAAAACCCCTACTACGAGTTACTACCGCTGAAAGCAAACCTGAAAAGGCCCAACATCCCTTGTTGCACGGAGGCGCTATCGAGCGACTAGCCAATGGGACACCGGCTGGCCGAGTACGCGCTTCCTTTGCGTCATCGCTCTTCCTCCGTCTACTGCGGTGAAGCACAGGTGTTGTTCTTACACGCCCATTGCCCGGCTGCAACTCGAGTTGAAATACGAGCAAACACAGTTGATGTTACCGTGAGTTGTATGAACGGCTGAGAAGTAACTAAAATGTTTTTAATTCGGCGCACCAGTGTGACAAGAGTGTAGTTAGTTGTGCAAGGCGCGGTGTTTCGGCAGCGACATATGACCGCTTGATTACCGACAATAGGCGTAAAAGAGCGTAGAGGCTTGGGCTAGTCGGTACATACTCGAAAGGGAAAACAGCGCGAAAAAACACGACAAGAAGACAAGAAGGGGGACACACACCAGCGCGAAAAAACACGACAAGAAGACAAGAAGGGGGACACACACCAGCGCTGGTGTGTGTCCCCCTTCTTGTCTTCTTGTCGTGTTTTTTCGCGCTGTTTTCCCTTTCGAGGGCGTAAAAGAGGTCGCGACACAACTCTCGCGCAGTAACCAAAAAACTGCAGGGGATGGTGCGAGTCTGCCGAAACGGCGGCATTTATTAACCGAAGCGGACGATCAAAATCCTCCTCGTGCCGCCTTCATCCGTCCCTCGTACGTACATGCGCATGGTGGTCTCCTGCAAGGGCCCTTACCCCCAGTGTAGGGTAGCAAACCGGACGCTCGTCTGGTTGGCCTCCCTACCTTTCCTCTCCTTGCTCTCTCTCTCTCCTACACGGGACAGACTGGAGCGACAGCGATCTCAATCGCGTCGCTTGGCTTTTCGCTCAAATTGAGTATATACCTTAACATGCAGTGCATAATTTGGTGTCACGGCCCCTTTAAAGCACGCAGGGAAATAAAAAAAAGGCAGAAAGATCAACATTAATTACAAATGAATCCTTGTGCGATCCGTTCGCGCTGTTGTTGCTTTGTTTTAGCCCCAGAGCACTAGGTAATGCAAAAATGATCGTGTGCTTAGATTTAGGTGCACGCTAAGAGAACCCCAGGTGGCCGAAATAAATCCGGAGTCCTCCACTACGGCGTGCTTTATAATCAGATCGTGCTCTTGGCACGTAAGACCACATATTTAATTTGTAAGCATAAGCACTAGAGTGAAATAAAGATTTTGTGGCAACGCTCACTCCCCTCCCCCTCCAAAAAATTGGTACAGCTTAGTCCCTTTACGAACTGATGTGAATACTAAAAATTTTCCTACAAAACTGAAACTATTTAATTAGGCGCCTTAACCTGACGGAGGCAACCTCCTGCAGTGGCGGCTGCGTAGATTAATTATGACGCACGTGTGACGTGCATATGTCGTCGTAGTCGCGCCTGTGACGTGTGTCTGTGTGTCTTCTTTGCTGACTGTGCCTTCGCGCTTCAATACGTCGTTGAGCAAGAATGAGCTTGAATTGGCGTGAGTAGGAACGCGAGTAAACACCAATAAGTGCAAGTGGACGCATGTATATATGTGAGCAAGAGCAAGTTTCGATGAGTGCGAGTTGATGTGCCCGTGAAGGTGAGAGTCAGTGAGTGTGGGTGGACGTAAGTAACAATGTGAACGAGCACTTGTTGGTGCCAGTAGCCGTGAGCACGCACGTAAATGAATGCTGGTGAGTATGAGTAGATGTGAGTACGAAGCCTGAAAAAAATAATGAGTGAGTGTTTGTTTTTACTGCCGACCTATGGCTGGCAGAGAAAGACACGACAACGCAGGGGGTTACGTTAACCTTCGCTTTATTAGTGACACTCGTACGTCAGCGTCCATGGCGTCAACATGTTAAGAAAAAGTAATGACAACATGAAATAGCTTTAACCACTCTCATGCGGCGGAAGTGTGATAGAGTTATATTTATAATATATCTATATATTTGCAGTCAACATGTATTGTCAAAGAACGCAAAAAGAAGGAAAAAAAAAAGTGTGGAACCGTCGCTCCTACAGCGGTGAAGGAGCGCGCGCGCTCCGGGCGCCTGCTTGGCGATGAGGCGAGTCGTGTGTGCCCGTGTGTGTATGTGTGTGTCTGTGTTCACATTGAGTTGGCAGTCCATGCTTTCGGCGGCGTGGCTGACTGAGCTTACAATACATGAGAGACAATTAGCGCATTCAGCACTCAGATGCTCGGCCGTGGCTCAAGCGTCGTTGCAGGCTTTCTTTGTGCTTGAGAGCAACAGCAGCGGCAACATCAACAACAACAAAGAAAGCGAATACGTGACATCTGCACTGTCTGTCATTTTGCGTCACACGACTTTCTTATCCTGCACATGAAGCCCGTCGTGCGAGGACTCGCATTTCTGCAGCGCGCGAACACGGATCAAGAGGTGCGGAGACGAGAGTGAACACCGAAGTCCACCATATCACGTGGTCCCAGAGCGTCTCGGCAAAGCAGATGCCTCGCCAGGTTATGCGACGTACGTCATGCGTACGACGCCACGTCATGCAACGTCAAACAATAGTTTTTGTTTTGCCGCTTTGCACGGCTTGGTTTCCTCCAGCGTGTCGCACTTACAGAGAACACTCAATTTCTATGCGAGCAGAACAGTAATGACTATTGCCTGAGACTTTGAAATTACAGTGGGGTTAGTGACCTTGTCAGCGCGTTACCGTTCGACATCTTCCCAGCCTGAGAGGAAAAAGTATATTTTCCCTTCATTGTAATTTGCTCTAATCTATTAAGCTATAGGACCGAAATTTTAACGCTAACAACAAAAGCTTGAAACGTAGGTAAGGTAAGGACCGCGCGAACGAGTGATGTAAAGTCAGTCAGGTTTCGTAACGTTTATATATATATATATATCAGCGTGGATTAACGTACGAAACGCGAGCATATAGATGATGTTCTAGCTGACAATGAGATGAAGAAGTGAAGCTATGTACACTGGGAAATGCGTAGAACATGTGATAACCAGTGGTCCATTAATTTGACAAGGCGGATGCCAAGGGAAAGCGGAACAGCAGTCGAGGGCGGCAGAGATACAGAAGGGGCGATACGATTAAGGAATTCGCGGTTGTAGAGTGCTTTCGCCTCACGTAGGTCAGGGGCAATTGACGATATCTGGTAGAAGCCTACGTCCTTAGGTGGGGCTTCAATTAGACGGATGATAATGACGACGATGACCACGATGATGATGATGATCTAAGCGACCGGCTTTGTAGACTACCCTTTCTTTATTACATAGTCATTGAGATTTGACCTGAATAAATACGATCCGAATGACGTGCCCCGTTGGGGGCGATACAGCGACAATCAATAGTAGCGCATCTCAAGGTAGCTAATAGGTGGTGTCCAAAACATGGTGCCTATGACGTGTCTGCGACTCCTAAATATTGCTTCCGGCACATGTAGCCAGCAAAACCATGACCTTCGAGATTGGTGTCCGTTACTCAAAGGGAACCGTTGCTGGGGCCGTGGATTTGGACATACAACGTTTGCAATCCAAGCGCCTTTTGCTGGCATTTCCGACAACGCAATGTCACATAATGTTGTCTCGAAGAAAGTGCGAAAGGTTGCTTGGAAGATGCATTTACGTAATTTTTATGCTCAACAAACTTTTTACCATCGTCTTCTATATGCATTGTGATTTTTATCGCGTTAACGTTAAGAAAGGGTGTCAGAATGCAATACATTCGGTCGCGATATGGAAATTCACCGCTCCTGGCGATGTGTGTAAGCGAAAGTCGATTACAAGTCGTACGGTATAGACGAAGAAATGTTTCGTCAATGATGCAGGTACTGGGCGCTTCTCACGTCTCCTCGGGAAATGTCGTCTACAGTCTGAGAGGAAAATTGGATGATAACAATGCAAGATGGGGTTTAGGAATCTGCGGGCTATTGTATTCTGTTTATCTCGACAAAGCTACCAACGCAGGCGTACACTGTGGATCAATTAATATTTTTTTGCATGGAAATAAATAAATAAACAAATATACATATTTAATTTAGAACGACAATTGCGGATGTTCGGTCTTAGCAACGCGAATGAAAAGAAGCACTCGCGCTTTCCGTGACTAATCTGTTTTCATGTACCCTATAGGAATTTTACGCGTAGAAACATTTTTATTTTCTTTCTCTTTTTTGTGCAGATAGGTGATCATAAGTAGCAATTTCGACAGTGACAGTTGCAACATACTGCGTTTATTATTATTATTATTATTATTATTATTATTATTATTATTATTATTATTATTATTATTATTATTATTATTATTATTATTATTATTATTATTATTATTTGTTTTGAAAACATTTATACAATTTACAGGAAAATGGAGCGGTGTTTCAAGCGATTTCTTCAGGAACGCCTGGAGAAACAGTCGAAATGACCGGTACGTCACAGTAATTTCTGACTAGTTTTTGACGTTAATTCTAAGTTGTAATATTATATTGGTTCTAGGACATTACGAAGTTATTTTCTCTCTTAATAGAGTTCCTCATTTTAGGTGAACTGTTTCTCAGAATTTTGCAGTATAGGTTGCTGTGCCGTGTCTGTATAAAGGTTAGCACATTTAGTAATTTCCATGCGTTAACTGTTAAGTGCTTCCTTCCTGAGGCAAAGGTGTCCATCCCACTTGAAAAAAAACCTGACCTGTCGGTTCTTGCGGCTTTTCTGCCGCAATTTTCTCTCAACAAGTTGGAATAAGTGCTCGAATACTAATCAGGTTATCGTTTCCGTTAAGCGCGACACGCTTTCCGTAAACAAAAGCGAATTCCATTTGACATTCTGCGAAATTACTCGTTTGAGCCATTTTTCAACTCCTTTTTTGTTGTCGCTTCCTTCCTAAAATTTTGTTTTCTTTATCGCAACCTTCATTTTTGCATGACGCGCACACCATATAGAGTCACACACTCTTGATTCGTATTCTTGCGCTCTGTATATTGAAACCGCACACGAACTATAGTCTTGCATGCTGCCTGTGTTGGCGGGCGCAATATAGAGTATATCATAAGTCTTTGAAATAACACACGCAAGCAGCTTGTCGTACCCTACGGAGAGCTGCAGGCCCACTGCGCATGTGTAATACCCAAGCTTTTTTGTATACGCTGGACCGATAGTGTGTGCCCCAACTTTGGGCCCACTATTTCTAAAATACCCGAACTGCAGCTGTGTCCCGTCTTTAAAATGAACTTCACTGCAATAAAGGGATTCATATCGAACTAATCAGCAAAATTTAAAAAGAAAAACTATATGATTTTTTGCAGTTGGACAGTGTTTACAAAATGAAGGGGAGTTGGTGTTTCACATTGACGAATAATAGCACTATACACAAGGGACTTCCCTAGTGTCTCGCGCTATTATTCTACAGTGTGCAAAAAAAAAAAAAATATGGCAGAAACATAGAAGGTTACCAACAAAGACACCAGCCAATCGCCGTTACTTACAGTAGATCAAACGAACACATTTGCCCACGTCACAAGAAAAGGATGCTCAATTCATGAAGAATTACAATCGTACCTGTGACGTGGGTTCAGTATAGAAAACAAGCGTGCGCACAAAGAAATGCAATCGAATTCATAACATCCTAAAATATTCAACACTGGTCAATACGCCCAGCTGCTCGAGCACGTGTTTCAAGCTGAACATGTGTGCGAGTCGAGTCACAATAGCCTCCAGTCGGGTGCGTAACGCAGCCTCTCTGCATCGAGCTGTTTAAAACTGCTATTTATAGGGTGGAACGTCTTTATCAATTTCTCACACGCACCTCTGCTAGTACACACTACTAACTGCAGTTTTGAGCCGTTATGTCATACTGCTATATGATTCTGCGGGACAATAATGGAAAACCGGATGCGAGAGTACAGTATACGCTGTAGATATCGCGTCGGTTGCTCGCAACGCGGCAGCCTCAGTGCGCCTTGTACACTGTTGATGCGTTCGCATTCTTAGGGTACTTCATGCCACTTGCCGGGGGCTATGCATTTTCCTCTTTCATATTTTTTTATCACTGTGTTCCGGAAGGAATCGCGCGAGCTTGACACCTCTCGTGCGTATTGCGAACGATGAAGCGAAATGTTGTTTAGTTTCGCGATTGGGCTTAATAGTGCTTCGAGTGTCAATGACCAATGTGATTCAACGATTAAGAACACAGAACTGTATCGGCTGCCTTACGCCGAAGGCTAGGCCTCTTACACGGCCAACGCAAAAGACAAAGCGAGATTCCGAACTTGGCTCAAACGCTCGCTAGAGGGCACGTGCTACTTTCAGTGGTCCAGCAAGTCAGTGCACGCGATTATCTGATCATTGAGTGAAATATTTCCAGTCAGCTTCGCCCATGAAGAGTGTGTACGTTCTGTTGAATGTGCAAGCAGGAACAAGTCTTAGGCGGGTAAGAACAGTTTTAATTGCGCGCACATAATTACCTCTTGCTATGGCTAGAAAATGTAACAATGTTTAGCTAATATTGCCGTTACATCCTTGGCCGGCGAAATAACGTTTCAATTCGCTAGGCTTTATTCCCACGTCTCCGAGTTCGACTGTGTTCGAGGTATCTTTCAGTATGCGAGAAAGCCTCTACTTCAACAAGTGAAATGTCTACGTGGTGAGAATACATTGATGGCTTCTATAGAGGTATAGACAGGGTAAAACTCCAGTAGTTAAATTTAGAAAAAAGGCACCATAGTGACGCTTGGGACCCGCTGATGTGTGTGTACGTGTACTCTGGTAGATATATACGGTATGTGTGAATGTATAAGACGAGCTTGTGACATTGTATACACAACGTTTCTGCGGAGAGCACAGATTAAGCGAACACGCGCAACGCTTTATACATTTTGTTTTTGTTTTTATGCTCGTTACGTAAATGCAACGTTTTGCTTAATTACACAATCGCTGATACGTGACTTCCGGGTGCAGTGTTTTTTTTTTCTTTTTTGGCTTAAGTATAAACTTCTTAAGGCATGTGCAAGAAAAAAAATCACGTTGTCCTGTGTGAGCTTCCTAAACCTTCTATTTTTTGGTGACATTAAGCACGTGAGGTTCTCTACAAGGAAACATATAGAAAGTCTTGGTCCTTTGCGCTGCTCTCAGCGAAGCACATCACCGTCTTCAAAACGACGGAATTTCAAGGCTTGCTGCGTTGAATTATAGGAATTATGCGAAGCTTTGTAATTTCTAGCGCCATTAAAAAAAAATGTAAGGAGAAGGTCACTTCTTGTGCCATGGTCAGAAAGGCGTGAAATAAACACTACTTTTTGGATGCCCTTTTTTAAACCGTTTTCGGAGCTTTGATGTGCTTTCGCAGTGATTCCGCGCGTACGCAAGTAAAATGACGCTGCTATATTAGAGCAGTGACTTTGTCTTATTCGCAGCCTTAGTTCGGATGCGTCTCTGGATGCATTTCATTTCTAAACATTGTTGCCAGGAGAGTGAGAAAACGTGCGTATGCTTCGACCTTTTTGTTCTATTCTGCTACACAGCGCTGTCGTCCTTGCGTTGCGGCGTAAGCTTTATGGGTTAAAGTATGACCTCCGAGATCGGGCTGAGTGCAGGCACCGCCAGATCTCGGAAGCTATGGTTAGAGAATCGAGTATACTAAAAAAATCACTAGAGTGAACTATGGCTCTACTGTCCGAAGGAGCCGCAAACATGGCGGTTCTGCCAGCGCGGCAATGATGGGCAGTACATGGATTGCCTAAACTTCGCCCTTCTGACTTCAAACGGCTTTGTAATTTTGAATAGTGATCATATTCAACAACAACAACAATAACAAATATTGCGCTGATTACGTATACGCGCAGATATTAATTTCCGTTGCTGTGTTCGGTAAACTGTGAGTGTATGGAAAATTGGAAAGACAAAAAAAAAAGAGAGAGAGAGAGAGAACAAACTAAAACGCAAGCAATCACCTCAGACGGAACGTGTGGAGACATAAGCACGAAGGTTAGAAAAAATCATTTGCTAACCATCATTCCGATTATTCCCACGGAAACGAACGAATGCAGTGCCATAGTCCCCTATAGTGATTTTAGTACGAAACTATATATGCGTAAAGTAAGCGAAAAATTGCGAAAGCTTTGTAAACGCGTATTTTGCCCACAAATTACGTACAAAGAGACTTTAGTAACATTTCGCTTGCTATCAGACGTGTCACGTTTGCGCCAGTATCGAGACGGTTAGCTGACCTCTCACAAAACGTCACCGCGTTCTCGTAAGTGCTTGTTCTCAAAAAACAAAAATAAAGGTACGCGAAGATAAGCTTGCCATGGTTGAGGGTGCTGTAACGATATGTAACTGTAAAGAGCTGACTAAACTGAGCAATATACATTTGGCGCTGCTTGGTTGTGATTATGCAGTTTTTCTTACGTGAAATGAAAAAAAAATGCAATGATACAATGATAGGTTTTGTTTAAATATCAGATGTTTTCGAGGCCAGTTGCTAAATACACGAACTCTTACGCGCATTTCGCTGGGCTTCTTGCTTACCTCACAGTCCTTAAAATACTAACGATTACCTTTTTTCATATACGAGGAGGTACGTATTCTGCAGTCAATTTGAACACATAATACTTACGACCGAATTGGTCAATTCCGGTAGAGCTCTGGATGCAAGACCATTTTTGCGGGCAGCAGTTTGCATGCTGCATGAAAGAAAAAAGAAGTGGCCGTTCTTTTCAAGTGACGTCAAATGCTTACTTGGCTCAGTAACTTTTTGCAAATTCTTTGTAGTGGCGGTTACCACGAGTTACTTGTGTTACACGGTCGAACGGGTTAGGTGACATTGTGGACGATTGTGGGGGGATAACAAAATGTAAGCAACACATATAAAGTTGTTTCTATAGGTCTGTGCATCCGTTGAGCAACATTTCGTAACATTCAGTTATGGCTTTGTTTCGAGGCAAACACTGGTCCTTGCCGCTAATCGAAGGTGATCACTCTCGTGTCGTGACGAAGAAATTAAAGAATATATAGAAAAAAAGCTAGGAGTTACGAGTTTTTTCTCACTTCGGGCTCGCCAATCTTCGTTCGAAGAAAAAAAAATAAAAAAAATCAAGAAGCATGCCTTTTGCTAGAGCCTATACCATACTTCACGTATCTATTGTTATGTTTTTTTCTTCTCACCCATGGAAAATACTTAGTGGTCTGTTGGCTTGAAACTACATAACGAGCGGAAGTAGTTATTTACACAAGAGGAGATTTTTTTTGGTGTCAAAATAATTTGTGCTGTTTAAGCAGAGTGTCGAAAGGATAGACACCGTAAGAACTTATCTTCTGTGCTCTATCACATTTCCCTATCGTTCTCACGGCACGGTCACATATTAGTCGGCGACAAATTTAAGTATTGTCTGTAAACACTCGTACAACTGCTCCCTATCGCGGGCTTGGGTATTAGAGAGGGCCGGGGAACAGCGCGTCTGATCTTGTACGTCCTCGATGAGCGTGGCATCGGGGACATAGCTACAAATAAACTATCGGGACCGTTTCGACAAATAAGTTAACAGTCTGTGCAATCACTTCAGCGCATCCGCCAAGAAAGGCCCTGTAACGATGACGTTACCAACTTGCGAAACAAATCTGTCTCGGCGATACAAAGCCGAAGATCTATTCGTTACGTTCATGTAAGCTACCGCGTTTCCCGGCTTGAGGTCAGCACTTGTTCTCCCGCCTTTTGTTTCTTTAATCTTTCATCCGTCCTGGGCTGTGTTCCAATAATCGCCATAGACGGCTAAATAGATAGCTTAGTGGACAGCGGCCATCTTAAGTGTTGTTTGACTTCTAAAGAAGCCGGCAAATAAGACAGCTTTGCGAAGACAGCATCGAAGTACAAAAAACGATGCAGGCTATACTTTTTTATCTAAGCAAGATGGCGGCTGAGCAGAAGACATGGAAACTCGACGGGAAGGTCGTCTGCTCACAGGAAAACGTCGTCACGTTTTCTTAAACGCTTAATGAAAGCGACGTTGTGTTTTTCACAGGTTCATGCACGCAAAGTGTTAAAATACAACAGCAATACGCAATTTTCTTAGCTTTTTCTTGTCGACGCGAGGTGGCGTAACGTCTTCCAGACGGTTCGTTCCAAATGCGTTCCATTACGTGTGCTCTCCTGTCTTCCTGGCAGAAAACAAAGACTGTTTCCAGTGCAGGCCAGAATTGGAACACAACCCTAGAAACGTAGTCATCAATTCAAGACAATTCTTGTCTGGGCTACATATGGGGTAACTTTTGAAGGAAGCTTTTGAAAAAGTTTGCTGAAGCTCCCGGCAAGCCTTGCGGCTTTTTTTTTAACGCGATGTGGGGATGAGCAATGAGTAGCTATTGGCTTTCGTTCCTCTTCTGTCAAATGAATTTTCTGTGACGGTATAGTAGTCCTATAGAGAAAGTAATCGAAGTTCTTGAGCCTTTTGATGATCAATTAATGGCGACACGTTCTCTGAGGGTTGGGAAATGCCCACGGCCTTAATATATAGACTGGAGCATAAAGTACAGAGAGGGTACAAGCTCATTCTGTCTAAAAGACAGTTAAGTAAGGTCCCCGCTTCAGAAGCTGCCCTCGGGTCTTGTAAAAAAAAAGTGTGCGAAGGAAACTAACGTATAATTGCAAATAGATGTCGATTGTGGCACGACACGCCGAAGAAACGGGATGAGACACTGAAAGGAAAGCAAAAAAAAAAAAAAGGAACAGACAGATGAGCACGACTTTAAAAAAAGGGAAAGACGAAACAACGATGTGGTGGTCCTCCTGTTCTCTTGATGAGGCGCGTCCGCCATCTTGCCTCCCCGTCCCTTGCTCAGTCCTTTCGTTTTCCGTGATGCGATGCTCTCTCAGGGCACAACGTGGCGTATCCACAGTTTTTTTTCACCAGCACTCGCTCCTCGCGTTATGTACACACCAGCACAAGCACACCACCATATTTCCGCACCATTGCATAACGAGTTTGTGTTTCTAAAGAGTCGCAACTTGCACCTGCGAAATGAGAAAGGGAGAAGGAGGGACAGAGGATAAAAGAAGCAAGATATGTGAGCGTTAGAATACACATATGAAAACTTCCTTTCTTTCTTTTTTTTTTACGCAAAGCCATGAATGGCTGGACTAGACCATATGGTAAATTACTTGTAAACGTTCTGCTTCACTGTGGCCTCCGAGATCGAGGTGGGGCTCTGGAAAGAGAGCCCGCTATCTCAGCCTGCACTACGCTCGAGTACACACACATGCACTGGCGCCTGAAGGGGAGCATGCGGATTAAGTTAGCTAATACGATAGTTCACACGCGCTAAGAGCTATATTTTGGTTTAAGTTGATGACCTTAAAAGCTTTCTTCTATTGAAATGCGTGTACGTTATATACAAGAAGGCACCCTTGATACTCCCTGAAATGGGTGTGCATGCAAACTTTTCTCCTATCACTAGGGAAAGGCTTTGCGAAGATGCAAGAGTGACAAGTCTAAATATGCGTTATATTTGTAAAAAAATTGCTTTTTTTTCACCTTGCTATATCAACATTTACGTGCAGCTTTTATCAGCACACATAAGCGCCCAAACAGATTCGACAAATACGAACAAGAAAATCTTTACAAACGCAAAACACGCAGATGGCCAGCGAAGAGATAGGTGCTCCTCAGAACGCGGTGTCCTCAAGTTGTAAATTACGTTACAGTGACCGACTACCTGTGTTGCGGCAATGAGTGCTCGTGGGTCAGCCAGTTTTCAGAATATTTAACTGCATTTGGAAGGGCCAACGTAACAAACATTCCAGTCTTAGAAGTATACAGACCACTTCTCTTTAAGCCATCTGTCGATATGATGAACAAAAAAAAAATACATAAGAAATTCATTGGCTGAATTCATTGGCTGGGGTCTACCGCTGGGAGCTGTGCGTAACGAGAGAAATGGTCGTTTTCGAGCGGAACCTTGTCTCGAATCACAAAAGAGTGCACGCAACTTTTCCGCTTAGGCTGCTGGGAAACAAGATTCAAAACACGATGGCGACAGCTGCAAATTGGTTCGGACGTCGGCAGCCGGAATCGGCCGTGCAGCCGTGCAAAGCGACATCGGCGGAAGCTCCCGCCTGCAGACAGGAAACCCAGAAAGGCAGCCGTGGCGACGGCGCGAACATGCAAGCCGGCGAGAACTGTTTGCTGGAACGCGTGGACGTCGGCGCAGTGCGACATGAGGCCCATTCGATTCGCACGCACTTTCTGAACTATATAGCTCATGGGGTGCACGTTTCTGTTCATTTCACCATGTTTCAACATGGCGGCATCTGCGCGTCACTATTCGTTTCACACAGAGTGAACTTCGTGCAGAATGAGAATTCACCGATAGTACAGGGCTCGTAGCGGCGGTGCCGTGCCGGTTGGGCACGAATAAGCACTGGCGCTGAACTGGCGGGAGCTATAGTTCACGAAGTGCAGGGTGAATCGAATGGGCCTATATGCTTTTACGGATAAGCGCAGCTTCGGGACACGGATACACTCTAGTGTAAAGGCGACGGATACAAAAGACCTGTTTATTCGCGAAATTTGTGCAGTTTGTCGCGCAATTTGTAAAATCGATACGGATGGCGCAGGCAGGTTGCTGAAGCAGCTCAAGTGACCACGCGGCGATGCTGCAGTGTGGGTGCTTACGACGGCCAAGGATGTCGGTATCTGGCGCTACGCGTATGAAGCGCAACGCAAAAAAAAAGAACTAAAATTAAATTCTGGGTTTTACGTGGCAAAATAACGATCTGATTATGAGCGACTCCGGAATCATTTCTACCAACTGGAGTTGTTTAACATGCTCCTAAACCTAAATCTATCGTACACGCATTTCGCCCCTGTGGAAATGCGGCTGCCGTGGTCGCAACCGAATCCGCGAGCTAGAGCTCAGCAGCGCGACGCCGTAAAAGCGCACCATTGTTGACGCTCGCAAACTGGAGGACAATAGCTCGCATTCGAAGCTGAACTCGTCCTGGACACTCACCCACCCTGTATTCCTGTGACCCCGGCTTTATTTCGGTTCGGGACCGACCAACAATGGTTGCTCAATTTAGCTAGATTTGCGGTCTTCCTCATTGACGGGAGCAACCACACCGGCCTCTGCTTCTATACCTGTCGTTTGTGTTTTCTTGTTCACACAAACACCGGTGGTGCTCACTGAAGAAATTAATCACGGAGAAGCTGCGTTTCGGCATACGTCTACGAGATTTGTGGCTGCACTCAACTCACAGCTGGCAACGAGAGAGGTGACATTTACACTTTTGCGACGGACTGTATGGAGGATTCAGTCAACACCGCCTTAATAATTTTCAGGCCAGCGGGTGGCATGATCCAACGTCATTGCAAGAGCCGTTTTACATTAAATACGGGCCTTCGACGACGCTTGCAGCATTCTTGCGTAGAATGGGTTGCAGTGGAAGTGTCAACATTGTTAGCATCGTTTTTTGTCACGCAACTCGCAAGGCTTAGAGCAAGAGCCAAATGAAAACTAGCTCGGTTAACAATTTGCTGACGTATACGAGGTAAGAGAAGACAGCAATGGAAATATAAATTAGCAAAGAGTGAGTTACGCTGGCCTACTGTCACAGTCTGTCAAAAAAAAAAAAATCCTGTCGGTTTTAAGCACTACATGTGACTTTTAGAGCCTGCTTTGTAGACCTCTGTAAAGGCCAGGAGCCTAGAATCTATGTTAACAAAGCGGACAGTTGTCCAGATTACATCGAGGGCAGATATTGGCGCGCGTATCTCGTCGTAAAACAAGGGGTCATGTAGTTATCTATGAGATACCTCGCTCGCCTGACTGACGCTTACGTTGTCAAACTTGAATAACATTTTAGTGCCAGCAGACAAGGACAAAAGGGAGACGTCTACGTGCCTCTCTTGTCCTTGTCTGCTGGCGCTAAAAATGTTATCCAAGTTCGAATACCAAAACTCCCAACACACAGCAGAGCTCGATTTTCGTTCGCAGAGTGAAGCGGCCAGTTTCGGTGTGTCCAGTCTCACCAGATTAAGGGAGAAGCGGCCACATGGCGTCGGCAGGCACGCGAGGCCTCACGTCTCGATCTTGTTGGCGATGGCCATGATGGAGGCGGCCGAGGTGGCGCTGCCTCGGTGCACCCTCTCCGTGCCGCCTCCGCTGCCGACCAGTTGTATCAGGTTGGCCGTGGTCGAGGACGGGTTGACGGCCGCCGACGAGCTGCCGCCGCTCCCGCCGTCCGCCCCCGTCGAACCGCCGCCGCCACTGCCGCAGCCCACGTGGGACGCTGTGTGAGGAAGCAGGGTCGACCGTGGTCACCCGACATGAGCAGCGGAAAAAAAGGCAGAACGCATCCTTTGGGGACGATTAGAGAGTTTTAGATTAGGGGAACGCAAGCGTTGGGGCCCCCTAGCGCTCGGGGTCACGGTACTACGTAGTACCGTGACCCCGAGTGCTTGCGTTCCCCTAATCTAAAACTCTGTTATTTACGTTAATGCGACTAGCGTTCAAGTGGTAGTACATATGTAATCTTGTGATGGGCAATTTATTATTGGTAGAGATTTTAATGGTTACGTTCATCTTATGTAATTATGGAGTGTTGAGTTGTCTGTTCGGACACATACCTCGTGGCACATATCCGGTGAACATATATGGCTTGGGAGACGCTGTTGCTGATAGCTTCAGATTATAGTTTTGACCACCTGGGGTTATCCACGTGCATCGCACTCCCAGGGCATGGGTTGCTTTGCGTTTCACCTCCAAGGATGTGCACCGATAAGGGCCGGAAATTGAACCTCCGAACACGTAGTCGGTTGCAAAACGACATAGCCGCAAAGCTACCGCAGTCGGTGAGCTGTAAATGCACCCGTCCGTTACGAAGAGTTCTTGACATGCGACGCTGCAGTACATTGGCAAAATTGAGCTCGCAAGGCAAGCGGATGCACAAATGCGTGTATTTCATCTCTCGTATCACAAAATATAATACAGCACCGCGGCGTGGAATGGTAGCCGAAACTGTATTTCTCGGAGCCGTAACCTTATTGAAGCAAAAGCGAGAAATGGGCCAGTTGGTACGGAAGCATGGCTAATTCGGAGTGCGAACGACTGGGACACAAGCTAAGGCGAGCGCTGTGTTCTGTCTCTGCTCGTGCCTTGGATTGTGTCCCAGTTGTTCGCGCTCCGAATTAAGCCATGCTTATCGAAGCAACTGGTTCACCACCAATTCTTCGACATTGCTTCTGCATTATCTGACCTGATTGTACACCTTCGTGGTATTGTTGATAATTTATGTAAGAACAGCTGTTTAGATTGAACCCCCCCCCCCCCCCCCCCGAAAAAAAAGAAGAAAAAAAAAAAGAAACGTATACTTAATAAGCGGGCTGAACAATTACGGGAGGCGGTGCGCTTGTACGCTTTG
Source organism: Dermacentor silvarum (assembly GCF_013339745.2). Taxonomy (NCBI): domain Eukaryota; kingdom Metazoa; phylum Arthropoda; class Arachnida; order Ixodida; family Ixodidae; genus Dermacentor; species Dermacentor silvarum. Next base: position 21,926,515 of record NC_051161.1, read on the forward strand.
TTACAACACAATGTACATGCTTTGTGTTGCACGAAATAATCGAGGCCAACAGAAAAGTGGGCAATTCCGTGCGGATTTGTATGTGACTATGCATGTCACGCTTTGAAAGACAAAATGAAAACGTTCCAAATCAGATGACCGCTATAAAACGCCGTTCCTATGAGGGCCCTTTAACAACGTATGCTACTTTTGAAAGTCACTTCCTGAAAGCAGCTTCTTTCACTCGTTAGAAACGCTGTGTTTTATGGCACTGCTCTTATATCAGAGGAAGTTTCAGCGCTGGTTCCCGAGGCTCATCAACGTTCTGTGCAGAACCGTTCATTTCTGTTCTTCGTTCCTTTTTTTCTCTCTCTCTTTAACGATGCAGCTTCTGTCGACCACCCAGGCTCAGAACAACGGTGATATAGCACAAGCTTGAAATATAAAACTCGCGACGTTATAGTGCACAAGTTAGGTCTGTAACTGTGTCTAGCGGGAGGCGTTTACCAACCGCCACAGCGCGCGACATTGGGCACATTGCTTTGTCGTTGCTTTTTGCGTGAAAATGGAACAACTTACATTGTTACTTTTCTTTCTTTTCTTTTTCACAACTTGCTTGTTTGTGCGTTACACTTTATCAAGTCTCTATGGACTTTTCATAGCGAGCGCTTGAACTCACAAAAGAAAAGGGGAAAAATCAGTTCTTTGTTATTGCAGTGTGGTATTCGTCTTTGTGTTTGTTGCAGTCCTTTCATGCAGAAAGAATCGAAGTCAGGTAGACGTCACAGGCTGTCGGTAACGGTCGTAGCAGGTACGTAACAGCTATATTATAATCATGTCAGCTTGCCTGTTAGAGAATGGGCAATTCCGAAATGAGGTTAGCCGCGACATTTGAATGTACTGTGGACGGTTTGTGTGCCACATCTTTAAGAGAGCGTAATTCTGCGTGCGTGTCTTCTTTTTTTCTTTCTTTTTTGTGCGCATACTTTGATTTTTACGCCACATCCTTGTAAAGTGGTGCAGCGCGTTGAATGGCAAACCTCTCCAGCTAGAGAGATCACTTTGGTGTCCTCACCTATCAGTGTATGACTCAAATTGTGGAAAAATTATAACAAACACATATATTGCGTCAATTTGACAAGATGTTTACTACTACTACGCCGACTTGAAACGAAGCTTTACTAACTCCCTGAAGTGTCGTTATTTAAAGTGGGAAAATCAATGTCGAAATCTGTTTTCCATCGAATGGCGTAAATACACCGCCAGAAATACACCACCAAGTTTGCCACAGCCAAAATCAAAGTACAGCATGAGTAGGTTCTCTATAGAAATCGCTCGGTGACTTTCTAGGTGCCATCAGGGTTCAGTTGCTTGCTTAGAATATCACGCAAAACCGGCACAAGAAACGGCTCGCGTTTTTTTTTTATCGCTACGCCAGGTTGATTCAGAAGAAGGCACTCTGTCTTCCGCACCCGACGCCAAGGAGGGGACTTACTCTGCCTTTTCATTTTTTCTAAAGAAAGCAGGACTGAATTGTGGGGACACTTTCGATCAAGCACTGGCGAGACTCGAGCTTCTGATAATGGCCCCTTTCGGATTGCGTGTAATAGGCCATGAAACACAGGGCGGTCTCGTCGCTGGGCGGCCCCATCAATACCTTTCTATACCTTTTCGAAACCCTTATGAGGTCTAATTTAGTGCTTCAATTTTGCTGGAGAGAGCTCCGCTTCATTGTGCAAGCTGAGAAATGTGTTAGCGAAAGAAAAAGGAGAGGAGGAGAGGAAAATACACAGTAAACCACACGTCATCGATCACGGGTGAGAGCTAACCTCTCCCGGCCGCGCTAACGGAAGAGGCAGCCGACTCCCGCTGTAATACGGATACGAACACACAACACAAACACACGCACGAAAGTGAAGGGCAACTCTCTCATTATTCAAAAAAGTGCGACTGACTTCGCCAACTGACCAGCTCCGTCCGGCCAGCTATAGCCAGCGAGTGGGCCGGCCTCCCATCCCGAGCGTTTTCGTCATGCCCCGGGCAGTGCGCAAACGCCGGGCTCCGCCGTTTCTCCATGAATATTCAAATTAGGCTGGCCATACAATGACTCGTGTACAGTCGGTGTGTTGATCGCAGGTTTTCCTGCCTCACCGTCTTTCTCTCGCTCTCTATCACCCAGGCAGTTCTCTCTCGCTTTACTGCACAAATCCAATTCAGGCGCACGTGGCCTCTCGGTTCAGCCTGATGGAAAAAAAAAAAAAAAAAAAAAAAGCCCGCTGTACTGGTGGCGGCCGCCATCTCGGTTACACTTCTTCTTTCCGGCTGGCGGAACAAAGCTTGTTGAATGCCTGAAAAGTTTCCTCTCGACGCCTCGAAGGACGCGGCTTGCCGCTTGTGTGTGCGTGCTTCGTTCGTCGCGCGAGTGAATGTTTAATGGGGGGCGCGAGGAGGCTCGAGTTGAATGGCGAGCGGGCTGCCTTGATGTCGGTGTCGGCGGAGCGGCGCGAGCGATGATGCGTCGCGGGCGTTTGCGTGTTGCGGACGGGGCGACGTCGCACCTGTTGTGTTGAGGCACCGCGCTGCTTCTCGCGTTGCGTAAACGAAACATGTCGCAAGGAAGCGTGGGAGAGGAGATGTGTTTGTACCGGATGATGATGATGATGTGTCGGATGATGTAAACTGCAGTTTTCCTGGCCTGAATAGAGGTGTCGGAAATAATTATGGAAGCCTACTGTTTCTTTTCTTTCTTTATTTCTTTTTTTGTAGGTTTCACTGGTGCTTTATATTAACTACAATAGATACAATGCTTACAGCTCTTCAAAGTTACAGGCAGCTAATAGGTAATGTGTAAATAAAGTTCAAAGTATGTGAACAAATTACGGCCCTAATCATAAAATACGTATGAAGGCTATCCGGAGCTTTATAACTGTGTTTTAGGAAAACTAAGAATTCAATATGCTGCACTGGGGGAACTGTAGCAAGATCACATTTAATGAAAAGTGAGGGGATTCGGGCGGAGGGAAGGACATTATGGCCAATGTTCCCGCAAAGTGAAATGTGTGTGGATAAATTACTGCATTTGTAAATTTTGGGTACCGAATGCCTGAAGACGTTATATACTGACAAGGTTTCAAACGGACCAGTCTTATAGGAGCAAAGTTTTGAAGTGTGTGATTTAAATACAGGCAAGGGAAATTTTTATTGCGCACAGCTCGAAAGAAACAGCTTCGCCGGAAATTGGGTTGTGATTCTGCAAGGTCACAGAAGTCCGCAGTGTCTTTTTGCGCATTCATTCGTATTATTAACAATATGATGTCCTCTGCATTTGGGGCTGGCCCATTACACTGGATATGTCCATAAAGAAAAAAAAACTATTGCCATAAAATATGTAAATGAAGAATGAATGCAAAACATGATAATCTATAAGAGAAGGATGAAGGCGTTGCTCGTATCGGCATATGGTCGGCTTCTATTATTATTATTTGGGCGCTTCGCTCGGGCCATCAGTGTTGTAGGCATATTTCCCTTGCTTAATACTTTGTTAAGAAGGGTTGGAAGAAGAGTTAGGCCTGAATACATTGCATCAGTCTGGCTATATACCTTCCGTACGGCGCTCTGCCCTCGTTACGACGTTTAGCGCCTCTTCTCTGGGACTGCGCCAAACCACGGCTGGACTCCAGAACGTTTTTCAGAGACGAAGCTTCTGGGAGCGCGGCCATAACTTTTGTCGGTGCAGAAAACAATTTGAGGTTTACAGCTCTTGAAGTCTGCAGGTCTGATTCTGCAGGCGTGAGTCCCTTTCAGCGCGGGCAGTAATCGCTCTCTCCCTTTCTTCTGTTTCCTTCCTTCTTTCTATTTCCACATTTAGGGTTCAAAAACCAGATGGCCGTCTGTTTGACCTTTCTGATGCCTTTCTGCTTTTCGTTTGTTGCTTTCTCTCTCTCCCAACGTGCTTAAAGTAAGAGGATGGCTCACATATTGAGAACTTACTGCACAGAACGCACGTTGTAGAGGCAGTAACGTAAGGCAGCTGCTATAGCTTATAATGACCAGGATAAATTACCCGTGCTTAACGTGTTCGCGAAGCGCCCAGCGTAAAATAGAGAGAGAGAGAGAGAGAGAGAGAGACCCTGAATTAGCTAGATAGGTCCACTTCTCGAAAGGTTGGCCAGCCATTTGTGAGGCACTTTATGCCTGTTTATGTAATTTCTATACCACTATAGTCGTAGCAAAGGACGGGTCTGATTGTGGCAGTGTTGAAAAAAAAAAAGGGGGGGGGGCATGAAACTTAACCTTTGTCTTTTATTTCCATATACATTTAAGAAAACGGCTTCGCCTCTGCGCTATCCTCTGCGTGGCGCTCTGGGAATTGCGTTCCCCGAAGTAGCACGACCTCAAGCGATAACGCGACGGCCTGCACAACACCAACAAAAAGGGGTCGCTTCTGCGGGCGGGTGGTTGGCGTCGCAGGCATCCTCAGGTTGCGCGCGCATTCGAGCAGATATATCCGAAGAGGCGATGAGGCGGCAAGCATTGGCCGCAGGGGACAGCTGCTCGCGGGGCGTGTTTGTGCCGCGGCTTGCGACGAGCGAACTTATATCGCGTTGTGGTCTCACGAGCGCCAAGTTGCGCGTACAAAATGGCTCGGTGTAAAGTTAGTAGGGAGAAGAAACTTCCTAGCGCCATGGGGCGTCTTTTCACGCGATAAGCAGGCACCAAATAGAAAAACAAAATAAGAGAAAGATGAAATAGAGAAGGAGAACAGACGCGAAGAGTGCTCTTATGTTGACCTTTCCCTACATGAGAGATTTAACATTGCTGCAATGAGGCAACAAATGTGTAGCTCTCGCTTTGCAAGGTATACTGTACAGAATGAAAAGCGTCAATTTAGGTCTAGCCAATACGCCGCTTACCTTCCTTTCCACTGTCTCCATTTCGCGTTACATCGGCTTTTATGTTTAGATCAGAGCTAATGCCACCATTAGAGACCATGCAGACTGGCCTACCGGCGTGACATCGAGCTCTTGAGTAACGGCGTTTATTGGATGTTCTTTTTAAAATTTCCTTGTCGCGTTTCGTTCCGTGAGTACTGTACAAGGATGGCGAACCAGGTGACTTGGAACGTATCCATATAGTAGCCGCGTTTTTGCTTTCTGTGTATGCGTTGTTGACTGTGTGCTGCTAAATACTGTGAATTTAAAGTACGTTTTAAGACCTAAAATGGGGCCGCGTGTTCATTGGCAAGTGCGTATGCCTCCCAGGGGTGTACTGGTGCAGGCCCTGAAACTGCACAATTTTCTTTCAAAACTCGATTCATTCATATGGCGAAAAAAAAAAGAGAAAAAAGTAAGAAAAGGAGGTTTGATTACCACTAGAGAAACTGAAAACCAATCTTCCCTGTCTAGGATTTCGTGCCATAATCTCGCAGCCGTACGGTACGTCTGCGTAACTTCACGGACATTACAAATAACAGTCAAACCTCGTTATAAGGAAGTCGAACCCCCACGAAAATACCCTTCAGACATCAGATATTTGTTATAAGCATATATTCGTTATATGCTGATACTGGAGAGAAACGCTTTAGGTTCATTTCCGTTTATCCAAATTCTGTTTTTCGTTATTATCTGTGTTCGTTATATCGAGGTATTTGGGCTGTCTTGGCTCTAGAAATGTTGTCGAAACTTGCTATCTTAAGGCTTAGTTTCCTTTAGAACTCAATGTAGTACTTTCTTTTTCGTTCTTGCGAGCGACCGATCTACCAGAACAGAGTAGACGCTATCTAAATAGGTTACGTCACGGCGAACTGGCGCGCGAACTTAAAGGCGGCGTTGCCACCCGGGGCTTTCGTCCTCTCATCTTTTTCTGGTTTACCAAGTTTTCCTCTCACGGCAGGAGGGGCCGCTTTGCCGTTGCAAAAAGGTAATTTGCTAATACGGTCTTATTTAACATTCATCTTTAGTCATCCCTTTAATTATCTTTCCACTTTCTCACACCCCCCGCGGAAAGTAACAAGCTATAGAAGTGTTCCTCAGGCCTACCTCGCCGCCTTCCAATACTTTAGGGGACAAAAATGCGGCAGCGTGAAAGTTGCGAGCTCGGGCACATAGTGCGAGCTTACGGAAGAATGGGGAGAGGAAAGGCCGGGGGACTGATGGAGCTGCGGGAGCGCGTAAGTCTGCGCCCAGCGAAGGAAGCGGTCAGTGGTACGCACCAGGATTATCCTAATTGAGGCATTAAGGCGTGCTGCTGGGTCCGCCACGGAGACAAAAGAGGGAAACCGAAAAAGAAAGAAAGAAAGGATCAGGGCACCCGTGGTGGCAGAGGAAAATCCTCTCCGGCTTCTATTAATCAGCTCCCTTCGCGCATCGTTGGACAACATCCTCCGAGACCTTTCGGAACCCCGCGCCAGCATGCAGGAGCGATGGGTTCTCGTGCGCAGCTGATCCTTTTCTCTCTCTCTTTTGTCTTCGCCGAATAGTAGCAAAGGCTGCTATAGTTGGAAAGAAGAGAAGGCGTTGTCACTGTTTTTCGCACAGAGGGCACCTCAACCACTGCTGCACTGGCGCCAATGCGGCTCTCTCTCTCTCTCTCTCTTTTTCTTTAAGTGAGGGATGCATTCGAAAGTGAGGCATTTGATGCGGGCGGCAACCACGCTGGAAACGCCAAAAGAGAGAAGGTGGAGATCGTGCTGCTCGTTTCAGCGTTTATGCTTTTCCACACACACGTGCCAACCCCCAGAATCAAAAAAGAAACAAAAAGAAAAAGAAACTTCGATCCCTAAAATGTAAAAGTAGCGAACGCCGTACTTTGCGGCCGTTTTTTACGAATAAGCCGGCCCTCCTTCCGGGTGGGCACCTTTTCTTTTCTGTAATTTTTTTCTTCCTTATTACAAAAAAAAAAAAAAATTCGATTCTGGGCGTCAGCGGTGCCGAAACTCTGCTTCAAAGGAAAACACGCAAGCGTAACGGGAAGCGGTGTTTTCTCTGAGCTTGAGAAAACAGCGTAACGCCGACCACAACCACGAAGCGGCGCCTATAGTCGTTGGCGCCCTTCGCGTGGCGTTTCAATTTGAAGAACAGAACCCACGCAAAACTAAACAATGAAACGGATGGATAGAACAAAATTCATTGCGGATGCGTTCGCCCGCTGCATTGCGGTACTCGTAAAAGGAAGTGTACGCTCATTCATGAGACGCAGGCTTCGTTTGATCGTTCGCGCGTAAGAGATGCATCTCGTCCCTAAAATGCCGGACGCGCACGCATACTTTGACGAGTGTTGAACCTGGGTGTACGCGCAGAAGGCTCACTCGATGCGGGCTTTTATCGTCCTCCTTAGCGACACGGTTGAGAAGGCGATCATGGCTTGTTTGATTCAGTTCAGCATTCTCGCTCTGAATTACTCGCTTCTTCAACTGGACGATTCACTTGTCAAGTACGCCAAGACAGAAACTAACGCATTTGAAAGACGCCAAGAAAAAAGTTCTATTTCAAGCAGGATGACGATACAGAGAGCTGAATGGCGTTCTCTGATTTCCGCAGTTGCTGATACTCGCGCTTAAGGATCCTAGCCACGGGCCTTGGTCAAAGGTAGTTAGTGGCATACCGATCCTACATGTCCGAGGTAGTACTGAAAGGCTCAAATTCAAGTGAACGCGCGCGCGTCCGTAAAGACGCCGTGAACGGCGAAACGGGCCCGCCGTTTCATCAGATTCCCTGATGCGAATTCTTTTCATCATCCGGGGCACCATCCACGCTGCTAGTGTTTTTTCTCTCTCCCTTATTGCACTTCCTATTGCGTGTACAGTGGCCTTAAGTGACGGAGAGAGCCGGTGACGAGATAGAAAAGACAGCGCGATGGAAAGGAGAACCGCGCATCTCGCTGTACACATCCGCCCCCACGGACGCACACTATACAAGCTCTCTCGGCATACCTGAAGGCCAGCACTGAACGCCCTTTCTCCAAGGTAGCAAATGCGACCGTGTTTCCTATAGATCATACATGTCTCGGCAGACCTCCATGGACTTCGATCGAGCGCCGGAATGTCTTAACGTACGCGAGGCTGGGCGCATTGTCCACCCCTTCCTCTCCACACGTGGAGGTCATGAAAGACGGGGGAACAATCGAAAATGGTCAGGCCCGAGTCCGAACAATGGTCCTTAGTCCTCGTTACGTGTGCCCCTCAGATGACGTTACCCTTTCACGCGCGGCTCCCTGAAAGTAGAATGCGATCGATGAAAAAAGAGAGGATAATTACGGGACACCTGATCTGTGTTGTTCAACGAATCCCGTTAGCTACAGCTCGCCTTTCCCGCTGCTATGATTTGTGTACGAGCATATACGGCATCGTCGATGTTGATGACAGTGCCTCTTTAAGGGACACTGAAGAGCGAGACTAAATCAGGTTACACTAGAGATGTACTCTTTGAAAGCTGTAGTTGCATTGACTTGCCCGGAAAAGAAAGAAAGAAAGAAAGAAAGAAAAAGAAAGAGAGAAAGAAAGAGAAGAAAGAAAGAAAGAAAGAGAGAAGAAAGACAGAAAGAAAGAAAGAGAAGAAAGAAAGAAAGGAAAAGGTTACATGTAGGGTAGAGGAGAAAATGAATGCCAAATGTTTAATAGTGATCGAGGCGACGAAGAGCAGAGCGATCAATGGAAGAGTAAGTAGAGACAGAGGACCACAATGCAGGCTTATTCTTATAACGTTAAACATTTAATGACATAATTTTGTGTTGAAGCTTTACACAAGTTTCCATAAAAATAAAGAGGAAAATGACATTGTGCCTAAGCAGCAGCGCCTTCACGCGAACCAACAGTCACGGATTCCAAAGTGTTTTCGCGTACTTTTGGACTAATTTTATGCGCGTAAAGCTTTTATAACTTGATAGAACGAGTACTTGGTTGTTTTAGAATGTAAATAACATTATTTTTCTTGTCATAAAAGAGTACTTAAGCGCGAACGCTGTCAGGCTGATGTGGTGATGCTGAACGAGGTGACGTTGTCCTGCTTATGTCTGAATAGGATGATTTTTATAGTTGCACCATATTAAAAAAAAAAATTCTCTGTGGCAAATAGCACAACTCCAACTCTTGAGATAAATTACTCGATGAAGTGGCCATTACTTCTACAAGAAAGCGAAATTCCTAATGAAATAACTAACCTAATTACACCAATTAACTTCTTAATTAATTACATTACGGCGCATATTTCAGTCTACGATTTGTAGCTATTGAGTTTCGCCAGGCATGTCTACTTGAAACGAATTCTGAGGATGGCACCGGTTTCGAGATATGCGCCGTCAAATTTGCGGTAAAAATGCACTGTTGTTCTACTTACATTTTAAAGAAAATGCTGTTTAATGCATTGTAACTGGAAAAGTAACTAGAACGTCAATGAATTTCGTCAGACACTTTGAAAATCAATATCTCGAAACTGGTGTGGTCGTGCGAATTCGTTCAAAACTGGTTACGCCTTGCGAACTAACCGGCTACAATTCGCAATGTGCAATATGTGCCTTAAAGTAATTAATTAAAAAGTTAATTAGTGTATTAATGTTACTTATTCAATTATGCGTTTTGATTTCCCGTAGAGGTAATGGCCTCCTCATCGGGTAACTTAGCTCAAAGGTTAGAATTGTGCTGTCTGTCACAGGCAATTAAAATTAAAAGTTGGTGCAGCTTAAAAAAAAAAAAAAAGAACCCTAGTATTTTCTGACCCATACTGCATCACAAAAAGGTGAATCAGAAGTTCAGCCACGTCAAGAACATTTTAAGGCAATATTGCAGATATAAACGATCGACAGGCGCAGGCAAGTTATTCAACTTATATGCTCGAAATGTCCAACCGAAGCCCATTGTGGCGCCCGAGAATCTGTGCCGGTAACAACGACGCCGTCGTGGGCTCCTATAGCGATAGAGTTTTCAAACTGTAATGACTAGTGCACGAATTACGACTGATGTTTAGGCACAGAAATGGCTGTACCGATGCGTTCAGCGTCCGACAAGCGCTTTATTTTTGGCACCACATCGCGAAAAAAATGGAGATGTTCCTATCCCAGCCAAATGTTGCACGGCGCTCACACAGAAACGAGGCGGGCGCTGCTACGCGCGATATATATGCAAAGGGAGCAGGTGCCGACACTGGTGGCTCCTTGCTTTCTTAATGACGAGGCCATTATACAGGACGTTCTTGGCCATATCGCCACCGAGGTACGTAACAGGTAGAGAGAGAGAGAGAGAGAGAGCAAAAAAAAAAAAAAAAAGACAGCCGTCTTACAACTAAGGCGTCGTTTCAACGCCTTTTACGCACATGAAACTTAGCATAAGCAGTTTGAATCATACATCAAAACATCATATATCAAACAACTTCTTTAGCACCAATAAGGCCTTTAAAGCATTTACAAACAGCTTCAACTACGTAATTAAATTTTTCGAAATCATTGCTTTCACCAGCCTGCACGACCTCATCTACGTAATCAACTGTCTGTTTACCGGATTCACCTACGCAGTCCGATGTCCTCAATCGTCTGCAGAGGGCTGGTAAGAAGTAGCAGGGAGAGATTAAAATCAATTTAATTCGTATATCGGCCTCCACTGCACGCGAGGACATCAAGTTCGCAAAGTACATCTCCTGGTCTCACAAGCCACCACACCGCGTCAGCCTGACCATGCAGCTTCGACATTGACGATCCAAAGGAACGCAATGCGTGGTTCGTGGTCGAAATTAGAAAGGCTTGGAGATGCACTATTTATGGATGCGACAAAATTTGCAACGCACCATTGAACGTCCATCGGCATTGCCTATGCACGCAACAAATGTGGCGACAAGTTCTCTGATTCCCGGACACACTTTATGGATTACGTCATCATGTTTGCGGCATTAGAATAAATAGATAAACTTACATCGTTGCGTGTTTCGAGACATTGTGTAATGTGTCATTCATAAATTCCAAGCATAAAACGCCGCAGCATCTACATTAAACATGGCAGGAATAATTTCAAACATCGCAACAATCATATGCGTCGTTGGTATAATGTATGAACGGATCATGTCAGCGCCGAATAAATAAATAAATAAATAAATAAATAAATAAATAAATAAATAAATAAATAAATAAATAAATAATAAATAAATAAACAAACAAACAAACAAACAAACAAACAAACAAACAAATAAATAAATAAATAAATAAATAAATAAATAAATAAATAAATAAATAAATAAATAAATAAATAAATAAATAAATAAATAATACGGAGTCCCCCACTACGGCGTGCCTCATTATCATATCGTGCTTTTGGCACGAAACACCCCAGAATTTAATTTTGCTTTTAAATACCATGCATTGCAAGCAGCATGTGCATCCCCATTTTGTGCGTTTTAAGAGTTAGAAAATGCGGACACATGACTGTCGTTGTGAAGCCACGTGAAATAGACAAGAAACGCGGCGTGCGTAGCTCGCACTTGGTCTTCATTTAAACGATGACTGGTACTGCTATTAGCTGGGAAAATTCGCAATTCAGAGAAGCACACCTGCAACTTAGGCAAAAAACATGTATGTAAGAGATTGGCCAAGAACATGGTGGTTATAACACTAAATAAATGAAACAGGAAGTAATTACCAAGTAACTATTGTCAACCGATCATTCATTGATTCTTTTTTTTCCTCGCACGCACCTATCTTCTTTCTTATCGGTGTTGCTTTGGAGCTGGCCTAAATTTTTATTCATATAGGTCTGGCTCTCAACCTTCTCCTCAATTTTATGTTTGCACTGAGCCATGGAACATTCATTTTTAGAATATCGTAGGTTAGAATTCACAGGAAATGACTTCTGCAAGGTTCCCTTCGCTGGCTTGGGCTGGGCTTTACGCTTACAGTGATACTCTCCCTATAGGAGCTGCGGCACTCAGTTGCTGCAACAGGAACAAATGGGATGCTGTACTTAATTTTATGAGCGAAACAAAGAGGCTGCTATGCTGATTTTGTCAATCTATTTTCTCTCTGATCATAAATTACTGACAACATAATAGAATCACTTCTAACAGTATCCAATCCATAAAATACATAACAGAGTTCAGAGAATTAAGTTTCTTTACTAGGATTATTCATTAATGTATATAATTATTGTTCCTTTATTATTTTCTGTGTAACTTACAAAATTGATTTTTATAGTTTTCTTCTACTTCGATCTTCTTCTTCTTCTTCTTCTTCTTCTTCTTATTATTTTGCTTTTGTTGCCACTATCGCCCGATCCATGGCGAGTCTCCTGTAGTTCGTTGAGCCATATCACCTAGGACCAACGAACCAACCAACCAACCAAGCTTTAGCAGTTTTTATGTAACGTCGAAGCATTTTTAAATGGTTCTCCCACAGATTACGAAGGCTTATAATTTTCTTTTACACAAACCTACGTCACCACCGGTACGTGTTTGAATCGCCATGTTTTTTGGAGTGGAATACTAGAATCAGCCCGAACTGCCCTCGAAAGTGCTTCTGCGTTGGCAGTACTTTGACACTGAAATATATAATCGCAAAATTAAGTCCAACAGTCACATTCACTAATTATGCACGTCAAAGCGGAGCTATGCCCGAGTGCACACGCACCGCCGGAAACGAGCGAACTGCTTTCGTCTAATTACACTATAGCCAGAAGCACTTACAATGATTGCCCACTATAAACGAAGTTCGCGCGGGCCTGGAAGCCATCGGTTACTTCAGCTAACTAACTAGACGCTACGTCGGCGAGTGTTCGCCGTCACTCGAAAGGCGTGGGCCGGGCTCTCGTTAGTTGCAGTGTCTATCACAACGGATAAAAGTCAAACGTGGGTAGAAGTCGCAATCAAACGAGACATCTGTGGGGCGATCTTACGTTTGCGTGCGTGCGTTCGTAGGTGGGCGTTGGAACAAGACGATACAGGCCTTAGAGACCACGGCTTTTGATTAATTTTGAGCACATTCATGTGGCATCCACGGCGAGGCATGAATACGCCGGCCTTGCGCTTCTGGTGCTTCTGGCCGTTCCAGAAGGTGACATATTAATCTAGCTCAGATTGAGCTTGAGAGAGTGATTATATATATATATATATATATATATATATATATATATATATATATATATATATATATACACATGAAATACAGGGAGTTTAGCAATAAATGAGCCCGGTTTGTTACCCCGCCCTGGGGGAAGGAACGGAAAACATTATTAGAAGGAGAGGAAGTCAAGCGCTGATGTCCAATAGAGTCGCCACAAACGGTCATTCAGTCCGGTGGACATCAGACTCTGCCAATCGCAATGCTTGTGGTTGTGAAGAAACTCGAGAGTACCTTCTATGCGACGTGCACGTCCTTAAAATGGGAAATGTTTTGCCCTCCGCACCGCTAAAAAAAAAGAAATAAGTTAAAAGGTAAGACGGAATATATTTCACAATAAACAAGATCCTGAGATCGTGGTATGGCAGATAACAGCTCCAAAAGGTCACGAAAGCACTGCCGGGATTCCTAGCTCAACTTGACACTGTCTAATGTCCTTCTGAAAGCGTGCAAATGGTTTCTTGAGTTCAAAAAGTGTTATGTAAGGGCATATCTGTGAATAGAATAGACAAATTAGGGACATAACTTCGGCCGCTCTTTAATTTTTTAGGCAATCACGAGGTTTGTCCACGGGGCAAGTTGATGCGAGCCTGATTTCATTCTGACCTATACGCCTTGGCCTCGCTGTGCGACTACAGGTAGGAGTACATAAAAGAGTGCAACAAACAACGCATGATCTCCGAGGGAACCACGTGACAAAACACAGAAAAACAACCATAATAAAATGACCACGCGGTACCACTAGTCAAGTGACACAATTCAATACTGCCGTAAAAACAACAAAGAATACTGCCATAAACACATAGGGTCGGGTGTGTTTATGGCAGTATAATATGTGAATTTGGGTGCATCAAACAATACAGTGTATATATATATATATATATATATATATATATATATGTTGCTGAGTGGCATTTTTACTTTGTTTAAGTAGTAAGTGAAACGAAGTGGCCGTTGTCAACATACGGCGACAAAAGAATTTTCCGTTTATTATCATCTCGGCTGATGAATGAATGAATGAATTAATTAGCGCTGCACTTTGAAACAAGGGTGGATCCATGTTGTACTTGAACTCGGGAGCTTGTCTTGCAGTTTTTTGGCTTCTCGAACTATATGTCAGGCCACGTATTTTCTAAGAGTATATCAGTCCGACACTCGAGGCTCGCGTGCGTCGCATGGTTTTGTCTATGGTTTTTCATATACTGGGGGCGCGACCGAAGCACGCGTCGAAGACCCGGCATCTCTGCGCCATGCCCTTGGGGCTGAAGTGGCACTACTACATACGGGAAGGAATGTTTTCGTCTGGATAAGCGTTGTTATGGCTACATATACACCCGGAACTCACCTGGAGAGATGCTTGAGGCACCCATCTCAAGGAGCTTGGCGTTCCGGTCGGCGGAGCTGCTCGTTCGCCGCGGCGGCGTCCGGCCCGTCGTCTCCTGGGCAGTTTCCGAATGGTTCAGCATCAGCATCGGGACGCACTCTTCCCCATTGCCTGCGCGACAGCATAGCCGAGAGAAGAGCTTAAAGGGAGACTATAGAGCAAAACAATAAATCAACTTAGACGGATAAACTATTCTTCGAAAACACTGCTGTCGTTAATTACACTGCAATAGGTCAATTATTAGAAGAGGAAATGAAGCTCAAAGTTTAATTTTTTGAATTTCGCGCATGAAACCCCAACGTCAGCACTTCAATGTGACGTCACGAGTTCTAAAGTAATTTTTCGTATTCGGGCCACGTTGGCTCAGTAAAAGTTCGCGAAACTTCCCACATTCAGTCTTGGGCTCCTTTATAACACAATGCAGTCAACTTTTACCGCTAAATAATTAACTGGGACCTAGAAGACGCTGTCAAAATCCATGACGTCACGGTGAGCTGGTGCAGGAACTTCAAGGTGGCGTCGCCATTCGCCTTCTGTGTTTTTCATTTTTTTCTGGCTTACCAAGCGGCTTCTCGCAGTAAGAGTGGTGTTTTGGGTATTAGACAGCTTTAGTTTAGCGTTTTTACGCTCCGCTTAGCTTCTGAGCGGAGCGGAAGCACGAATGCGCATGCGCTCTCCGCTTAGCCGCAAGCGGGCTAGCGGAGCGAGAATCACGGTCCGCTTACAAGCGGAGCGGGGAGCGTTGCTGCCGTCTTTCGCTAGCAAGGGTGGGCGATGCACGCGCGCTCTCTCGCACATGCAACGAAGCACCTTGCATCGATGCACCAGTCGTGCGAGCGCGAATAACTTGTGTAATACACCTCCAACTTGTTTTTCAAGGAAATAAAGTGAACCGCACAGCTAACAAAAACGTCGCCTGCGCATTGGCGTCACAAAGGATTGGATTGGATTCGAAATGCAACCTCGCTGGCTATCACGTGGGGTTCACCAAGTCGAAGCTTCATTTTCCACTAGATAAAATGGACTGGTGACGCATTACAAGCACCCGTCTAGATACTTCATGAACAAATAAGTTATATATTTTCGTTGTACTTTGTAAAAGTGACAAAACAGTTTTTTTATTTTGTTTCACTACGCTGAATTTGTCCAGAGGGCGCTGCAACTACGAAAGGTCCGCTCCGCTACGCTACACGCATAACTAAAACGTGAAAATTGCCCGCCGCTCCACTGTGGCTTAGCGGGGCAACTCTGAGCGGAGCGGACCGTAAAGACGCTCAACTAAAACACTCTATTATAGAAGAGTAATCTATTGATACAGAAGAAAGCATGTTTAACGCGATAGCGTTAAGGGCCCTCGCAGAAAATCCGACGTCGGCAACCGGCGTCGGCGTTCTATGTCGGCGGGTGGCGGAGAAAATCATCCTCAACCACGCAGTCCGTCCGAATATATTTAGGTACATGTATATGCCACGCCTTCTTATATGACATGCGGTATATGCGGGGTTGTATTGCCACACCATGCTACCATTAATGTTGCTCATACCTTGTCTTGCATTCTTGGCAAAGCTATTCCTCGGAATTTTGAGAATGACAATCCACAAACAATTTCATGAAGCAAAACACCCACAGTGCATACCTTTTATGTTAAATCTTCTCAGACTGAAATATTAAAAGTACAAAACAAAAAACGGAAACCTGAAAATTATGAAATTTTTTAGGCGCGGCTGTGCAATATCTCCGGTATCGCCCTATGCAAGAGGCCGCGTTTCTACCAGAAAGCTCGTCTTCGTGCATAGCTTTCGCCGCCAGTGTTTCCCGGTAACCATTACGGTTAAGCTGCAGTTGCGGGAAGCGTGGGAAGCAGTCGGGGATCTTTGGACGCAAAAGCGAAGCTCTTTAGGGTCCGCTTTAACGTTGGCGCTCATGCACGCTGACTGGAGCGCGCTACTGGATTAGCAAAGACAGCTTTAACGGCATCCTGAGGTCCGAGGAAAAGCTCTAGCGACATAAAACACAGGCGCGGTCGTGCGTGTCCGCACCGTATTTTTATTGCGATAGCAATTATATGGACACTCAAAAGCAGATTTCTGCCGTCGGCGTCGCCGTCGCCGTTGCCGTCGCCGTCGCCGTCGCCGTCGCCGTGAGGTTCCGTATGACGTCAATGGAGATGAAATCGTCGCCGCGCGCCGCCGAACGCTGTATGTGCGAGTGAAAGGGCGCGAGGGACGCGCTCTTTCACGGGGAGTGAACGCACGGCGGAGAACAAACGCGCGTTCTGCGCCGTGCTTACTTAAGGGCTGCAGAAGTAGGCGTCTCTTTCCTCCTTTACAATCACCATATATGTAGAGCAAACGCGCCTTCTTCTCACGCACGAAAGGTCGCGGGGGGGGGGGGGGGGGGGAGGGAGGCGACGTTTAGCTGCGGCACCAAGTGCCTATTTATATCAGAGGCTCCGGCAACAGTCACCAACGCCGCAGGCATTTTGAGCGAACGCGGGCAAAACGCCGACGGCGTCGACAACAGTTCTGCGCGTTGCCGGTTATGCTGCATGTCCAAGTTTATACAGCTGATAAAGCTAATATCATCACTCCGTATAGCTCTCTCCAAATTTGCTATCGCAATTGATGCTTCGCCTTTCAGGTGAAACTGCGACAACTTTTTCTGAAAAACGTTGCCAATATAAAAAAATGTTGTCGCAGTTTCACCCGAAAGGCGAAGCATCAATTGCGATAGCAACTTAGTAGAGAGCTATACGGAGTAAGGATAGTAGTTTTATCCGCTGTACAAACTTGGACATGCAGCAGCACCGGCAACACACAGCACTGTTGTCGACGCCGTCGGCGTTTTGCCCGCGTTCGCACGAAATGCGTGCGGCGTTGGTGACTGTTGCCGGAGCCTCTGATATAAATAGGCACTTGATGATAAGTGGTTCTTGAGGGAAAGGGAAAGGTTGGCGCTATCTTCTGCAGCCCTTGAGGGAGCACGGCTCAGCGCCAACGGGGAGGGGTAAGTGGGAGCGAAAGAAGGGAGAGAGTGGAGTCGCCATGGCTGGGCGAAGCAAAACCGGCAGGCATAGGCGGCACGTATCAGGCCGAGATGGAAGGCCTTGGTGTGCTGCAGAGTCTGCAGGGGTGTTGTGCCAGGCCGGTCAGGCCCGGGGTGGGGTGGGAGGCCGTGAGGCCTTCCCGCTTGTAGAAATGTCCTTAGAGGCGTGCGGAGAGCCCCGACGAGTCAAGGAACTCCACGACGCCTCGAAGTGCAGAAAGGTGGTGTCGGCCGGGGAAGAGGAGATCTTCCTCCTTGCCAGAGGGGAGGCCCAGGCGGCGGAACTCCTGCAGGAGTGGGCCCCGCTGCTGGAGGTACGCCGGGCAGGCCAGCAGGAGATGTTCGATCGTCTCCGGCTCCCCGCAGGAGCTGCAGGCCGGGGACGTCGCTCGTCCCAGTCGGTAGCTGCGTGCTGCCGTCCAGCTGCAGCCGATGCGGAGCCGGAGAAGGAGCGAGGTCTCCCTACGAGCCAGGCCTCGCTGGGGGAGTGGTCGTGGGGGGCATCCCAGTGCCACCCGTTTGTCTGGGTGGTGGGTCGCCAGGTGTCGCCGCAGCCTCAGTCCAGTGAAGTCGCCCTCCGTCACGGCCCGACTGAGGGGCACAGTCAATAGGCACTTGGTGCCGCAGCTATAGGCGTCGCTTCCCTTCCCTGCCCCCCCCCCCCCCCCCCCCCCCACGGCCTTTCGTGCGTCAGAAGAAGGCGCGTTTGCTCTACATATATGGTGATTGTAAAGGATGAAAGAGACGCTTACTTCTGCAGCCCTTAAGGGAGCACAGCGCAGAACGCGCGTTTCTTCTCCGCCGTGCGTTCACTCCCCGTGAAAGCGCGCGTCCCTCGCGCCCTTTCAATCGCACATACAGCGTTCGGCGTGCGGCGACGATTTCATCTCCATTGATGTCATACGGAACCTCACGGCGACGGCGACGGCGACGGCAGAAATCTGCTTTTGAGTGTCCATATAATTGCTATCGCAATAAAACTTGGAGGACGCTTAAGCTTCACCTTTGAGAGTAGAACGTGATAACCTTCAGAGATCCCCGACTGCTTCTCACGCTTCCCGGCAACTGCAGCTTATGTAACCGTAGTGGTTACCGGGAAACGCTGGCGGCGAACGCTATGCACGAAGGCGGGCTTTCTGGTAGAAACGCGGCCTCTTGCGTGGGCCGATCCCGGCGGTTGTGCACAGCTTCGCCAAGAACATTACGTCATTTTCAGGTTTCTGTTATCGTTTCGGGCTTTTATTATTTAATTCTGAGAAGATTTAACATAAAACGCATGCACTGTCGGTGTTTTGTTTCATGACATTTGTTCGTGGCCTGTCATTCACAAAATTCCGAGGAATAACTTTGTCAAGAACGTAAGACAAGGTATGAGCGGCTTTAGTGGCAGAATGGTGTGGCAATTTTCTCCCCACTCCTTTCTGTAGTGCCTTCGGGCCCTGAAAGTATTTTCAATAAATAAATGTAACCCGCATGTACCAGATGTTCTATACCAAGGCGTGTCACATACATATACCTAAATATATCGGGAAATTTTCGCTCACGGACAACGATGACAACACCGGAACTTCTGCGACACGGGGCCCTTAACGCTGTCGCGTTAAAATACTTCTATAATATAAGCTGACAGGATCGCCACTGTGCACTGCGTGTAATGTGTACGAGAGGACACGGTACATTAATTTGCTATCGCATGCCTCTTCACACTCCAAAATGACCGTCCTGGTGTCACCGCGCCTTGAGCTATACGACGTGTATTTGACCTTAGATTAATGCCAAATGTGTGAGCCGTGCTATAAGAATGCGCTCTTGACCTTTTTGCGAGACACTTGTCTCAACGAGATACCTTTAATTTTGTGTATGTTGTGCGTTTTGCGTCTGTCGTGCGAGTCCTGAGGGCACCTTTTGTTTGGCCATCCCAATCACCTGGTAGTAGCATGCCAGGTGCGCCGCAAGGCTAACCATTCCAGTATAAATTATAGAGCGTCCCTCTTCCTCTCGAGTCCCCGTATGTGAGCCTCGACTCGAAATTCTACATCGACTGCCACCACTCTATACCTGAAGAAGAAGAAGATGATGATGATTTATTGGCACACCCTTTGAAACGGAGCGGTGACAAATAGTCCCCTAGCCTACTTGCTTGAATTAATCAGGTATGCTATACATGCTTTGCTTGCTACCATTGTTTAAATACATCTCCTTAATCATTTTTCTCTTCCTCAAAACTTCTCTACCTGCCTTGTACCCTCTACCTATGCCTGCAACGGATACGGTCGTACGGTCGCCCTGCTTTTTTTCCACCAGAACCCTAAACGTCTCTTGCTTATCTCGACTGCTGACCGGTTGATGCTTCCGTCCACTGTATGTTCAAGCTCTTCTGGAAGTGCGAGTTACCTACGGGTCTCACTGGGTGAAGTGAGACTTGTATAGGCAACTCTCTTCAGCGCTACTTTTGAATCAAAAAGCGGTGGTTGGCGATGGAGGGCAATCTGGAGGAGCACCGGAGAGGCGTCGCGAAGCTCGCACACACAATTGAGGTGACAGAACATTGCCAACTCACGATTATTGTTTTACTTAAAAAAAATGTGGTTGATCCCTCTTATATAGGAATCGGTATAGAACACGAAAGTGAAACGTGTCTTCACAGAAGTAGTGTAATGTTTATTGCACATTGATATATAATGTCTATTGGTGTTTTGTGGCTAAAGCGCCCTTAGGCGTTGATGCACCCACGCTGACGCCTGGTGGCACGTCTCCTCCATCACGACTACCAACGTCGATGACCATGAGCAACCGTCGTGCATATGGAAGCTGCACTACGCTGCACACGCTAGCACAACGCGAAAGACGAAGCACGTAACTGACACACTAATACAACGCGCAAGACAAAGCACGTAACTGAATCGTCACCGAGTCAAATCAGCGCGTACAGCGCGTCGTAATTGCAGCCTCCGCGATCAACTTCAGAAACATTTTCAGAGCTAATTGCGGAGGCCACGCTCCGCTGTGCTGAGTACGGTGAACGCCACCTAGGTGGCGTTGGTAGTGCGTCTTGATGCCAGCGTCCCTTCGAATGCTGGCATCGAGGCGTCGTAGTGCTGAGACCACCGAAGCGTTCACTGTCGGTGCGCGTTAGTGTCATAATGCAGTACTTCTCTTTTCTGCTCGTAGGCGGCGGCACCGCTCCGAGCAGGAGCGCGGGTACACGGAGGAGTGTTAGATATATAAGGCGCGTCTGTGTAGCTCTCTGCAAATGCGTTTGTGGCGCAATGGGTTAAACGCTCGGCGATCTATCGTCGCGGACCGAGAGGTCGTGGGTTCGATTTCCAAATTTTGCATGTTTGTGGAACTTTTTCTTCTGGTTTCTTTCTTTGTATTATGTTCGTGTACATTGTAAGCTGACGTATTTCCGTGACGGAAATACGTCAGTGAAGTCTTGGTGGACCCCGGCATAAAACACTTTCGTGTTAATAAGAACAGCTCGAGCGAAAGGTACAAACGAAGAAAGAAACACAGAGCGCTGTGTGTCTCGTTTGTCGTTGTCTCTTGCGCTGTTCTTATTTTAACACGAACTACCAACATGCCGAAGTCTCTACCCTTCATATATTGTTTGCTTGTGCGTGGGGCCAAAATGTTTTTCAATCATGATCACGCATTGAACTTCGAACTTCCCCCAACTCGTGATATATATATATATACGTGGTGTGTATGTGTGTTCCTGTGTTCTTGTGTCCCTGGCCCGTCATGCGTGGCTGCCCAAAATAGTGTACTTTTCGCTCGCGAGGGAAGTTATTTAGAACCACATTCGCGGGACACAAAGTAATGCTGTTCGTATTTCATGTCTATAGATGTTGTCTTGGCCGTAAACAAAGTGGGAACGAAAAAACGTGGGCTGAGGACTCTCTCTCTTTCTCAGTGGTGCGTGCGTGCGTGTGCGTAGCGCAAGCGCGAGCAAGCAAATTAAAGTATTACTGCGTCAGCGTTTCGCGGGTCGTCACTTTGAAGGAGCCCTATGCGCCCCTGTGGTCTTGCGCTTTATGCGAGATGCTCGGACGACGGAGCATAGATACAAAGAAAAAGAAATGTGTAGATCGAATGCACATTTTGCAACTTGTGTGAAGCGAAGCTTTTTTGGAAAGCGGGTAATTCAATGCTATGCAACTCAAGTCGATGCGTGAACAATTGTGTTTACTTTCATCCTATGCAAATGTGTAACCACATACGATGTCAATATTTATGCACCGCACCGGTCACAACTTTAATCTCGTACAAATGTTTACGGACTGCACCGTTGACAAGCTGTACGGGAATGCAAACACCGAATCTGGCGGAGGCACACTGTGAGACGCCGACGCAGAGATGTCACGTGGTCCAAGGCGATATACGATGTTTCTCAGCTCGTCGCTGTCAAGCAGACCGCGGCGTACAGTTGTTTTCCGCTTTGCGTGAGACTGTCCGGATGACGAAGTGCAGATAGAAAAAAAAAGTCGCAGTTTCGCCCGAAAGGCGAAGCATCGATGGCGATAACGAATTAGCAGACGGCTGTACGAAGTCAGGATGGTAGTTTTAGCGGCCGCACAAACTTGAAAATATTCGCTTACTAACTAAATTACCAAGCATGGTGTCACGTGCGCACAAGCAAACATGAACGCATCTCACTCGATGACCGCGGAAACTCGCTGTCAAAATGCTGGAGTGAGGAAGCGCGGCCGCAGCAGCGAGTGAATTGACCTTCGTGTTGCCTCTCGCATCAGCGCTTACTAAGTGGCAAAAACACAGCGCACGGTGGACTCTGTCCCCGTCGCAGATCGCTTTCAAGATAGGCGCGGCCGCGCTATACGCAGCAGCCGCCAGAGTAGAACCCCCCCCTCCATCCGGGTGCTTCGCGCGCGACGGTAGACGGCGCGCTTCCTTCCCGCTTCCCTCCCTCGCGCTCGCGTGATTCAGCCGCCATCGTCGGCTCTCACCCTCGCACGCTCTCACTCGCAGATAGCGCATATGGCGCGTGGCGATGATGTTATCGCCCTTGGACTTTATACGAGACACCACGGCGATGGCGACGGCAGAAATGCGCCTGGAGTGTCCATATAATTGCTACCACAATAACAAAAATAAAAGTAAATTGTAAAGGAAAACCCCCTCGACACGATTGTTTACGAGAAACTCAGTCCGCGTAAAACGGGCCACGGAGAAGACACACCACCGCACTGTGTTCTCGACACTTGGGCACGTTCGGTGCTGGCAGAGCGGGTGCATATACCGGAGATCGATGCGTTTTCAAAGCAGGAGCAACCTCGCGGCATTCGCCTGAAGAGAGGCGCGCCACGCGCGGTGTTGGCTGGATGAGTGTGATCCGTATAACAAGTAGACACGATGCCCAGGGATTCGCGCACTTGGCCCGTGGGTTGTGCGAATAGAAAGAAATATAAGTTTCAGATTGACGAGTTGCTGTGCACGCACGTGTGCGTTGGAAAACAAACAAACAAACAAACAAACCAACAAACAAACCAAAGGGACTAACAGCGCAGTATAGATGCGGAAAGATGAAATGGGAAACAACACGAGGGCGCTGGTGCCGGCCTTCCTTGTGTTCGTTGGTGTCCTTCGTGCCGTGTTTTCCCAATTTCGAAAGAAATGTGCCCGCGTCGCGTGTATATCGCGGTCGAATTGCTTTCAGCTTTTTTTATTATTATTTGCCGTGTCTTTCTTTGTATGTCTATTTTTTTATAATGTAGTTGCTTACTTTTCCTTTAGAGGAGCCGGCAGCGCTTTGAATCGCCGTCGAGAAGATGCGCAACGAAAAGAAATGAGGGTTGCAGAATGTGTTCTCGCTCGACGTGTTTTCTCGTTTTCTGAATAACAAATAAACTTGAAGGCAAGCGTTAAAAAAAAGAAAAAAAAAAGTAGTGCTGGACGGGAGAGTTTGTGCGAAGTTTTTGTAGGTTTTGTCGACAGGATTGTTCTCAAGGCAACTTTGTGCCTAAACATAAAATTTTCAAAATTTTCTCTTAAGGTAGCGGCCGGAGTACCCTAGCTGTAATGCCGATTTACGTAGCTGGCATACTCTTCATCACGCCGTGTACGTTTACGTATAGCACTATTTGGCGAGCCTGTGCATATAGACTGACAAACGCGGAGACGAGACACAAGGCGCCAGGGCTTGTATGAATGAATGAATGAATGAATGAATGAATGAATGAATGAATGAATGCTTTATTAATCCAAGTCACTTAGGGAAAGGACCCCAGCCAAAAAGCTACCAGATAGTAGGTTGAGGTTCTTAAGATGCAGTGCGAAGCGCGTAAGTGAGACATGCGCTCAGCAAAACTGGAGGCTGGGGGATTCGGTATAGGCTTGCATAGTGCAATCACTGCATGACCCAGAACTTAGAGCAGTATAAGAAAGGAACACACAACAGTGCCCGCTATGTACTACTTTCGTATCGTTCATTTTTTTTTCTTTTTTTGTAACGCTGCGACTGCAAGTTGCTAAATGTGCATTGTGGGGGCCAACGTGCGTATTGTTACTCCCCTTATGTTAATGCGTACAAATGTCCCCCGTCAGGCAATATATAGCGTATGCTTTTTTTTTTTGCAATGTTCACGACGTAAAATGCCTTGAATAATAGTCCACAAGAAAAAAAAAAAGGATTTGTGGTACACATACGTGCCCAGTTCGGCGAACATATGTTCCTCCTTCCATTTTGTGCTAGCTATGACGTATGGATATATCCTAGCGCACAAACGCGCACATATTCACGTACACGTAAACGCAGAACAAGCACGTTACATCGAAGTGACTCATTTCATAAATCAGTCATGGACCTCGTTGGCCACAGCTACCGCCCCCCCCCCCCCCTCCCCATTTTTAAGGGAACAGCGATAACAAAGCCCTAATGTCATCGCAACCAGCATGCACACGCTTCGCACGCAAATCATGCATGCGCACACAAACTAACAGACCAACTAATTGGGGCGGAAAGTATAAAAGAAACACTGAATTGGGAGCATTTAGATAATCGTCGACGTATGTTGCGATTGAAATTCTTTCATGCTTTTTACCACGGTCGTGTCGGGATTGAAAATACAAAATATTTGCTTGCACCTCACTATGTCTCAGACCGAGTTGATCATATGTTCTAGGTACGAGAAATCGCATGCAAGACGGATTTATTTCGATTGTCTTTCTTTCCTAGAACAATCCGCGAATGGAACCAATGGCCGTCAAACATTGCCTCTGTTATGTCTAATGATGTTTTCTTTTCTATGTTAGCATAACCGCGTTTAAGTTTGTTCCACTGACATGTGTATTTTTGTGACTGATTGTGATTAGGTGTTATTTTTATTAGTTGTGTGACTGACACTGTATGTATTTTTAAAATATTTTCTGTGTATACCCTCCCCCGCTGTAATGCCCGTTAAGGCGCTGTGGGTAATAAAATAAATGAAATAAATAAATAGACAAACAAAAAGTTAAACGTAACCCTTGACGACAAAAGAGCTACACGAAAGCCGCGGATTCTGTGCAGTCTGTCAATGTCTGCGCAGAAAGTAGCAATACGCGCTGAACCTTCTTCACCCGGAGTAGGCATCTGGCCTGGTTGGACCCGGTGTTCTCGCACCACCATTTATTATATCTCACCACGATTTAGTTTCCCAATGTCTGCTCAGCGTAAAAGGAGCTCGACTGTCGGCTGTCTCTCATCCCACGAGAGTCCGGATCGGGTAGTGCGCGCTTTGAAAAGCCGATTGATGGACAGCGACGGAGGAAAAAAAAATAAATGATTGAGCACGTATAGGGATCACATTTGCGGAAGAAATAATGTGAAATGGAATGGAAGAAACGTCAAGAACACCTCAATAATACGTCCACTCCCATCCTCACACTCTCGGGGAAAGAAAGACAAAGAAAGAAAGAAAGAAAGAAAGAAAGAAAGAGCGAAAGAAAGAAAGACAGAAAGAAAGAAAGAAGGAAAGAAAGAAGACGCTCTGCTATTTTGTTCGTTTTTTGAACTACATGGAGGCCGCACGGTTCTGTCCGCCCGCCACTTAGGCGTCCATAGAAATGCAGCGAAAACACTCGCCTCGCACCATGGACTGTTGGCATTACGTAGCGGTGCAAGTGACAGCTGATAAAAATAGCGCCAGCAAGATGACGACAAGCAAAGACCACGACGGCTATACGGCTGCAACCTTGCTGTGACAACGACAATGGCAATAAACCGCAGCGCTATCGCCGGCCTCGTCGGGAGAGTGAAAAAAAGAAGAAAATTTGGGGTAGAGTGGGAAAGGGGGACATCAAAGCATAATTTTTTTTTTTTGGAAGGCCTTAACCAGACCTTACTACTTTATCTATAATAACTTATTTTCTGTTCCGTCCTGCTCGTGCGCGAACCACAACTGCTGAGGGGGGGGGGGGGGGGGGGGGGGGGACGTATGCCATGCTTTACTGATGGTTCGGATGCTTGTTTTGAGTTTTTTCTTTATTCAAACGTAAGCTATCTGTACTGTGTGTTGTACGGGTGATTTCAATGAATGTATACTCTGTTCGCTTCACTTTGCTGAGCGCTTGTAGCCTTAGCCTTAGGGGGTATGAGCCATTGCATTTTTTGCTTTTTTTGCTTGCTTACGGTGGTACGAGCCATTGCATTCGGCTTGCGTGACGGACGGACAGGTTTCTCGTTGGGTAGGCATACAAATGCTTAGGCATTTCCCAAAAGCCACCGCCTCTGCTAATATTCCCGTAAGTGACAGTAAATAAAGAGGTTTCTTCTTAATACGAAGCATTTTAATAGCGGAGGTGTTTAAGCTGGGCGTAATGTGTCTGCTCAATCCAAGAATGTGGGCCGATCCTGGCGGTAGTACAGAAAGGGTCCAAGCGCAATGGCTCATACCCCTGTGAACTAGTGAAGCTGAACCTGGCAAGTCTAGATAAGCATGGTTGGGACTACTTAAGCTTAGTCAGTCATCAATAACCAATCGACAGCCAATCGATAGCCAATCAATAGCTAATCCGGAAAATTCCGGAAAATGCTGGGGATGACTTGGTGGTGCTTAGCCTAGCCCAAATACGTGGTCAATACCTTGCGATAGCCAATCGATAGCCAACCAATAGCTAATCGATAATCAATCAATAATCAATAAATTCCGGAAAATGCTGGGGTTGACTTGGTAGTGCTTAGCCTAGCCCAAAAGCCAAGATTACCTAGGTGCCCATTAGCTCCGCTGTCTCTAGCATTGCGCCTCCAGTGCAAGCTACGCTAATTTTTTTCTTTTATTTGGTTCATGCAAGGTACGTTGTGGTATACTAGGTAGGTAGTAGGTATGTTTAAGTCACGCCGCGTTTCAGACCTCATGAATAAACAAACGTTTCACGTCCAATGATAGGATTGAACCAGGGTACTCCAGAACAAAAGACCGATGTTTCACCGCGCCTTACGCAAACATGATGGTTCATGTGGTCACGCTTCGCAAAGCCCCAAGCGATGCTGGATGCCAGCTATCGGATAAATATGCTTCGCATAACACCGATTCGCACAGTGCGTGGAATTTGCTTACCATTATTTTTTTATTTGCAGACAGTACGAGCACAAGATTCCTCGAAGCAGTTCTCATATGAATGGAAACAATAATCGAGAAATTTCGGTACATACACTCAATTGAAAAATTGAATCCGGGTAAACGTGCAAGACTCATCAATGTCTGGCAGTTGCACGCACTGGCTGACACGTCCGAGCAAGGACCCCGCGCGCATGTCATCTAAGAGCAAAAGCAAGCTTTGCCGCAGGGTGCAATTGCCCATCTGTGTACGTGACTTAATTTACCAGGAGCGCCCTCAATGTCGTTCGTTTTTGTTTTGCTTGTTTTCTGGGTACATACGGCGAGTATGATGCTGCACACTCTGGATACAAAAGCAGCCCGCGCAACACGGCATACACAGCAATTATTTGCGACCGGAAACTAAAGAGCAATATAATTCATACCGATTATTCAATATTTCAAAACTACATCCTGATTCCTTTGGTGGAATCAGCCGTGGTAGCTCAGAGGCTGAGCCGTTCGGCAGCTGAGAACGAGGTCGCTAGTTCGACTCCGAGCTACTGCGACCGAATGTGCGATCGCTTTGAGTATCGTCCTCATTAGGAGAAGTATGTGAAAATTCTCTAAATGCACGTTGAATGAACCTTAGGTGGCCATAGTTGATCCGGAGCTCTCTGGCTCGGCGTTTCTCGCTACCCTCGTGTTTTCTTAGGATGATAAACCCAATCAAATAACACAGACTGATGTCGAAGAAACTCTCCCTTTATTTGCCTATCTATAGGTCCGTCTATGGAAACGTTGGCCAGCTTTTATGAGGCACTTTATCCCTGTTTATATAACTTCTACGCGATCTGTCGGCCCCCTTCTTGGTCTTGGATCTCCGTTTGTTTAACTATTTGTCCAGCGGCAGCATTCGGTGGATACGCGCGGCGTCTCATTAGACCCGAATACCACTAGCAGGCATTACGAGGCAAAGCAGAGAAGCATATGCTTCCCATGGGTACGCATCCTACCCTCTGCGGTAAACCGCCGCGACTTCAACAGAATAAACTAACTTAGATCCCAAGGACTGATCTCTGTGAGAAGTTTGGCTCTTTGGTATGCAAAAGAGAAAAACAGCCAAGCGAACCGCAGAGCACAAATAAACACGTCAACAACAGTGCCTCGGCTGAGCGAAGCAAGTCTGGCGCAGTTTCGTCTTCGAGAAAGTAAATGTCCGCAGACCAAGAGGAGTCGGTGCTTTTAGTGCATAAACACTGCCAGACTGCAGAGGTCCCGTGAGCCGTGAGGTTATATTTACGGGTGCGCTTCTGTTTACTCCGGAGGCAGAGTACGTAAGGTGAAAGGAAAGAAAAGAAAAGAAAAAGCGTTATCCCACTCATGAGAAAGAAAGAATCGATGTATGAATGAGATATAGAAGGAGGAAAATAGAAGAAAAGAAAGAAAAGAGTGGGCGAACATTATTTCTACGAAATCTATTTTCGCTCGCGACTGCGTACGAAGCCCAGCAAGAACGTCGACAAATTTCCGCAGGGAAAACACTACGACGAAAAAAAAAGAAAGATAGGAAATCTCAACAAGGAAAAGCGGATAGAACGCTCGCACGACGTACGAACCCGTTCTCTCACTCTTTACACTTTTTTTAATTAAGCGAGTCTGAGTTTACCACCGGCTTGCATGCAGCAACGTGCAAGCATCCTTAGGCACGGATCCCGTTGGTGAATAAATTTGCTCTCAATGCAAATACTGGGGCGTGTACGGGGGGCTCTCAAGGGCAAACAGTTTTTTTCTTTGCACAAACTTATTACTTCTTTTTTGTCACTTTTTTTCCCGCTTCCTGGCTGGTTTCGCCACTATGTTTACGAAAGACATTATGCGAAGTTCCGGAATACGTATAACTGAACGCACCTCGGTGAACGAAAGATGTGGCGCCGCTGTTGCCGCGAAAACGGGCTCGGCTGGGCTACAAAATATAGATTCAGGCTTGTGCTGGTGTTTAAATATCGCAGAACGTAGGCGAAGACTGGCGATGTATCGACGAGGGGAAAACGTAGGAGGATGAGAGGGAAGATGTAGAGGCAGTATAGAAGCAGTAGAAGACGAAGAGCGCCCGTTCAGAACAGTTCCAGACCCAGCACCGTCGTTATCTCGCGTATTACTGATGAAGCCAAAAGCAACCTTTTCAAGAATGGTGTTCTTTTCAAACTCTATCCCGCTCGGTGTGGCAGAATGATTGGAGAGAAGGAAAAAGAAAGACAAAAATAAAATGTGATTACGTGATCTCGACAACATAGATTATGCGGTCCAATGCGTCGGATACACGAATTTGCGCGCGTATAGCGAGAAGCAGCAGTGGTGACGAGCATGCCTTCGACATCTTCCGCCATGATGGCACACTTGAGCGAAGTATATGGTGTATACAACGGAGTCGAGAGAGAGAGAAAGAGAACACACGCGCAAGCAATGCATCCCTGTCATTCTTGCTCCTCTGCTTATTTTTTTCAGTCCTCAATTGTGTCACGGAACGCGCCGTTCTGGGCATCCCTGTCTTTCACCACCATACTTTGTATACGCTTTCGAAACTGTTCTTCAGGACCGTAATTTCTACGGCGTTGGGGTCGTTGCCGAGAAAATGACAGAAATGGCCGTAGTACATTCACGGTCTCGTGCACGGTGTTTTCTCGTTTCTTTCTTTCGTTTCTTTTTTTTTGTTATTATTAAATACGGGTTTCATGTCTATTCTGCTTTATATTTTTAGGTTATTTATTTTCACTTTGTCTTCTTTCGTACGCGTCATGGCGCGCGGTCTTCCGCTTTCGAAACTTAACGCACCGCGTGAGCTTCCGAGACGACGCTTCGAAACCACCCTGTCCTTGGTATTGGCAGACCGCTACGTGTATACTTTAGACGCGCGTTCCCATCTCTTGTTTGTTCGAACCGCAGCCAGCGAGCTGCAATTTAGTAGCTCTCTTCTCGTGACTCTCTTTTTCTACGTTCTTTTGATGTGATGGAAGGCTGTACTTTCTTTTTCAACAACAGAATTACAAAAGACGAAGGAACAAACAAACATTACGTATTCACTTTTCCAATGTGTAGAACCCTTATTTCGCGAGGAAGATAGAAAGAAATAGAGATAGAGAAGGCAAGTTCGGTTTTCCATCCCGAGCAAGCTCTCGGAGAAATATTTGTTTAGAAATTGCGACACAGACGGACGCGTGACAGGCTCAAATTTCAAGAAGTTCTGGTAACAGTTCTGATTTCGTCTCTGGCAACGCCCCCCCCCCCCCCCCCAAAAAAAAAAAAAAAAAAAAAAAAATGTCCGTTGATAACTTCAAGAAAAATACACGCTGCTCAAAGTAAGGCGATGTAGGAGGCGCCGTATAGATTGGAGAGCTCTGGATTATTTTTCACCACATGGAGCTTCATTAACGGCATCCTAAGCTCGGTAAAGTAGCGTGTTTTTAATTCCACGCCTATCAGACTGCGGCGGTCGCGGTGGAGAATCGAACCAACGGCATAGTGTCGAACAGCATGATACCATAGCCATTTAGCCACCGTGGATGGTCTATCAAACGCTTCCAGGAGGCGGCAACATCAAAGACGGAACCCACTTTAGCGCAGCTGTGAGTTTACTGTTCATGATTTACGCCAAATGTCAGACGTGGCACGGCGCTTAAAATAGATCTTCGTTCATCGCAAAAAAAAAAAAAGATATAGGTGTTCTCAACTTTTCTTATAAAGCAGAAATACAGTACCAAGTATTACTCGAACGAAACAAGGCGACCCAGGCGGCTGAAGTACGGGCTAGAATACTCCTTAGTACATTAGCATTTGATATGAGATGAAAAGTACGTGTCACAGCTTCTTTCGATGCTCAGCCGTCTTATCCCTTCTTTTTTTTTGCAATTTATGCTCCGGAGAGCGCAAGAATATCGTCGCCACCTGAAGTGAAGCCTCTTTTCAGTGTTACTCGGCGCACTCTACGACCGAAAGGACCTTCGCTTACACTGCATCAGGAAGCAACCGCGGGCGACCGGCCTTATGCATATTATCGTTATAGCGCAGACTTGAGGCGTCATTTTCGCGACGAGTCCGTTGAATAGTATTGAAGAGGCTGAGAGCATGCGATTTCTTCCTCTCATTCTACCCTTCTGCTAGAACCGAAATAAAAAGAATGAAACTCGCCACGCAATCGCAAGAAATGTTGAAAGAACGTGGAACGAAGATGCCTTAGTGCTTCGGTCTCGTTTGATAAGGCTCCTCGCAGCGATAAGAATGTCCATGCCCCGTCGGTGCAAGCGCCTGGCAAGAGAGACGAGCGGCTTTTCACCGGTTCTCGCGATTCTGATGCGCGCGGTCTGCATTTTCCCGGTATACCCTGTGCGCGCAGCGAATGCCACCTCGCTATTCGAGTCACGGCTTCGCGTGCAGTTCTGGTGTAGGCAAGCACAGCGTGACCTCGCTTCTCTGTCCCGAATGAAAGTGTTACCTTTGATCCCGGCTTGTTTTAGGTTGGGGAGGGAAGGGTAAAGGGGGGGGGGGGTTGTGCGAAGATCAAAGTGGCAGAGAATAACTTATCCTGCTTTGCGTACGCGGCCGGAGTGTACGTGTCAGGCTCCGCACGTTTTCTCTGCCCAGTCGTATTCGGAATGCGACCGTATATATGCCACGACTGAAGAAAAGAACGCTTCGCCGGCGAGCGTTCCGAAGATCTCGGAACGGAATTCGATCGCTTATTCGTTCGTGCTGTAAAAACGCAGAAGCAGGATATGTACACAGGGAGAGAGAGTGTGCGCGTTCGTTCGTTTGTGTGTGTGTGTGTGTGTGTGTGTGTGTGTGTGTGTGTGTGTGTGTGTGTGTGTGTGTGTGTGTGTGTGTGTGTGTGTGTGTGTGTGTGTGTGTGTGTGTGTGTGTGTGTGTGTGTGTGTGTGTGTGTGTGTTCCTTCTTCAAATGCCTCATCTCGGTACTTGCATGAAACACTGACGACGTGTGGAAAGGCTCGGGTATAATAAAATCAATTGCAACTGCTATAGTGAAATGTTCGCAAAGTCTTGGGTAAACAAGGCAGTGGCAAAAATAGACGTCTACAACTTCCGAAGCTTGTGATAACTCTTATATAGACCTACGCTGTCATTGGTGTTGTTTCGCCAATGCGGGGGGTGAAATCGCACGATGCAGAAGGGCACATTATATATACGAACGGCACGTAAGATGTACACTGAAGTAATATTGAATATCTGTTTTTCAAGAGCGGCTTTACTGTACTCAATAATGTAATCAGCACGAAAAGACAAAACGTCTAGCTCCCTTGCGACGCCATAATGTGTTACTGTACGTTTTTTTTCTGCTGAGAAATAGCGATGCCGCGGCAAATCCGAACGCGCAGAGCAAAGAAACTCAAAAAATTTAAGCCTAGTTTTGTGCAAGTACCATAGCTGCAGGGTATATACGGCGCACAACAGAGGAGCACTAAGAAAAAAGTGCTGTTGATACGGTATGTCCGGCTTCAAAAGCTAGAGAATTCTGGCATTAGAAAGAAAGTTGCGCCTGTAAATCTTACCCACCCGCAGTAAATGTATGCGTGCAAGAAAGCAATCTTTACAGTTAACCAGCTGTGTTGATTCGATGCTTCATCTTAATTTCAAGTGCCGTTTCTAAAGCGTTACGGGATCAACTTAGTTCAGTGTTTAGTATAGGTGACTGCTGTAAATAGAAACAACTGCCCCCACACTGTGTTTGGGAGCTGACTGACATGTCTTGATGATGATGATGATGATGATGATGATGATGATGATGTGGTCATACCCTCTTGAACGGCGGGGTGAAACTACCAGGTTGGTTCTTTCTGATCTTACGTTGTGCCTTAATCTTTAATTGCGATTATGCACTACTCTAAATTTTACAAAAATTTAATGTTAGCCCTCACTGTGCGTTTTCCGTTGCTTTTCAGAACTGACCTTCTAGCCGCCTCTTCCGGGGCTCCACCGAAAATTTATTTAGTTTTCACCAAAACTGCTCTGAAAATCTAAGGCCTCGGGCACACGAATTACGTCGACATTTATTGCTGGTCGAATGCTGTGCAATTCTAATAAAACCCACCCAGGGGTTCCAGCACTATTTTTCCCACGATATGCATGGACTATCACCATCGGAAAATATTTGCCAAACGTTCTTGTTCTTAGACATAATCTTACTCAGACATTATGCTAGTGCCCTTTCAGTTATCTTTAAACATTTTCTTGCCGATTTAATTTTTACAGCAGAGAGAGAGAGAGAAATGTGTGAAGCTGGCGTGTCCTCCATGATCCCATGCTGCACGCTTTTGAAGAAGAAGAGTTTTATGCGTGGTATCTCCAGCGACTTCCTACAAAAATGTTGTAACAAAACTCACTAAATTTAAGAATGGGGCAATTAGAAAACTGGGCAACTGTGAGTTAACCTCGTCCTTGCGAAAAACATTCACCCCAGTGAAGTTTGTCAACTTCTTTCTTTCTGCAGTGAATGTTACGGCAGTGTCGCCGCATCTTCGTACCGTCACGCTCTGCCCATTTTTCACTTAAATAAAGTTGTTTCTCTCTCTCTCTCTCTCTCTCTCTCTCTCTCTCTCTCTGGACCTTGTCTATGAAGCTGGACGCAAAATACTCTGAGGCAAGCAATCAAAGTGTGTCTTTGTGGTAATGCTGGTTTTTCGCGAGTCCGACTGGGTCAACACCCTTGACGAACCGCATTATAGCGGTAGCCTAGGAGACGCGGTATTCAGGTGTCTTAGAGAAAGACAACCAGTAGTCCCTACATGCACGAGCACCTGTATGTCAGGTGTCCTTCTACGCTAGAGCACCGTCTGCTCAAGAATGAGCAGACGACGCTCATTCTTGAGCAGAATCGAACGCTGTCGCCAGTCTCAGAGGGCGACTCCTAATCGTATTTGTGGGCAACTTTTTGTGGCAGAAAAAAAAAAGACAAATGAAAGAAAGAAACTACAGGAGCGGAGCTCTTGCACAACAGTTACTGCGCCAAGTAGGCCGGCAGAGTTTGACAGTGCTTTCTTGTTTTGTTTTCTCGAAACAGACACTGAATCTTACAACTTGTGACTGCTTCCAGAACGCGAGATAGCAAAGTGATATAAATTAAATTCGAGCATAATACTGAGTTATGTATTGTGTTACTTTATTATAACAGTTGCAGTAATTAAGATGCTTCTGTTTTGTGTTCCCCAGGTTTAACAAGTGTGAATGAGCCTGTGGGATTAAATTCAGGAGCGCTGTCAAATGTATACACTTCGCCTCCGTGGCTTTCTCATTGCCACAGAGAGTTGTCCACGAGTGTAGCTAGCACTATATTGATATTCGATTGTGAAACGGAGTAAGATCACGCTGCACTGCTGTGGGGGACTCAATAAAGGAAGTTTGCGCTCCGCTTAAAAGGGATTAACGTAAATATGCCCTGGAAATGCACTACAAACCACAGGGGCGTGTGAACATGCGTATGCATTAAGGTGATTGGCACGAAACTCGAAGTGCTAATCATCATGAATGGATAGAACCATAAGGGTGCATGACCAAATGTCGATTCTCACGAACGCAGCATCTTTAAGTCCTTCTTCACTAGGCTGCGCCGGAAAATACCGGTAGCTGTAGCTATGCAAAGCTGGTATGGTGAACATCGCACCCTGTTAATGTTATCATGCAGCCGAAGGGACTGATAATTTTGTGTTTCGATTGTGTCGCCGCTTTTCATCTTTAAGACAAATGATTTCAGACGACAAACTTTACCCATATCAGCCCTAATATTCCCGTCCCTACCGTTCTTGCTTCTGAGAACTCTACTGTTGGGTTCAGGAACAGCAAAATGTGTTTTCCTGTTCAATATTTTCTTCTTGAGTCCATATGGATACCTTGACAATCAAATTCTTTTGTTCTTTCTTTCTTTGTTTGATTCACACATTCCATTAGAAGAGAGAGAGAGAGAGGGAGGGAGGAATAAAATGCGAAAGGCAAGGAAGTTAACCGTAATAGAAACATCCGGTCCGCTACCCTGCACTGGGGTACCGAGAAAGATGAAGCGGATGTTATTTTACGCAAGGATGAGCGCACTCAAATTAAATCTCACATGTCTTTCAGATGTTTCAAGACAGCCACCATTCGTTTTCATCCTCAGATTCTTTACCGGTTCCACTTATTTGGTATCTGTCCTTATTGATCGTAAGGTCAACAACCGTCAGGACACGCGTTCGTCATTACTCATACTGTCGTACCTATCGTTCGACCTCGTCTTCGCGATGCTATTGAATAAAATTTGTGCCAACTTGCCGAGTCTTCCGATAAACTAGAACGCGTTGTTAGCCAATTTCTCGGCTCATTTTCCGGTACGTGAGCTACACAAAGTGACAAAAAACTCGGGATGCGATGAGCTAGACTTTATTAAGGAATGAAGAGCGCCCGCCCCGGACCCCAATTTCTTCTCAAACTAACTTTTTGTTCGATTTCTTCGTTGCTCAAAATACGACCGCCTGTGGCCCGTGTTCGTCGCCTGGACGTTTTTTTTTTTATTTAAACCGTTAATGATAAAACTTTGCATATAGCTTCAATTTCGCTAGGTCGAAGCTTGGCACTTGCTGCTTTTTCCATTACTTTTTTTAGAGAACTGCATCCTTTAATAAGCTTAAGCTCTAATTTTTTTTCAGGAACGGTGCTACCGAACTGAGAGAGAGAAAAAAAAAGCTCGCGCAGCAGGAAGGGCAATTTACACAATGAATGAAAATGTATACTCGACAAACTGATTAAAGAAGATAGAATAATTAAAAACAAAAGGAATCGAACGATGAAGCTTCTGATGATAAAGTGGGAAACGTATTCTCGGACGGACCCTGAGGGACGTCCTTAAGACGTTCCACTGGGCGCAGCTTGCTCCCTTTTATCTAAGCCCCTCCTTTTTTCCCAACCAGTCCGCTGCTTTTCCCGAGCTTTCTGCTACGCGAAGGGAAAAGGTCCTTTGAATTAGGGAAAAACGAGGCCACCGGGGTTCTCACTTGCCTTTAGCGTTCGAGGGGGACACATGGTGCTTCAGTAGAAAGAGGTGAGGGGGGGTGGGGGGGGAGTTAGGGAAGCTTTCGCTTATCTTACGTTCTTTACCGTTTCGGGCCACTTAGGCTGACCCCGCTGGCTGCAATTAGCGCGCCGCTGGGCGCCCTTACTTCATGCAAGCTCCGCTGGGCACGGCAGGCGTTATCTCAAGTGACAACTTCGCCGGGATGACGTCGTGCTTCCGATAACACGATCGCGCCCACCCTGCGCGTAACGGCAGTCCGCTTCTCTCGGCCGTGGTGGAACGGGGGGTGGCGCGAATTAGGGCACAGCGCTGGTCGAGGTGGGTGGGCGTGAAAATTAGAAGTTGAGCCAGGGGGCAGGAGGGGGAGGAGAGAAATAGAAAAAAAAAAAAGATTGCGCGAAGGCGACGAAGCAAAACAGAACGAAAGAATTGAGAAAGAACGAAGTGGTGTAATGAAAGAGGGAGGGCGCGGTGTAACTGGAAACTCGGGCCAAAGCGGGGATAAAATTGACAGCGGAGACTGGGGTTCACGGCCGAATGCTTTGCGAATGGATACGACGGGGCCCTCTTCGATCTCATTAGGAGTCGTTTATGTTGCCTCATCTTAACTGCGCAGTTTTGCGATAGTGAATGCTTACCTTCGCAAGATAAAGCAGGGAACGACGCGTGACCGGTGAATTGGTATGAGGTTTGGTTTGTTCTTGAGAAACAGAGCGTACTCATTGACCATATAAGTGAGGGCTATTATTTTTATATATGCAATAGGCCTGCCCTGCTATGTTGAGCAGGACCGGCAAAATACTTGCGACACTCAATATTCGAGCATGCGGCAGCCA
Source organism: Dermacentor silvarum (assembly GCF_013339745.2). Taxonomy (NCBI): domain Eukaryota; kingdom Metazoa; phylum Arthropoda; class Arachnida; order Ixodida; family Ixodidae; genus Dermacentor; species Dermacentor silvarum. The sequence goes on from NC_051161.1 coordinate 21,963,436, forward strand.
TGCGAGCGCACGCTCTTTTTGTTTCTAGTGTGTGCACTTGTGTACGTTACGGGCGTCAGTTCTGTGTATGCTTGACTTATTCAAAATAACCGTCCAAGCACTCCGTACAGATGGTTAACGAGCGAAACTGAAACGTGCGGCCCCGGTGTTTATCACTGGGTTAATCCCGACGGTACATTAAAGCCATTCCCAATAATTGGTTACGTCTTTGTGTTTCTTAATGAGACTACACACACGTTCGGCTGCGACGGAGAAAACAACGTCACTGACGGTATGCCTCAGTCCGCCATTGCCGCATTGCCGCTTGCGATTCTTCAAAATTAAATTGCTTCAAAATTAAATCTGTCCGTCACGTAAGACAATGAATGGCTCATACCCCCTTAAGCAATGACTCATACCCCCGTAAACGCGGCCTCCCCATTACGACCACAGAAGAGAAGTGAAATTATATGCTGGAATGATGAGTGGCAACGGAGCCAGCTGTGGAAGAAGATGACGATGCTCGAGCCATTGCTGATGGTGATATTTTCTGCGTACAGATGACAGACAGACGAATCAGCTAGCCATATACAGCATTGCTGTAATACACCATTCATATAATCGTGAGTAGTTCGCTAGGCGCATCGGCGGACAATCCTGTCCGGTGTTCAGTCAATATATGTCCCTTCTCACTTACACGAATGCGGCTAGCCAGTTACATAATTTCTACAGTGAAAGAGCGGAGGCCACGATAATCTTGACGCAATAACACTATGATTAAGTGGCTGCATACCTGTGTCGATCTATGCACCGCACCGCGATGGTGCAGCCGTGCGGTGTGCGAGTGTATGGGAATGTTCGCATTCTCAAACTGTTCGTTGGGCACTTGATTGAGTGTTGCGCCTTCGAAGAAAATTTATTAAAACACATGGATCATCTTTCACTACTAAGGCCGCTTCAATTGTCAGGGTTAGGCGATTTTCACACCGGTGAGTCCCAGATGTCGCGCGGCCAAGTTGGTCCCAAATGGTGGCTTTGGTCGAAAAGTGACCATTTCGGTACAGTCGCTCGCTTCTCAATTTTTTTGCCCAGCTCCGGGGCTGAAGTTTCAAAGGAAAAAACTAATCAGCGATGCCGGAGCGGGACGTCGGTACACCATGCCGCTTATTTTACGTGGCATGAGCACAAATGAACGGCACTGATCGCGAGACATTTCACTGTGGCGACGAGCAGGTCGCCATTGCCACGGTGTGAACATCGCTCACCGTGAGTCGTCCCTTGGTCGCCAGCCATGGTCGGTTGCGCGACCTCTGTCGATCGCCGGTGTGTGAAATTTCCCTTGGAGAAACATTAGGCGACTCGCGGAGAACATAATTTCTGTGCGGAAGTGGTCAGTAGATATCGTGGAGGCGAAGCCTCCGTTCAGTGAGGGCTGTGTGAGCGGCTGAGCAAGATTAGGCGCAAGCGGCTCTCTCCCCGACAACAAGTGCTCATCGAGATACCCCCAAGGCAGCAGAGCAGGGAGATCATCCATCCGCGAGGACTATGCGCCGACATACAAAGAGTGGGAAAGTAAAACTATTGGGGGTTACCAGCAATGACAATTAACAAAATCCCAAATTAACCAAATGTAAAAAGGTGGGGGAACGGTAGGACTGCAACGTGGCACGTAAAACACCATAATTTGATTAATAGGAATGCAACACACTGAAAAGAACAAAGCAATTCGGGAACATAACAGTTGGAGCTGAACATAATAAATGGAACTGAAAGTCTGAATGCATTACTGAGGCAATACAGGCAAGTATACTTGAGTCCCATTGAGTTATATTGCCGCGTGGTGTAGTGGGTGGCACTTAGAAAAGTGAGTCAGGCCTAGCCGACGAAGAAGAAATCGGAACAGAGCAGGTCATGGAAGAAATTCTACACTGTTTGCCGATTAATTTCGACAGACTTTCACGGCAGACTTTCAGTGGATAATCCATTCAGAAATCAACATGTGGACTACGATATATCAAAATTAACTGACCTCTTTGCAACTTTCTTCTATTGACACTATATAGGCATTATATAGTCTAGTACGCGACATCTGTGGACAACATTAGACTAAAATTAATGGACTTGTTGACTTTTTTCTCTGCAGACAACTCTTTATGCCGACTTTAAAATGATAAGTCTATATGAAGGCCCAAAGCTGTCTACAAGAAATCTACAGGCAATGTACAGACTGTCTATATTTTGTTTTTATTAGGACTGCTTTTTCGTAGGACGCTCTACAGTCAACGGGACAACTGTTAGTTAGTTAGTCGTACCCTGTCACGAGTTGGGATGAGTGTTCTGACACCGATGTCAAAACAGTCCGGGTTAATCACTGGCGCGACGACGGCTAATGAGCGCCTGTGACTGCGCAGAACACCAATCAACGCGCAAGATCAAAGGAGTACATACGAAGCTCCGAGCTTAACGAGTCTACACGGCCAATACGTTTCGGACCGGAATGAGTCTCTCTCAAATTTTAAATCGTGTTCCATTATGTGCGGCGAATGTCCCGCCATCTGCAGTTTGTGCACACATTCAATGGGAGGAAACCGTTTTGAAGACGGTACACGGCCGACGATGCAGAATGGACAGCGCGAGAAGCAACGGGCCGCTAACAAAGACGCGAAACATCGTGCGACGCGGACTAACGGGAACGATATGCACGTCAGGGCCACGCACGAAACGGCTGAGGCGTTTAATTAAAAACAGGGAACCGTGGATTTACGACGGTTGCCAGGCACCATCGTGCGACCAGCCGCAAGTTAAATGAAGGGCCCTAATTAAAGCGTTTTTTTTTCTCAATACTAAAACGAGCGAGCTAGCGATGACGCTCGCTTCATCGGTGCGTGCTTATATAGGACAGCGAAAAAAAATAATAATTAGGAAAACGCACCAATCGGACGGTCGCGGCAGCAGGGTTTCCATTGCGAAGGGAGGAGCGATAAAACTGGGGGGAAAAGAGTGAACGAAATAAATGATGGACCCACGGTTCGAACGAGCCAGCGAGCCACGCGCGGTCGTCTTAAGGGAAAAAGTCGTCCCGACGGCGCAACAAATTATTGCCACCGACGACGTTAATCTCCCGGTTTCTTAAGGCGTCTGCCTCTGTTTCTCATTGTGAAAAACGGAACGGACGGTGCCGCGGTAATTCTTTTTCGAATGAGGAAGAACGCGCCGTGCCAGACAACAATGGGACGCGTGGCGGTGTCTCGAGGTGGGAATACCCGTGGAACAGAGAGATTACGAGATAGGACAAAAAATATAATAAAAAAATAAAGGGACATTTAAGGAGTTATCGTCGAGCTAAAAAGAAATAAGAGGTTTCAGCGAGAAAAAGAAACAAAGGAAAATAAATGAGAGATGGAGTCACTGTTTTACAAGTAGCAGGCGGCACGAAATTTGGTCCTTTTTTTTCATTTCAGCTTGTTACGAGAATTAAAACGACTGGCAGCAACGCTGCGCGTCAAAAAGTAATTTATCTCGGCGCTTTCTTTTGGCTGTCCGCCTGTTTATGATTGAAACAAACAAACAAACAAACAAACAAACAAACAAACAAACAAACAAACAAACAAACAAACAAACAAACAAACAAACAAACAAACAAACAAACAAACAAACAAACAAACAAACAAACAAACAAACAAACAAACAGACGAACGAACGAAGAAACCATTCAGCAAGCAATATACATGCATGCATGTTCGATCTTCGCGATCCTGTATGTAAGTGCGACACTAGGTTCACACTTCTCAGAACAAACTTGCAATTGCGTAAAGTACATTCCGTTGCGTTTCGCGCCCGTGCACGAGACGCTCGTTGCACTGGGATATTTGCCCTGCTATGCATTTGGGTGAATTAAATGAACTCGGTAATCTATTTACTTGGTTTATCTTGTCCGTTACCGCAAATTCTGCTTAAGATCACTGATGTATTCCATATACTGCAAGACAGTGATGTAATGCGCAGCCCTATAGGGTGCGCACAAAACATAACTGGTTCGTGGAATGATGCAGTCGAGGAAATACGTAAGCTCCAACAGCAGTGTCACAAAAGGGAGGAGCTTTGCGCCGGTCCTCACTGTCTTGCTTGCGTAATCATGCGAACTACAATTAAAATTTGGAGTCGGATATGTCGAAGCACAGACACTCTAGAAGAATTATTCCAACTGATACTGTGTAGAAACACGACTGCCTCCAACTTTTCAATACAAACATGCCTGCTTACTGCAGTCACTAGAAAGTTAATGATTCAATTTTAGTCAATTAAGCCACCGACATCAATAATTACCACCTCATTCTGTGTTTCCCTGAGCACATAACCTTACTGTGGAGGCGGTCTTCAGGTAGATCTAAGCGCCTAATTAAAAAAAAAAGAGACCTGTCGACTTAACTTTTACCACCCTGTATATATATTTTTCTTTCAACAGCTTGAAGCAGGAGGAAACAACTTTATTTTTTTAATTTAGCTTTGTGAGGGGTGGCTACCAGGTGATGCCTGGTAGCCTCCTCGGCTCGAGCTTGGCTAACGTTAGCTGGGACGCTATATATATATATATATATATATATATATATATATATATATATATATATATATATACAAGGTGTTTCAGCGAACACTTTCAAAATTTATAGCCGAATTCTAGTAAATGAGCTAGTCTACTCGAAGAGGTGGACATTACTTGCGCAACAATTGAAATGCATAATCGATTAATCAACAAAAATTCACTAATTACGTTTTTAACTAATTACCTGATGGCCCATATTGCAATTTACAAATTGTAGACGTGGAGTTCGCAAGGCGGCTCCACTTAGAATTAATTCTCAGGATGACACCAGTCTAGAGATATAATTCCCGAACTTTGCGGAGAAATGCATTGGCGTTCTAGTTAATGTTTTGCTTCAATGTGTAAAGCGACGTTTTGTTAAGAAACTAACTGGAACGCCAATGCATTTCTCCGCAAAGCTCGGGAATTAATATCTCGAGACTGGTGTCATCCTGAGAATTAATTCCAAGTGGATCCGCCTTGCGAACTCCACGGCTACAATTTGTAAATTGCAATATGGGCCATCAGGTAATTAGTTAAAACGTAATTAGTGAATTCTCGTTAATTATTGGATTATGCATTTCAGTTCCTTGTGCAAGTAATGCCCGCCTCTTCGAGTAGACCAGCTCATGAACTAGAATTGTGATATCTGCCACAGGCAACCTATAAGAATCTTTGAAAGTGTTCGCTGAAACACCCTGTATAGACAGCGACATCAGTCTCCTTTCTCCTCAAATTCTCTCTCTCTCTCTCTCTGCTCAAGTTTTCCCAGGTACGGCTCTCACTGTCGACGTGTTCGCGAACCAAACCACCATGTGCGGCGATTTTCGCAGATTGCGGCATTTAGTCGCGTGTCGTACTTTTCTGTTTAGTAGCGGTTGTATCTTGCGCCTCACGACTTATCTTTCATAGCCCCCCCCCCCCCCCCCCCCCCTTTTTTTTTTTTTTTTTTCATACAGCGAGGAGACGCGATAGAGCGTCGCTAATCCTGAACGGGATGCGGAACCGTCGCTGGCGTGATGACTTCGCGAGGCAAACGTCGCTGTGATCCTCTTTCATTTAGGCGATGCACCGAGTTAAGCTCCGCAGCGCGAGTTGAATCACGATGCAAAAGTTACCAAGCTACATAGTTAACGAAGCGCTTCCCGTGAACCTGGCGCGTGAAGGAAGCACTCTGGGAAGTGCTTGCCTCACTTGGACGCTATATCGCATCTGATTTGTGATCAGGGTTACTTCGAAGCGTTTCTGACACTTGCATTTGTTTTTTTTTTTTTAGTACTGGTCGAGGTTTTCAACTAATGCGCATATTCCACTTGCGCCTGAACGCGCTAGCAGCGGTTAGAGTTTGCCTTGCTCCGAAAAAAAGAAAAGAAAAAGAAAGTTAGGAAGCGTGTGGAACGTTCGATCAGTGCTGAGAGCGCTTCAGTCATCGTTGAAAACTGTAGATAGCGTTTCTGCGTCATTTTATATGGTCCCGTTTCTAGTTAGGCAAGACGTAGGATCCTTTTAGCGTCGGTAAAACGGTGCCTAAAAATTAAGTAAGCAAAACGCGGTTTACATGCGTTGACAACTAACCACGCACATGTTTCGAAGGAGATCATGGGCTTCGAAAAGTCTAAAGTATATGAGGAAACTGGCTTGCATAATTGCCGCAATCTTCACGAGGACCAGGATCGTGAAAATGAGCAAAATACGAAATTTAGAAAAGTCTTTCCAGCCATGCATAAAGCAAGAAGAATAATTGTTTTACTCGAGGTTAATCTTAGCCAATTACTTGACAGTGACAAGTTCTGGTTGCACAAAGGATGCCTGTTATAGAATAGTCTAGGAGAAGGCATTTCGTCAAACCACAATATTTCTTTTTCATTATTTATTCATTTCTTTTTTCTTTACCATCTTAAATCCGGCAATGTCACCGGAACACAGCTTAGTTTCTTGCATACGATATTTTCACGATCGTTTACTTGTGCAAGACTTCTCCAGCGTAAGGACCACCTCACGCACAATTCGATTACAATATCTTCAAGTTTATCTTGAACATATTTTAATATAGACAGCGACAGTCGTCAACTATGGTGCTAGAATGCGCAATATTGACAAAAAGTTTCCTATTCTTCGTCCTTAGACCTTCGCTACATTGACAAAAACCCCCGGAAAGAAGGGAATTTACTACACGTTGCCCTCATTCAGTCTCACATAAGAAAAAAAAAAAAGAAAAAAACCAAGCACGCGCGTCCTTTCGTCAGAACATCGTAAGTTGCGCTAAAACCACAAACACCGCACAAGCACCGCAACTCAATAACGCGATGCCGGTTTCTCTCGTAGAGGGAGATAAAAGAAAATAATAATAGAGAAAAACGCGCCCGCACCCGCTCATACGAAGACGATGCTCCGTCTTCCACTCGCTCGACCGCGCCGTCGTTCCTGTTTCATTTGCCACCCTGCGGGGGCGAACTAATTACTGCTTTCCCGTCAAAACAGCGCGGGCGCGTGCAACGAGCTCTGCTAGGGCTTGCGTATACCAATCAATAGGAAAGAGAAAGAGAGAAAAAAAATAAAGGAATCAATGGAACGACCCGAGTATGCGTGCCGGCGTGGCGCAATCATAAGCGAGGCACGCCGGCGGGCCGCTGGCGCGCACGCCGAGTTTCCTTCGTAGTCATCATCGAGCGAGCAGCCCGTGCCGATTGGCGAGGCCCTGGCGCGCCGGCTATCTCCTTCCGCCTTCGTGCTTCGCGTTGCTTGGTGCGAATGCCGCGTCATGGCGGACGCGCGTCACCCGTGGTTTGGACCATTATACGTTCGCACAAGAACGAGACAAGGAAAGAGCGAGAGAGAGAGAGAATACAGGCAGCCTATAACTGAATAGATTTTTTACTTAGTCGTTCTGTTGCATACATGTTAATAGTTCCCATATTTACTCTATGCTATCTGCTATGCTCGCTCCCTGTCCTTTTACTCCCCTATACCCTCATCCCTCCACTGTTGACCGCCGTTGTGGCGTCAGCAGACCGCGCTAGACAGCAATAGTGCAGTGAATTAATTAATTTATTTATTTAGTTATTATTTATTTATTTATTTATTCATTTTAATAAAGGCCAATTACTACTACTACAACCTAATCAACAATGCGGTTTGGCACCCTGCGCTGGGAAAAAAATTATAAAGCAGCGAAAAGAGATGAAGAAGGGGAGAGAAATAGCACTGAGGAAAGCGGAAACAAGGACGAGAGGTGAAAGACAGTACCCAAAATATACGTCACGCCCGAGAGAAAAAAAAAATTGAAAGAAGGACGGCATAGTTAGAAGCGTCCTCAAAGACCATTGCAGTGCTAGTAACGACCACTGTAACGTACGCAGTTTTGCTCCGCGACCGTATTTAAATACTCAACTGAATGCGAGGCTAAATTCCGTGCCCGACGACGACGATTATATGATGATGATGCTGTGGCATCCCATTTGAAACGGGGCCGGTGTTACATATTGCCAAGCTCGTTCTTCAAAAGCTTTATAGCATTTAAGTATTTAAACATATTTATACTGTAAACTACGTTATCGACAGTAAAAAGTTTGTTTCATTGCGTATTATTCCTTCCTTTGCGCCACCTATCTTCTAGCTCGAAATCGAACCGACATGAAAGCAACGGAAGTATGGAATGTAGATATCAGGGAAGAAGGAAAGACGTAGACACTTTCCAGCTTCAGTGAACCATGAAAGATAAGCCAGGGTTGACAAATTGCAACGTTGCATTCTAATTCTTCGCCGCATAACTTGTCCCGATGACATCTACACTATAGTACAAGCAGAACTAGATACTGTAAATGCCGCTGGCGATGCTGTAAGAACCTTGCACGTCCCTCTCGCGTCAGCATGCGCATATATCGTACAGTTCGTATATTACAACGATCACAGAGATTTCATTTCGTACCAGCATTCTTTTTTTTTTCTGCTCATGGATAGTGCACTGTTGTGCATGCTGCAATCTTAGATTAGTCACTCGCGGCAGAGAAGCATGGGTAGCCTCGCCGTCATTTTAACGTCTCATCCAGGTGTCGAGACGTTACAATAACTTCCGCTCATTACGATTGTAATTAATATTAACGATATTACCTGCAATCAAGATAGCCAGCACTGACAATAAGGTAACGATTTACATTACCAATCCTTGTGCTTATCCTCTGGGTGAATTATTACTCATTCATTATAATTATTTTTTTTACCGAGATTATGATTCACGTTGTTGCTACCATCGCCATCACGGTCATCGCGGTGGAGCTGCCATCAGCACAACCGCTATCGTCATTCTATTTCTCCCTATGCTTTCAGTAATGTTCACTGCCGATTCAACTGTTAATAATTCACCGATTCATCCAGCTCAGAAAGTTCCTGCACGCACATCAGCACGGACTGCAAGCACGACGCAGTCTCTGCTTATCCATCAGCGGGGTGTAGACCATGCTGCACGCTTGACATCTCCGAGTTAATTATCGCAGAGGGCCCGCTTGCACTGTGTGTGCTCTTTGTAGTTGAAGCCGCGGCCGCTATAGACATATCAATGGAAGGGCCCACATGCTTGGCTGCTTCCAGCCGGCGGAATATATAACTGAGCCCGGTGACCCGCGATCGCTATCTTCAAGTGCGCGGGGCTGTGTCTAGAGACTTCGTCATCGCAGGTTTGGAAGACACTCGGTGCCTCCAATGGGCCGCCTTAGGTTCTCCCCGACTTAATCATCTCGGAAGAATCATTTCGGGGATAGTTGGCTAAGCGTCATCAAGGTTGAAACTGAGGCAGAAGAAGAACAGCGCGGGGTGTTCGTGTTCGCTCGTAAGCGTGTCTTGGCCTCTTTTTGTGTGTGCGCTCAAGTTTTCCAGCGATCCCAATGCTGTGTAATGCCTTGTATCCATCGAAGCAAGTTTGCAGAACCTCAAGTATTACCGGCGGCAGCCCCTTGTTCTGCTTTCAGACATCCCTCTTTGAAACTCCAGTTCGGCTTCATTACTGGAAAGCCAATAACAGAAGGCCTGCCTGCCTCTCACTATTAGTTCGCGTCGCACCAACTGCCTAGTCACCAGACAGTCACTACTATAGCTTGTACGCCTAAAGGTGGCGTGCCACGGCATATGGGTTCACAAGCCTGCTTTTCTGAGCGCTGTCGAGACATGAAAGCGACGGCTGAACCGTCAGCGATCCGGCTGTTCAGTTTGTAACCTCCGCTCCTCTTCCGATGAAGAAGAGAATCCCCCCCCATGTGGCCTGTACTTATAAGGGCTTGTTTCATTTGTCCAGGACATAGCGACATCGGCACTGCAACAGATGATGCCGCGATAGCAGATAGCACACATGTTTCCATAAATATCATTACCCCATTAACCACACGCGCCAGTATTTATTTTGATCACAACCGAACGAACAAGGGCAAGTGCTCCGAAGTAACTACGCGGTGGATCCTCACTATGGCTACATGCCATGTCCGCCGAAGACAAAATCATTTGCGAAGCCTCCGGTAGGTAAGCAATAGAAAAAAAATACTTTCTGCCACAAGGGTAGTTTCATTCTGGTTCACAAACTTGCGACTTCCTCGTTACGTGGCCATGCGTGAAGTTTATAGCAAAACGCGCTAACTTAAGACAACAAAAAATAATAATATAAATCAGTAGTATCGATTTTACTTTACATTAAAATTTGACACTTATTTCTTTCGTAACGGAGTGACGTTTTATTTCTCGACCGCTAGATAAAGAGGGTACAAAACTAAGCGGTCAGATTATCTCTATGCTGGCGCTACTGCTAATTGATCGATTGATCGCTGCAGCGATCGACCTATTTAACGACTCGCTCGGTGATTAACGCGCTCGCCGGTCTGAGTGAATGACTGATTCGCCCGATCGATTAATTGAGGCGGCGCCAAGCTCTTGTGGCGCAGGTCCCGCGTATACGCCGCAGCTGTTGATTATGGAGCCCCGCCGTCGCCAGTTTCTTTAGACACACTTCTTCGGTGCCAGCGTGCGTGCGTGTGTGTCTGCCAGGCATGACATTCACGGCCCTCATTAAGGCTTGCCCGACGTTCTTCCTTCCTCATACCGTTCGCTATCTTCCAAGCAGTCATTTTTCCCTCACGCCCCTCCTCTCCTGTCGCGCTCAACCCCCCCCCCCCCCCACACACACACACACACTCACACACATACACTCTGTCGGTCTCTCTCTCTCTCTCTCTCTCTCATATTCTGCGTTGTGCAACAGGGCACAGCGAGAGCGCGTGGAAGCCGGACGATGGCGGGAATGCTAATTGGAAAGAGTGCGCGGGATGCTGCACTCATCGATCGTCGCCGGAGACGGCGGCGGTGGCGGGCCCGTGGAAAGCTGCGAGGCGCGTACTGTGAAGGAAGGAGGAGGCGGTGGTGGTTGCGCATAGCGCCCTCCACCACGTTCCTTTCCCGAGCGCCGCCGTGCAAACCTAGAAGAAGGCGGGAGGTGAAGCACCCGCCCAACGCAGCGCACACACTCTCCCGGGAAAACTTTCCGGGCGGCAGTGTATTTTCTGCCTCGACTGAAACCATCTCCGCCATTAACGCGAGTCGTAGACCGCCGGTTAACGCCCGTGCTAGAACCGCGGCGTAGCCGAAAATCCCCCCTTTTTAAAATTATTGTTATTAGTAGTATTATTTGACAGGCGTAGGATGGCGAGGGTTGAGGTATGTGCTTTAAAGCGATGGGAGAGAGAGTTGGTAGAAGGCGGGGTTAAAATTGCGCGCGCGCGCGCGTTCGTTCGCGCTGAATTTGTCGCATTCAGAGGGGATGGCGGCTGCCGGCGCGGGGAGGCGATTTTAAATTTTGTCGGCCCCCAAACCCCCGGTTCCCTGCGCTGCCGTACTGAAAACTTTCAAAGCGCGCCTGCCGTTGAGAGGGGAGCGGCGAGGTTCAACTGACGTTAAACTTCGGTCGCCGGAAAGTTGGTGACTTCGAACGATAAAAGACTTTTGCTTTTTTTTAAATTTTGTTGCACAGGAATGGGACGCTGTGCGTTCCCGAGTGATTTGCAGGAGTGCCGCTATTTGCACGTTAGGTGCCTCGCCACCCTTGTACGTTCTTTGTGATGCGTGCCGAAAGCCGGGTGCATGGGGAAGGCTACTGTTTTTTTGAGCGAGAAAGCCGGAAGAGAAGGGAGAGCACTGCAGGCCGTCGTTGAGGGCGTGCTTTTAACTCGGGGCGCCGATGAGAGGCCGACATGTAAACGAAAACGTACTCTGGCGTGGTAAGCACGCATGTAGCGTCATTGTCGCAGTAGCAATGTCTATCGCCATAGCTGTCTGCGTAAACACTTCAGAACGTGTCCCTCGACACTGAACGAAGTCCTGTTATTTTGCCCAACCTGAGAGCAACATCGCTATAGATGTGCACTGAAGAGAGAGAGAAATACTTTGGTGAGAGCTGGTGATTTTAGCTTGGTAGCTATAGCCAAATGCTTAGCATGCTACTCCATGTGATAAGCGCGAAAGATGAAAAAAAAATTAAGGAAGTGCTAGACAACTTGATACGGAAGTAATAATAAAAAAGCACACTCTAATAAACGGGATAAGCGAGCGGAGCAAATTGCAAAGTACATGATTAAGGCTTGTGTCACAGAAAGTGCGCAAAGCAGAGGCAGCGCTCCACCAAAGTGCGAGCATATTACCGCAACTACGCTGCGTTACGCAAAGTCAGTTAGAGCCCATATTGCGGCAACCATTACGGAGCGCTGATCCTCGTTGTGTAATTCGCTCATTTGAGGGAGCCTGCTGTTTTCTGGGTGGGATAAATATATAACCTTCATAGCTGACACTTTCATTGCTTCGACCATACGTCTTACGCTGTTGGTCTGCTGCAGATAAGTAAACTGATGACATTGTTAAAGTGGTGTCCTTCGAAAACGTTAGAAGCGCGAAAACGATCTTCACAGATTTTAATCCGCGATAAGAAACAACGACACCGTCGTTGCACACACTCGACTGACTACAACCGGCATCTTTTCGACATACCTGTAACAGATGGCTCCTTAAAGGAATGGCGAGATAACAGATGGAACCATTCGGCCAGCCGGCATAATCCTATGATGCTGGCAGAGAAGTGCCTGTTGGATGGACCCGTTGGTCACCGTTAAGCTTACTCTCACTGGTGGCCCACCTTAGTTGCGCAACATCGCACACACAGAAAAAATCTAACCACATTCATTTCGTTAACCGCGGAAACTGCTTACGTAAGCACGGTTAAGCTTTCTTTAAAAACTCTGGTAGGCCATAACTGAATTGCAGCTTAACCGAAGTTGTAGCGTGCTCTTGTAACTTTAGAGTTGCGTTGCCTTGGCTGCGGAATCGGGAATTCTCCGCATGGTGTAACCATGTGGGGAAGCATTCCTTGGTGGCTGGCCCTGTCCTCATCTCCCAATTCCCCAACTCCATTACCCTTAATGGGCCGATGAGCTGTCCCTCTCTCAATAAAGCTTTACCATACCATAGTACAAATCGCACTTCCGCTCAACTAATGCACATTGGCAACATGCGAAAACCACCGTGGTGGCTCACTGGATATAGCCTCGCGCTTCCGAGCACGAGGTCGCGAATTCGATTCCTTTGTGCGCGCGTTAACGAATTCCAAGTGTTCAATATTAATCGGGAGCACTCCATTAAACGGCGGTTTAATGTGAAAGCATTATATGCCCCATGAAGCGGATAATCCGGCGTCCGTTGTTATCATCCGATGGTACCAAAACTCACGTGACCAATTGGTGACATCACGTTCTCGGCGCTGAACCTGCTACGGCTCGTACTGCGAAATAACATGGTGAACAGCCACGGCGTCGGACCAGGCCCACTCCCAAAATTGGATTAAGGTGGATTAATGTTGCCACGACTTAAGGCAAGGTGGATTAAGGTGGAGCTTTAATTTAAGGTGATAACTTAGGCAAGTCCCTTTCGCATTGTGAAGACTTTCGCATTGAAATCACGCAATGATACTTAATTGACTGTCAATTTTTTTTCTTATAGCACATTGCGCAGCTTCTGGTCGTTAAATCCGATAATATTGAAACGGGCATAGTAATTAAATTTACTCGCGATTCACAATGACGGCGGACGAGAGTGCCGGTGAAATCACGCGCACCTCCGCTCCTTCGCGTCGCAGGGCGCGTCAACACGACGAGAAAGAAGCACGGCGTAGCAGGCAGCACGCACTCGAGCAGCCACTCGAGGCGTCCGCCGCCACCCGGCAGCTTACGCGGTAGGAAAAAACAAAACAAAACAAAACAAAAGAAGCATAACACCGGGAAGAAGAATGTGGACATTGCGGACGCGAGGTGCATGCGACATGCGGCTAGAGACCTGGGTGTGTGCGTGTGAGCGCGGCGCGAGCATGCGCAGCTTTCCCCATCGACGAGCGAAGAGTGCCCTATCGTGCCCCTCCTCCGCGTCTACCATTTCCTGCGCGCCTCTCTCGTTTCCAGGGCGGGCACGTCTTGGCCACGGCGGCCTTGTTTGAACAGCCGGTGCCTCTGGACTGTCGCCGTTGGCCCGGACTGTAAACACGACCGGAAGAAATCCGGCTTGGCCGGGCTGGTCGGTCGGTGACGCGCGGATCGTAACGCGGGCTCGATTGCGCGGAGGAATTCAATTTGGAGGAGTGGTGCCGCATGCTTTGCGGCGAGCGAGCGAGCGACGTCGTCGTGTAGGTGATGCCCCATACTACTCTTCGCGGAAACCGCACCCCACTCAGGGAGATCTGACATAATGCTCTTATACATTCATATATATATATATATATATATATATATATATATATATATATATATATATACGAGCGACGTGCGCCGAAGGGTGTATACGCAGCTGACGGACAAGTCGTCGGATGGCTTTGGTGGATATCGCCTGTTCGTTTCCCTGTGTGACAAACGCGAGACAGGACGAAGATGGAAACGGAAGGACGCGAGACACACTCGATTTGTAGTGTGCTGCTGTGCAAAGGACGTGCGGCAGTATACCCTGTCGCTCGTGCTACGACTTTAGGGCAAATACGGACCGATGCTGACTTGCTTAACGGGGCCGTCGCACGCACGACCCACCGCGACTGCCTTGTAAATATGAGCTCGCTGTTTTCTTGTGTTCCGTTTCCTTTTACGTCAGTCAGCGCCTGTCAGCGCGCCAAACAGCTGCTTTACGAGAAAATAAAGCTAATGGAAAATGCCATGTTTCCGAAGAAATTGTATGCAAAATGTATGTTTCCGATGCCTTAGCGAACCAAGGTAGCACCTGAATGGGAATGGTTACCACGGACATGTGTGTACCTATGCTTTGTGAACATTTTTGCCTTAGTGGCCACATATGACGTCATGTTTACGACAAGGTCACGAGTTAGGGCCCATTCACACTTGCGACTAGGTGAGGTCGCGCGACCGATTACGACTGGCGACCAGAAATCTACTTAAGACGAACGATGTTCGCACTGACAAATGCGACCGACGAGTCGCTAAACCGAAATGTCTCACGATATGTCGTTCACGTCTGCTTGAAATGTCATCGCCGCGTAAAATAAGCATCAGCGTATACGGACGTCCTGTTCCTTCGCATCTGATTGGTTCAACTGTTCTGCGACTGTGGTCGCGCGACTGAAAAATCGAGCAGTGAGCGACTGGCCCGAAACGGTCGCATTTGGAGAAAAGCGACCATTTGCGACTACTTGCGACTAACTTGGTCGCGCCACCTCGCCTAGTCGCAAGTGTGAATGGGCCCTTAGATTGGGGACCACGACGGGCGCACTCCGATAAGAGCGGAGTACAGAAACGTCCCTGTGCTGATATATTAATAATTGTCCAATGACCTTAACTGATCAAATTAATTTACAACTTTAAACCTCGACCTTCCTAGCACAAGAGCTGCTTTCGAGCTTGAAAATTAATAATTCGGAAATCAACTGTTTCTTCACTGTTTATTTAATTAAAAGTTTATCAATCAATCATTAGTGCGCTATTGGCAATCAATGGCTCTGTACCGACTGGTCTTTGAAAGAGAATGTTTTGTCGTGCTGGGGTTTTGCGAAGGAAGCGGGAAGAGTCTGCAATGCTCAACTCGTTGCTATTTCGTGTGCTGACAGAAAAAAAGAAAGAAAAAATACGAGGCACACACCTACGTTTAGAAGTCAGCCGTTTAGAAGTGAACCTGTCTGGAGGATCAAGAATCGCAAATCTCAGAATTTCGTGTTATCATTCCGCTGCGCTAAGCTGGATTCACACGACGAACCGAACTCCGCGGACGAGCATGACGTGGTTGAGTCCGTTGAGTTGCCATTAATCGCGCCCCTGGCCGCTTATCTGCGGTGTCCTTGAGTGCGGCGTGATTCGGCGCAAAGGACCGACGTCGCGCTTGTCATCCGAATTCGTCATCCGAATGCAGTTTTATTGCTGCTATCCGAGGAGCCGCAATCACCCCATTGCACGATGGGCCGCTCAGTTTGTTACAAGACACGTTACAAGACACGTTACGAGAAACCCTACGTCGATGGCTACGCGGGACAGCGGCTGAGCGTCGGATTTCGACGTGCAGTCGAGGCCGCGGCAACGCCTGACCAGAAAAAAGAAGGGCTCGATCGCCTGCTTACCCGGACCCCTGGTGCGTATCGTTTGATTTCTCCTGGGAAGGTCGGCCATCACTTGCTGCTGCCGTCCTGCGTTAAAGACATGCATGACTCACAACTGACCGCCATTGAAGACGTGCGATAGACAGGAATAAGGGCACTGTGAACACAGCGAACACGCAACCGTGCTCCACCGTAGCATCCGTGCAGCCACGTGCGCTGGCGGGTGTTCACGATCGGTCAGTCGCGAACAATGACACAGGCATTTTGCAAAACGGCAGAGTAGAGCAGTGGAGCTTTGTTCCGGTACCTTATGGCACCTCGACAGTCATTTCAAAGATGGAAACAGACTATTAATTTCTTTAAAAGAAGTTTCTAAAACGTGAGCTCACTAACAAACACTAAGGAGTGGCATTGACAAAGCTTTTCGATCGTAAGTGCTTTTTGACATTGGCCGAATGTCTTTGATAATATGTCCCACATCGTGATTGGCCGACAAGCGCTCTTCGAAAGAGCTTTGGCATAAGAAGATTTCTTTTTTTGAGTGCGGGCCAAGGCTTCTTGTTTTCCTGTAAGCGCTAAATTGAGTATTAGCAATGTCACGTTGTTTAGAAGGACGCTGGCGCTCGAAGCAACTTATATTGCGCACACCTTTCATTGCGTTGTTGATTGGGACCTCTGTCAGGCTATCGTCACAGCATGTAGCGTCTGCCCCTCCGCCTTTGTAAGGAAATGAAGCAATCACACACACGTGAGATAACATGATTAGTACGTAATGTCCACCAATCGATCTAATAAGAAATACGAATAGCACGTTATTCGGTATAATGCCTGTGGCTAGAAAGAGACATGGCACAGGCTCGTCACACCCACT
This sequence comes from Dermacentor silvarum, assembly GCF_013339745.2. NCBI lineage: Eukaryota > Metazoa > Arthropoda > Arachnida > Ixodida > Ixodidae > Dermacentor > Dermacentor silvarum. Next base: position 21,980,470 of record NC_051161.1, read on the forward strand.
GTGTTGTTATGCTGGGCCATGTTAATCCCCTTTCTGTGACAGTTGACAGTTAATTGGCGCACTTCGCTGAACTGACAGTGACATTCCCAGCCACCTCTAGGATATGCCTTTGTGTTCCTTAATGTCTTGCAGAGAGGGAATTTTAATCCACTTCCCAAAGCAGGGATTAGTTCTGTTTTATAGGCAGGCCCGACAGCGACATATCGGGGGATTTAAAGTTAGCCCTCTTTCACCTCCTTGCATGAAACAGATGAGAATGAGCCGTCTCAGGCGTGGAACAGTGCGATCCGCCGAAAACAAAAGCTGTAGATATCTGTGCGTCAGGAACAGTGCCCGCAAACCGAATTGTCACGTGCCCTTTACCGCTAGCATAACTCTAGAGCTTAATTGGTTGCGATCACAACGCACTTTATTACGTTAGTTACGTTACGTTACGTTAGTTTAGGTTAGGTTAGGCTGGCTTTATTCGAGCACATCACCATCTCACTTTGTACTTGTTATCTTCTTTCATTATTTCTGTCGTCACTGTGCAGAACTATTTGCTTATTTTTTTCCACTTAAGCTTATCACTTTGCTTCGCATCGTTTAGTCAACCAGAAGTAACTTGTGTCAGGTTCCATGCATGCAATCTTTATGCTGCTCTTTAAGCAGTAAGGACAGTATGGCAAGGGGTTGGTGCTTGGCCCAGAGCGTGCCAAATCAGGCGAGGCGCTGGCAAAAAAAAAAGAAGAAAAAAAAAAAGCCCTTCCTTTCCCCAGTGCAAGCGTACCGCACACGCTCGCCCCATCTGCAGCCGCTTGACAGAGCGGCCGGCGCTTACCCGCCTTACAAGCGTCTTTGGTGTTCTTGACGTCGGGTGGCCTGCGGTGAGGTCCCCGGGGCACTTCGATGGGCACCACACGTCTCCGCTTCTTGGGCAGCTTGGCTCGCGCTTGTGTGTGCGAGTAGAACATGGCAAAGTTGGACACGATCACGGGCACGGGAAGCGCGATGGTCAGCACGCCGGCCAGCGCGCACAGCGCACCCACGAACATGCCGGCGTAAGTCTTGGGCACCATGTCGCCGTAGCCCACTGTGGTCATCGTGACCAGGGCCCACCAGAGGCCGAGCGGTATGCTGTTGAAGTCGTTCTCGGGGTTCGACTGGATCCGCTCGGCGTAATAGACGAGGCTGGCGAAAATCACGATGCCCAGCACCAGGAAGAATACCAACAGAATGAGCTCGCCGGCGCTGGCCTTGAATGTCTGTATGAGGATTTTGAGGCCGGCCGAGTGGCGGGTGAGTTTGAACAGTCGCATGATGCGGATGATTGAGAAGAACTCTAGTATGTCCGCGTTCTCCAGGTGCGAGGCGAGCTTCTGGAGGGTGAGGTCGATGTAGAAGGACAGCGTGGCCGTGAAGTCTATGATGTTGACCGCGCCGCGCACGAAGTCCAGCTTGCTGGGGCTGGCGACGAAGCGAATGATGATCTCGAAGGTGAACCAGGCGTTGCAGACGCACTCGATGTAGAAGAAAGCGTCGTGCGGATTCGTCTGGATCTTGTCCAGCGTCCACGCGACGGCGCTCTCCGACGTCTGCACGGTGATGTTCTTGATGGCCGGCACGCGCATGTTGGGGTGGGTCTTGAGACAGAAGGACAGGATGGAGACGCAGATGAAGAAGACGGACATCACGCCGATGATCTTGGCGGCGGTGGAAGAGTACGGTTCGTCGAACAGCGACCAGATCTTGGGCTTGACCCGCTGCCAGCAAGACAGCGTGCCAGCGAGGTACTCCTCCTCCATGCCGAACTTGCGTGCGATCTCCTCCTCACTCGGTTTGTCCGTGTCCAGGTCTAGCCTGTCCAGCACGGCCAGCGTCTCCTGCGTGTCTCTGTGCTGCGTGTAGGTCATCCAGCAGCAGGGTTCCACCTGCGACAGTAACGTGTAGCAAATTTTAACCGAGAACTAAGGGTTCAATAAATAACAACTTAAGCACACGCAACATTCCGCTTCAAGGTATAATAGCACGACTTCATGAACAAGGACAAAACTGGGACAAGAGCTATCCTTGTCTGTTCTTCTTGTCAGCAACATTTCGGTTTGAAAAAGTTAAAAAAATCGCCCGATTCTTTCACATTTTGCATCTCCTGCTTTTACTCATGCGCTGGTTTAAGATGTTGATTATAATATATATTTGACGGAATATGAATGGCCGTCTCCTTGGCTGAGAAAACGAACTGTGTTCCCCCGTGAGAAATCAAGACTAACTCTGCACGTTTGTTGCTGATGTCCTTACGCTCGCGAAGTTCTGTACCATAATAAAAAGTACGTCGCTTCGATTATGTCATGCAGTAAAGCTCGTTATATGAAGTACTGTTGTTTCCTGTGCTTTGAAGTACTATATACGAGTACGAAGTGGGCATAAGGGACGTTTTTTTTTAACCCGAAAGTGTTTTTTGCCGGGCTGCAGTGAATACTTGTGCCATGTAGTACGTACGTTACACAATAATCATCACGCAAATCTGCGAGATGGCGATACTTTGCCGTCTTATGCCTGCTTAATGCTTAGAGAAGTAGGCATAACAATGTTAGAAAGGTTTGCTTTAATAAAGGAATTGTGCTTTTGATGACGTATGTGTGTCACTATCACGATATTTAGGTGTCGCTTGCTTTATCACCGAGCAATTCTGTAGAAAACAAGACCGTACGCCTGGACATTTATAATGGTAGTATAGATGGTAGTGCTTGGAAGTGTTTTTTGAGGTCTCAGTTGGCGTCTGCAGCCTTCCTGGCTTTTTGTCAAAGTCAATCGTCAGTGTTTGGTGACGCCGTGGCGGCCCATGCTGTTTTCGCGTGTTTGATCACATTTGAACAAATGAATGGGCGCGGTCACGATGCCCCCGACGTAGCTTCGCCACATACGCACTCACCGTCGCGTCAGATATACCTACGAGGCCTAGTAGCTTCCGGGGTGCTGTTTACGCTGCGAATCAGCACAGTCATTTTATGCTTGCTATCGCTGTCATTGGTTCGCTCTTCGAGCAAAACTGAAATTAATAAACGGCTAAACCTTTATGAACTGTAACTTGTATTTACGAATATGCAACAAAGTTGCCGCTACTATTATTAGAATACCCGTTGCACTTTCGCGTTATGACCAATTCCTCCGCAGGAAGGATCAACCAATCTCTTTCAACTTTGTCCCTTGTGTACATTTTGTCCCTGCCATTTCATCTTAGCAAGACATATGCTGTTGCCCAGGAAAAAAACACCCTACCGTTAGTCTCCGACTGCATACGGTATACACGACAATGCAAACCAGCGGCACGCGCAATCGAGAAAGAGAAAGCCCGAGTAGATGACAAATCGCACTGCGAAAGTCTTTCATCAGCAATCCGCGTAAGACATGGAGCACTTCGCGTTTGAAGTCGTACAAACGATCTACATCAATAATTCTCAATGTTTATCCCCCCCCCCCCCCCCCCCCCCCCACACACACACACACAAACACACATCACCGCCACGTCTTCTCAAAAAGTTTCCTCGAGCGCCGCATTTCGAACTGATGGGGAATCGACGCGCCGAACTCGCGTACAGCCTTGTCGCAGTTATTGTTCTCTTTACTTGCACCCAGCAAAAGCAAAAGCAAGCCTTATCCCACTTATAATGCAGGCGTCGATTTCAGAGCGAACAACACGCCTGAAATGGACTTCTCGTGCGAAGAATATCGCAAGCACACGCACGCACGCCACGCCGCCGTCAATCCACCCTCCTTGCGCTCACTCCTCCCACCCCGTCATGGCGCTCCATCTGGCGAGTCTTTGAAGAGTGTGAGAGAAAATTGCTTCGATAGGACGCACCGTTATGAGGCCGCGGAAAGAGAACGGGGGTTTCTGTCCCGACCCACCAAGAGCGCTTCGAGAACAAGATCGTGGCTCTCTACAACCGTATATACGCCGGTCCTGCTCGATTCGAATGCGGACGGCGTTGCTGGCGCCGTATTGAGGATACGGTGCAGGAGGCTATAGCGGCTCCTTCTCCCAACCCCGATGCCTTTCTGGATCTTTTCTTTTTCTCGGCCCGGATGTTGAGAGACTGCCTCGCGGATGAAAGCAGAGAGGGGCGGCTCGCATACTTTGTGGTACTAAAGTATATACGATTTCGGGGTTTCGGATCTCTCGCGGGCGATATACATACGCGGCTACCGACCGCCGCTATATACCGCTGCTCTCAGTGTTGTGCCTCGCGGTGCTCAGACTGCCATTACACCGTGCCGAGGCCCCGCCGTTTGTCTTAGTCGTGGCGTGCTGCGTCGGCTTTCCTCCTCCTCCTTCGTCCGTTATTTACTTGCCGCCAGCCTGTTGAAATGCTACGGAGAGTGGTTTGGAAGGGGTCAGGGGTTCGTTCGAGAGGAACAGATATATCTCTCCCGAAGCCTTACATAATTCATGCCGTCGAGACGGCGCCCATCTTTCTTTTCCCTTTCTTTTCCTCTTTTTTTTTTGCCCCCGCAGTGGTTTAGCAGAGAGCGTCGTCATTCTCGAGCGAAGGGTTTCGGGACGGCGAGCCTCATGCTTGAACAACCGTTATTGCGACGTTACCTAAGCGGGGGAGTGGCAGCACAGAGTAGCTCGGCGCGCTTCCTGCTTATTTTTGTGTCGCACGTCTGTGGCCAGGATCGGTCTCATATTTCACCTTAGCGACAACCAAGGACAGTGAGCAAGGTCGTCACACTACCATTTCCAGGCGCCTTTGAAAGATCTACGCTTTCTTTTTTTCTGTGCCTCCGGTGATACGTCTATTCAGAAACTGAAAGCTGGGGTCTTCCGTGTCCTCAAGGTCTCCTTCAATGTTCGCGCTTATCATAGCGTATGCTTTCCCACTCCCGCCTCGAAAGCATTTGCTCGAAAGCAAGTTTCTTACGGAGGCTGGTCTTGTTTGTGAGCCTCTTGGACAGTGATCAATCGCAGGTGATAATTTTGGCCTATAGCCAGTGTATACAATCTGCGCATATAATCTGCCGCCTGTGGCTCGACGTGGCATTCACGAACGCTTATTCCTTCCGCATTGGAATGGCCGACAGTCCTGTTTGCGACAACTGTGGCTGCGAGGAGACGATCATGCACCTCATTCGTGACTGTCCCCGATACAATGTTGCAAGAAAAGTGCTCGCGACCGAGCTCGAAAAACTGGATGATTGCCCCTTCACAGAGTTTTCGAAAAAGTTCTAGGACACCTGGTCCAGGCGGGTTTCGGCACTGAAGGCGTTAATTCCCCTGCTCAGCTTCTTAAGGGCTTTTGAATCGTGCGACCGACTTTGAAAGTTGTAGCGTGTATCATCGCGCTATTGTGTGGAACTTTTCTCACTTTATTTTTTTACTTGTTTCTTCGATCGCTTTTCATTCCCTTTAACCCTTTCCCCAGCACAGGGTAGCCAGCCGGTACTTGCACTGGCTAACCTCCCTGCCTTTCCTTCCCTTTCTCTCTCTCTCTCTCTGCGCATAAAACACACGCGCAAGCACTAGCTTCCAGTTCACTAACTTCTAGAGGTACGTACATGCTTTGCAATGCTCATCGCTGAGGATGACAACGTGTATGATGTTCATTCCAGAAGCGTGCATTCCGTTCGACATAGCTTCCTTTACGTGGCAGTACTGCTCCACCGCTATGTACATTATAGAGTTTTAGCATAGCGTTACCTCTTACGGTTACCTATACGGGCTTCCACGACTGCGTATCGCGAGTGAAATTGACCTGGTTCCGATAAGTTTGCTGAAAAGTTTCCTTTTCGACGCTGCTACAGACCTAGAGAGAAACGGCGTCCAGGTGGGAAAGTATGTCGGTTTCAATGCTGTGGCGCCATCTGCTAGGGGGAACGCCAGTTAACTTTGCCCTGTACCTACGCATAGCCGTGCAACTCTGTATCAGAAGGTATACGCCCTAACCAAAACCGAACAAGATAAACGGTTCACATGCAGGAAGACGGCGACGACGTAATCAGCAGTGTGCAAACGAGGAAAACCTCAGCCGGCAGCCAACGTTTCGACACGGGGGACACGTCTTCGTCAGGGACAAGTCGAAGATGACCTTCGACTCATCAACCCTCACGAAGACAGTTGCCGTTGTCAAAGCGCTGGCTTAAGCTTCCCATGTATAGCACACTGTTGATCATGCCACAAGCAAGTTATAATACAGCCCCGTGAGAGGCGGGTATAAAGCGACGCGCGTTCGTACCTGGTTGGCGTCGAGTCCCCAGAACTCGAGTTCCTCTTCGAAGAGCGGCCCGCACACGTCGGTCGGGTAGTGCAGCTTGCCCGTGCGGTAGTAGTTGAGTATCTGTCCGAAGACGCCCGGGTGGCGGTCGAAGAAGTACTCGTTCAGCACGGGGTCGTAGTTGGCCAGGGCCTCGGTGAGCCGGGAGAGGCGCGTCGCGGGGATCTTCTTGAGAGTCGCCTTGTAGGTCTCGTGCCGGATGCCGCCCACGTTGAGTACGACGCGGTTCTCGGCGTCCAGGTTCATGCTGGTGGCTGGCTGCTGCTGCTACGCTGCCGCGGGCCGCACACCGCCCGACCCGACGCCCATCACGCCTGCGGGCCGGATTTAAAAATAAACGCTAAGTCATATACAGTAGAAGGGGTCAGTCCACGCAAGCCAGCCGTGTTCTTCAGCAAATTCACTATATATACCTGCAAGTGTCCACCTAGTAGGCATGTCCATTTAGTCTGCTGCTGAAGTGCTGATTGGCTGGGGGCGCCTGTATCCTTCTGACGCGTACTCCAGCTCAGCCAATCAGAACTTCAGCAGCAGACGAAATGGACATGTCCACTAGGTGGATCGAGACTTACAGAATACCCCCACAGGTGCTTTATTTTTTACTTAATGTCAATAGACTTATTAAATAGCACCTGTGGTCGATTACACATGTAGCATCAGCTACATCACTTGAAGAGACTTACAATACATGCATGATACGGCAGAGATATGGTAGCTAATTAAGTTTGGTTTTAGTCACTTTGACTCAGACGTACCAAACGCAGAAATTAAGTCGAGCAGTAATGAGGTCACATACATTAAGGAGGCATCGGATGTTTAGTTTTAAGAAATTCGTCCTAATACATTCGGTGAAATGCACTAATTCTCCTTCTAACACTTATCAGCACAGCATGTTTCCACAGTTCTTATAACTGTTAACCAATCAAAATGCTGATTACTGAGAAAAAAAAAGCCGGAAAAAATTCAGAGCCATTCCCCTGTCGAGAAAATGGGGGTAACCGAAGCAATTGTGGCAAGACGGCGCCGTCGCAGTCGTACCGCTTCGTTTGCCCTAAACTCAGGGACCGCGGCTCTTCGCTGACGTTTCGCCTGGGCTTCGGAAGCCCTCACGCTAGAATCGGACGACACGCTTCGCGCTAGAATCGGACGACACGCTTCGCGCTAGAATCGGACGACACGCTTCGCTTACCCCCATTTTCTCGACAGGGGAAGGGCTGGTGATTTGTCTCTTTGGGTCCCACGTGTGACAAGGGCTGTTCAAGGGCGCGTTACAGGTCCCCGAGCCCACAGGGCTATGTGCCACTGAGCTTGGACCCTTTCTGCACTATCACCAGGATCGGCCCACTTTTCAGCGTGACACCACCACCACCGCCGCCGCCGAAACTTGTGAGCCTATAATGCTTCGCTTAAAAAAAAAGTAGAAACGCGCTAGAGAGGAGGAAGGAAATGATGCTGGGAGGCCTGCCGGTGGAAGTTTAATAACCTCAATGGTCCTGGTTAATTCAAATACAAGGAAGTAGAGAAATCCTGTTGCTCGGCGCCCGCTTCATTGAAATTGATGAGGTTGGTCGCATTTAAAAGCAAAGGCTAAAATCTACTGACTGTAGGAAGTAGAGTTTTAACATAGGCCATCAATGTTTTTAGAAAAAAAAATATTGAGAATAGTAAAATTTAGGTGAACTTGTTTGTCCAGTGTCGAACTGTGTAATTAAGCAGATAAAATCTCACAATTCTGTAAACTGCTCTTATTGAGGCATCCATAGCGGACACCATTGACGTATTATACACCATGCTGCATTATGCCTATTATTTATGAGTAAGGCTTTTGCAGAATCATCGCACAGGTTGTCATAATGTCATGCAGGCTGGAAACTGGCATGCGAGAAATTGTCCACTTCACATGCTATAACGGAGGCAGTCTGCAGAACCACGTTACCCTTTTTTCTTTATTTTTTGTGTTGAGTTATGGCTTTTTAAGCTTCGCGCTTTTCCTTTATTCTTTTTGGAAAAAAGCAGGGCGGGGGAACGTGCGGCGAATTACTGATTTTCGGCAATCTTCTTTTAAGCATCGGAGGTCCTAAACGAGCATTATGCTTCTTACAGTTGGTAGAAATTAGTTCTCTCTCCTTTAAATGCAACAAGTTTAATTCAAATCGGTTCAGCGGTTACAATGAGAGCATTTCTGCGTTTCATACGTTTTAGAATGGGGAAATCTGAGTTTGCACCGAGCTAACGCTTCCTCTTAACAGAAGCACGAGCATTAGCTACAAGAAGACACAAGAAGAGAGAAGAGAGAGAAATGTAAGATCCGTAAGCTGACAAATTGGGGACAGAAAAAAAAATAACGGCAGAAGAAGTTGTCATGGCACCTCCCAACTGCGCTGCTGAAAACAGATAATGCGGTCCAAAAACGTGCTTTACATCAGAAGAATATCGCATTGCAATTCATAGCTTCCACACGCATTTGACCGAAAAGTGGACAAAGCGCGCGTTTCGTTTATTCCAAGCTGCCGCCCCTGAAGTGCCCTTTAATTAAGTACAACACTCCTGAAAGAAATACACCGAAATGGGGAAGCAAATAAAAGAAAGCGAAGTTCGTGGGAGGCGAAGTATACAACCTCAAGTACTCCTGACTGCCGTGTATCCGTCTTCTAAAAATTAATTTTTTATTCGCTCCTGCAGATAGATTAGCCTCGAACCCAATAACTTAGATCGCTCCGTTCTTTCAAAGTGCGTTACTTTTTGGTCTCGCCTGTGAGGTATCTCTGTCGACTGCCATGTATACGGCCAGGACGGTCCGGATCAACGCATCTAAAGCCGCGACGAGATAACGTAATGGAAGCGCACAGCTAGGATCACATTTCTTGGAAATATTGATCTATGACTCCTCAACCATCGTTATGGAACCCTGATTAATAAATGTAGCACCAAACTCGGTTATAAACTTGCGTACTAAATTCATCCCCTTTGCTCGTCTCCTTTGTGCATTCTCTGAGAAACGGGCTGCCATGTGTCCCAGTTTTGGTTAACGAAGACCTGCGTTAGTCTCTGAGGAAGAGCATCGCAACAGAAGGAGTCTTTCTTGGGTGCCTACCACATGGCTACAGTGGAGTTCAGTGTTGCGTAAGGGCCATGCGGGGTGGTCAAAAGAGATGCGCGGTTCGACACCAAGGCGGCGGCGGAGAGTTATAGCCGTCGGGGATGGCGGGGGAGCCGCGGTTTTCGGGGAGCGCGTAAGCGGGTTCACTGTGAGTCGGGGCTTCCGGCGTTCGCTTCGCGGAAGCAGTGCCGTGGCTTTGAAGCCAACCCCTCGTCGCTGGACCACACCCATGCCGAGACATTCCGCGAACGGACCAGATGCCCCAATGTGCGTGGGAGTGTTTTCTTTGGGAGACTGTGTCTTGCGAGGTTGTGAGACAACGGACGCATTGCACTGCAAACGATTTGTGACAACGGCCTTGACATAATGGAACTCCGGATACTGTCACCCCGGAGCCTTGTTGTGTGCACACTGCGCGCGACGCAGTGTGATTGGACGGACCATGGGCGAGGGTGATGTTGGGGATGCTTTTAGGCACGTGCGGGGCCGTTGGAAGGGGATTCGGTGGAGATTCGGCTAAGAAAGAAGACCAAAATTGTAAACTCATTGTAACTCTTGACTCGTAGTCTTGATGTCTGTGTAAATAGTTTCCTTCTATCGCTTGCTATTCGATCTTAATAAACACTTAACCCCTTGCAATCAGCGTCACCGTCTTGCCTACTGTAATGTGACTTAGCGACATCCACAACACCTTCATGTTTCCCTCACCGACATCGAGGCGAATATCAACTGCTACGCTACACCGAAGATGGCAAAGCGCACGAAGAGAGAGAGAAAGAAACGAAGAAGGAAAGGTAGGGAGGTTAACCAAGGGCGTGCCCGGTTGCCTACCCTACACTTGGGGAGGGGGAAAGGGGAAGAATAGTTAAGGAGAAAAAAAATAGAGTTAGTCATTCGCAGAGACAGTCCCAGAAGAATCTCCGCTGTCACAAGCGCTCGTACAATCCAGCACTCTTCACGAACTGCAGAAGGGCCGTTGTGGCCTTTTTCATGTAAGAATGCATACGCCATGGCCCAAGAATAGTTTCTTCTGAGAGCGTTCTGTTATCTAACAGGTTGAGTTTAGTTTGGAGAATAAGTCGTTGAGTGTCAAAAGATGGACAGTGACACAGAAGGTGCTCAAGAGTCTCGTCGCACCCGCATAAATTGCACGCCGCACTGTTGGTCATCCCTATTAGGAACGAATAGGCGTTGGTAAATGCGACACCCAACCACATGCGACACAGTAAAGTTGTTTCACGACGGGAGAGTCCAGGTGGTAGGCGAAGTCGCAAGTTAGGGTCAAGAGAGTGCAAACGTGAGTTGGTGAAACCCGGTGAATTCCGTCGCCGAAGTGTGATGTGGCGAACAATCGATTGAAGTTGCCGCGCAGCATCCGTTTTGATAAGTTGAGAGTGGTATAGGAACCAGCTGATGTTTGTGATGAGCCGAGCATGCTGCTTCATCTGCGCTGTCGTTGCCGACAATTCCGCAATGGCTTGGCAACCATTGAAATGCAATGTCATGTCCTTCTTCGAGCGCGTGATGATGAGCGCTCCTAATTTCGTACACTAGCTGCTCGTGTAACGCTTGTCGTAGGGAAAACTGTAGAGTTTGTAGGGCTGCATTGGAATCACTGAAAATGGCCCAAAGATTTGGCGGCTGCTGGAGCACGTAATTGAGGGCACCTTGAAGAGCTGCAAGTTCTGCTGTTGTAGACGTGGTATTGTGCGAGCATTTAAATTGCAAAATGACGGCGTCCGATGGAACAACTACTGCTCCGGTAGAGCTAGCTGTTGGAAATGGTGGAACCGTCCCTGTAAATGTGTATGCGGTCAGAATAATACTCGTTGATGACAAGCAGAGACAATTGCTTCAGGACTAGTGTTGAGAAGTCTGCCTTTTTTCTAATACCAGGAATTGAGAGGCACAGGTGAATTTGCCGGAGACACCATAATACCGATGTTGGGCGTTTCGCAGGCTTGAAGCCAGATGGTATTGAGGCATGGTGTCTTGTCACAATACTACAGAATGTAGCCTGTGGTCTTCGCAATGGCAAATTAGCTAAATGATGGGATGGTAGCCGTGAAATGCGTCGAATGTGCGCTCTTAGCGTCTCACCGACGATATGAGTGGTTATCGGGTGCTCCTGTGCAATGACAATCGTTGCAGCTGTCGATGAACATCTCGGGAGGCCAAGACATGTCCGAAGTGCTTGGGCTTGTATGCTCTGTAGTGCAAGGATATTAGTCTTGCATGTGTTGGACAAGACAGGAAGACTATATCGCAGGAATCCTAGAAAAAGTGCCGTGTATAGTTGTAACATGGAGCGCACGGATGGTCCCCACGATTTTCCAGCTACGAGTTTAGACATATTCTCAATACAAATGAGTTTTTCTTCATGTGGGAGACATGGGGACTCCAAGTGAGGTCGCGATCCACAATAACGCCTAAGAACCTGTGAGTTTTCTTGTACTCAATTGACTGGCCCTCGATGCACACCAGGGTAGAAATACATCGGTTTTCGTGTAAATGCCACTAGTGCACATTTTGCACTAGTGCACTAGTGACTACACTATGCACTACAATCGTTCCACTACAGTTGCACTACAATTGCGATCCGCAATAACGCCTAAGAACCTGTGAGTGCACATTTTGCACTAGTGCACTAGTGACTACACTATGCACTACAATCGTTCCACTACAGTTGCACTACAATTGCGATCCGCAATAACGCCTAAGAACTCAATTGACTGGCCCTCGATGCACACCGGGTAGAAATACATCGGTTTTCGTGTAAATGTGCACTAGTGCACTAGTGCATGATCAAACCTCAGAATCAACGATGGAAGACCTTTTGCGAATCGCTGGACCCTCGCAAGCCGTTATCACCGGTGTGGAGAACTCTCCTGGGCCTTGGCTCACTTCCACAACAACGTCGTCCCTTCACAGCGCTGGCTCTACATCAAGGTCGTATAGAGCTTGAGGTGGCGGAAGATTTTTGTGCGAATGTTGCTGGCGACTTCGTTCTGCTGGTTGACTCCTCGCTACATGACGTTCCCGTCGCGAGAGATCAAAGCATGGAAGTGCCTTTCTCTATGGAAGAACTGCAAGCGGCCTTGGCTGCGTGCAGGCGGTTGTCATCACCCGGTCCCGATGGGGTGACGTACGCTGCTTTAAGGCACCTAGGTTCAACAGCACAATGCTATTTTCTAGATATCTTTAATCAATCTTGGCATGACGGCATAGTCCCCGACGATTGGAAGTGTAGCCGACTGGTTCCTCTACTGAAGCCTGGGAAGTCTCCGCGGAACCTTACATCGTACCACCCGATTGCACTTGCGAGTTGCATCGGTAAGGTCATGGAGAGGATGTTACTAACACGTATGGAATGGTACCTCGAATACTATGACATTTACCCTGAGTCTATGGCTGGCTTTCGACGTGGACGGTCTTCAATTGACAGCGTCATTGATCTTGTGACCTCCGTGCAACAACAAAAAGCTCTGAAGCGCCTCTCCGTGGCACTCTTCTTAGATGCAAAAGGTGCCTACGACAACGTAACCCACGAAGCCATCCTCCAAGCTCTTGAGGCTGCAGAACTTGGAGGCGACGTCTTTAGGTGGATTAGGAGTTATCTATCACGAAGATCTGTGTTTGTCCTAACTGAAGATGGGCCGACAAATAGATATATCTCCAGTCGTGGTGTCCCACAAGGCGGAGTGTTGAGCCCTATTCTTTTCAATCTTGTTCTAGTGGGGCTCGCCGAAACGCTACCACAGACGGCTAATGTCTCGCTCTACGCAGACGATATTTGCATCTGGGCGTCCGGCGTGACAAGGCCGCAAGTGCGCGCCAGAGTACATAAAGCGGCAACCCTGACAGCGGCATACCTTCGCCGACAAGGCCTGACGATATCCACAGAAAAATGCGCACGAAGAACTCTCATATTTCCATAGAGCCCCGCCGAACGATACGCAAAGTGAAGCTATGCAAGAACATTGCAGAAGCGCGCGAGCATGCGTTAACGGAGGTTGGCATAGTCAATAAGGAATGTAGAAGCCTTGTTTGTGGCCGTCGTAAATCCGCTCCAATACTTGTACTTAAACCAGAAAGAAAAAGAAAAAGGGAAGGGGGGGAGTCGGGAGACGGGTTAGGTTTTGTGTCGCTATGCGTAGGTTACAGCCTAAAAGCTTTTGAAGAACCTCGTCGCTGTTGGGTAAGTTAAGAGGATTGGGAAACACGATGGAACAATATTACAGAAAGCCCCCACCATGATCAGGCTCAGTTTAGCGAGTCAAGTCACGCCGTGTCCTTGGTAGTAGGACAAATAAAATACAATGAAATGAGAACTGTTCTCATATAGTACGAAACCTACATTGCTCTCCACCCCGAAGAACAAAGACCGCAGAGAGCCAGAGAGAAAGATTCAAACAACCAAAAATATCTGGGTTGCGCTGAGCTAAACCTTTGTGATTGGCGCTCGTCTCTTGCACAGCGGCGCTAACCAGAAAGAAAGCGAGAGAAAGAGAGAGAGAAAAAAAAAACGGAAAAAGAAAATGGAACATTTCGAAACTGCTCTCATAATAGATCAGGGACTGTCAATGCGCTTACCCAACGATATATAACTGCGATAGCAGGTTTGTTGCGGTTTAATCAACCGATACTCGCGTCTGTATGCGCCTCGTTTCACGGGAGACGCGTTTGCAATGTTCTCCAAGGTATGAAGACACTTTTAACGAGATCCCGAGCATACGCGTCTTACCTATATGTATGATGTAGAGTGGGGGAAAAAAACAACAACATAGACCAAGTATGTCGTCACACGAGGGGTCGAAAACGCAGCTGGTGTCTCGGTAATATCTTTTTTTTTTTTTGACAACGGCATCGAAAGAAGTCGCCGTACAGCGTCTGCTTTCGAGTGACCTTTTCTCTTTATTTAGTTATGTGCTTCTATGATGCGTTCGTTGTGAGGCGGCACCGATCAGATGTCTGTGTCGTCTTCAGCAAAAACCGTGCGGCAGCAGGATGGAATATTTAAAGCTGTCGGCCACCAATTGGGGCTTGAATTCGAAAGTCCGAGCGCACGGAAGAACGGTTCGTGATTGGTCAGTAGTTTTGAGGCGGACACCTATGAATGACAATCATTGATGACCAAATTACAATTTGATCGCGAGATGTTTCGATCTCGTACATGATAAACTTATGGGGCTATAAAGTTTGAGGCATGCAAACAAATTTGGAAGCAAGTGAATGACTCTTTAACGAGCGATCGAAAGAAATATTAGCGCAATGTGACGAGGTAAAATGATGAAATAAAAGAAGCAAATGCAATTGGACGGTATTCTAGTACTGATAATGATGATAGTTTGGGATTAATGGTGCAGCAGCCACTATTGGTTCGAGTGCATCAAGCCATATTATAGTAGGAAGTGTGGTTCGGTAGCTCTTGTAATGCGCAGGACAAATGAGTGATATATCAGGGGAACGCAATGGATGCCAGGGAAATGAAAATGCTACCAAGAATGGCGGACAATTACGTCAAGTAATTAGATTGGGAATTTTGCAGCCCTAGGGTGGTCTCGGTTGACGAACGACACGGCGGGTAATTGGCTGGCCCAAGGACAGGCCGTTCGTCGCGCGGTGTGTTTAGCTGAGACGACAATGATCCGCCAAGGAATTTGCGAAATGAGCTTCTGATTGACCGATGCCGGATCTGTAGCTTTGACAACGTTGAAGTGGGGTAACACGCAGGTTGCAGCGCATGTGCTGACACACAGCTGGCGCCATTCCCCGTGACGTGAAGAGCGGCGAAGATACCCATGATGTCATCATGCTTCAAGCCCCATGGCGTTGATACGCGACCTGCGCGTATCAACGCTACTACTCGAACCCACGCTACAACCCCACGCTACTACTCCACGCTACTACGCGAAAATAAACTACCATGAACCGGTGCCGTGCGGGCTGTCACTAACCTATGATTACGATATACCTGCACGTATACCGATTTCGTCGAAAAAAAAATTGAAGATGGAAAATCCAATACAGCGGCGTGACAATTTGCTGCAGTCGCGCTATGGGGGTTCCCCATCGCGAAATATTTGTTTCGAAATTTACGAATCACCACTAGAAGAAATGTTCGATTTTATTGCTCGTGCGTCGTCCCAGATGGCTCGGGTTGGAGTGTCGACCGTAGCTGCTGCGTTGAAGTAGATTCGAAATGCAAAAGCAGGAGTGTGCTGTAGATTTCGACGAACGTTGAAGGACTAGCTCAGAGTGAACGAAACTTGCGCTGATTATCCGCAAGGTTGCGTTCATCTTAGCTTTCTTTATGTGCATCTTTGACGCTTAGTAGTCAGCGACTTCGTTCATTGTTAACCGTAATATAATGCGCGGTTTTCCCGATAGAGGCCGCACGCTACTACTCGAAAATAAACTACCACGAACCGGTGCCGTGCGGGCTGTCACTAACCTATAATTACGACAAGCATGTGCATTCCCGTTTCGTAAATTATACTATTTGAACCTACAAAGAAAGGGTGCATCGCTCACGCGACGTCATCGGTTAGGTTAGGTCGTCGTGCTAGCTTTGGTCACGCCCTGGGTTGTAGTACTTCTTGACACGATCAGTCACGGCGCCTGTGGGTGTTCTCAGACAAACTATAGCACAACTTGAAGGCTGAATACTGAGACACGCTTTATCATAATCGATTGGAGCCCGCTATAACTATTTGCCAGGTAACACCACACAACGACAGCATACCTTTAGGTATCGGAGCGCGTTCTCAGGGAAGCATCAATCTCGATCCCCGTAGTTCAGCTTCGATGCGGGTAAATCGAAGCGAGTGTAGCAATCGCGACATTTCTTCGCGCTCCCGGAGCTTAAACGTTAATTTCCCGGACCGCGCGCTCAGCGTAATGTCGTACACGTCACGCAGAACTAAACCTGCGAGAACTCGCGCAATAAATGTGGAATAGTAGAGATCGTCAATTTTTTTTGTTGCGACATTTAATTACGGCCGTTTGGCGAGGGGAATCATTTAGCGGAATTACTATACCTTTACGTGACGCGCGCAGCGTTTGCCAGCCGGCTCGATAACGTTTATACCGTTTTCTTATCTCAGGGGGGAGATTGGAAGCGTAAAATATAACACGCGGCACTCGTTTACGACTCGGCGGCAGCAGCAGCAAAGGCTCGGTAGTGCTGCCGTGTGAAAAAAAAAGAGAGAAAAAAAAAAAGCAAGCCAGCTAGCCTACGTGAGTGACGGACGCTCCAGAGCCAAAAACTTTCAAATAAGAACAAAAGAAAGCGAAGAATTCTCCGGAATAACCGTTAAACGCAAGAAACGAGCATTGCTGACCGTGATCGTCGCAGCGAAGAATCCGTAATTCATGGCCCCTCGTCTTGGGCGGTTCGTAGTCGCGTGCGGTGTTTCAACCTCGGAGCTGCGGGTGTTTGAGCTCCGGCTGCTGGATTGACTCGCGCGCAAGCTGTTGTCTCGGCTCGCGGTCCGAGCCGGCGCGTCGACGCAGGCGCGCGCCTTCGCGTCTGCTGCTCAACACAATGGAGCTCGAAAGGAGACAACCTTTTGGATAGCGCTCGTTTTATCATTTTTGTTTATTGGAAGCACAGCTTGCGACGTTTGTGACGCAGACTTGAGTAAGTTGCGACTGTTCGCTGTGTAGCATCGGTCGCCAGCGAGTGTTCCGAGTTTCGAGAAACAGATGCCGTCAGGAACAACGGCGGTTCTTCCTTCAACGTGTGATATTATATTGCGTGCCCGCACGATTCGTATTTAAAATGGGTACAATTGATCTACCTTCGCTAAAAGGAATTTTCCTGTTGTGACATGATGACACAGACGTTTCTGCTGTAATGCTCTGTTCTAGTACGAAGCAACCGATCGACAAGTGTTTTTCAGGCACCAACCGACCAACAAAGTATTTGGAAGACGCTCTGTTCCGTGAATACGTAACTTGACACGGCTCGGCTGTCACGTGACGCGACGTTAATTGTGTGCCACCTCGCCGTGTATGATGATAGAGAAGTGCCGGTAAGAACTTAAGAACAAGGGGAATCTACAGAATATGCTTGAGCTCGACGAACTTGAATATTACATAAAGGACCTCTGCGCGGTATTGGGGAACACGCGTGTCGTCACGCGCTAATCTTGCGCGGTATTTTCGAAGATACGTGGGAAGATTGCATCAGCAGTGTGTAAGGCAACAGCTATGCGCCCCGGCCACTTAATTCATTCCGTAAGTTGGTTGACATTCTTTTCTCGCGCAGGAGACCTTTCTTTACCCGCATTAAAATGGTCGGGAAATCGAATTAGGACGGGACATAACTACAGTGAATCAGAGCTTCGTGCTGCAGTCGGGAATCGTATCCTGACAATGTTTCCCGTTCATGAACCTTCCTCCACTTTACGGGCTTCCACAGAACCCAATTGTCATATTCATGCGTCCCCGTGCGTCGAGTTGTCGAATAATCCGGCCTCGCGTTGGGGCGATCTACTATAGTCTCCTGATTAGATCAGATGGTATCTACATAGAGCGACCACTCGGGAAAGGCGTTGGTCCCGGTTTTCGTCTCGGGAAGAGAAAAAAAAATTGTTCTTTAACTACGCCATTTTCTTTGCGAAAAACCCGTGCGGCTCTCCTTTGCAGCTTCGCGCTATACAGTCGGGCGTATGACAATTTTCCCTTCAATGAGTCACAGTGGCAGGCGCACAAGATCGAATGCAATACGGCTCGGCAGTCTGAAACCTATATTTCTTTCTCTTGATTAGAGTGTGGCCGCAGGAAATTTCTTATGGAAAGATGGCGAAGCAACTTGCAGGACTAATAACAAGAAGAAACTGCGTCGCTAGTAATACTTTACTGAATAACTGCATAAGTTATGCATATGGGGCAGAAACTTGGAGGTTAACAAAGAAGCTCGAGAACAAGTTAAGTACCGCACAAAGAGCGATGGAACGAAAAATCTTAGAACTAACGTTAAGAGACAGGAAGAGAGCGGTGTGGATCAGAGAACAAAAGGGGGTAGCCGATATTCTAGTTGACATTAAGCGGAAGAAATGGAGCTGGGCAGGCCATGTAATGCGTACGATGGATAAGCGGTGGACCATTAGGGTTACAGAATGGATACCAAGAGAAGGGAAGCGCAGTAGAGGTCGGCAGAAAACCAGATGGGATGATGAAGTTAGGAAATTTGCAGGCGCAAGTTGGAATACGCTAGCGCAAGACAGGGGTAATTGGAGATCGCAGGGAGAGGCCTTCGTCCTGCAGTGGACATAAAATAGGCTGATGATGATGATGATGATGATGATGATGATGATGATGATGATGATGATGAATAACTGCAATGACCTATTTTTATAGCGCTGGCTACACTTTCCAAGGCTACCAGTTCTGGTGCAATTTGGATCATTGATATATGATGGCTGTGCGCGTAGCAGAAAGCAACGAGGGTGGTTTTAGAGTACTTTATGTCAACCATCAGGTGTGCCTGCAACTAGTGCTCTCCCTTTTCTTTTATTTCTCTCTTTGCGTCCCTATATCCTCTTCCGTCAGTACAGGGTGGCTAACTGGACGTGCGTCTAGTTAACCTCCCTGCATTTCATTGCTTTTCTATCTCTCTCTCACGAAATGTTTAATGCGCTTAGCATTCTTAGGGTACCTTACGCACTTTCCAGGATGTCTCCGTGTTTGTCTCTAACCGTCTTCCTACCAACTTGGGTCGCTGGTTAGTCCATGGTATAATGGTTAGCGCATTGCACTGCTGTGCTGAGGAAACCAAGCTCGAAAACAACCGCTGGACTAACTTGGGTCACTGAGTGTGTTCCAAGGGGTATGTGTCACTCTTCAATGACATACACGAGCCTCTCACAAAAAATATAAAAATAAAGACAAATAAAACACTTTAAAATTTCTCCGATGCCGAGCGGAACCGAACCCGCGTCATATATATTCGGGCACGCGCCACGCACGGATTTCGCGGGGCCGTCGCTAGGCGGCGCAGTGTGTCCAGAGGGATCCGTTGCAGGCATAGGCTGTAACGGTACAAGGTAGATGGAGAAGCGTTGACGAAGGGGGGGAAAAAAAAATAAAGGAGTTGTGCACAAAAATGCTAGAATGAAAAACATGTATAGCATACCTATTAAATCAAGCAGGCTAGGTTACTATTTGTCCCCGCCCCGTTTCAAATGGGATGCCAATAAATCATGATAATCGACGTGGCAGCATACACGCATTATAAATGACGCGTTTCGGCGTTGACACTGCGGCGTGCCGCTAGATAGCTTCAATGCTAATCACCTTAACATCGCCATTGATCGTGACTGCTCTGCCTGAATTTTAGAGCGAAGCTGTTTATGCGAACCCTGTGCCGTCATTATCGGACTTCGATAAAAGGGGGCCACGTGACAGAGCGGGAGAGGAGAGGAAAAGAAGAGCTCAACAGGGGGAAAGGATTGGAGTGACCCCTTTCCCCCTGTGAGTAGGTCAACGGAGGAGTTGGGTGTGATACGAGTTCGCGTTAGCGTTGGTTGTATATACGGAGCTTTGGATTAGTGGTTCAGCACATTCCATCCCAGCTTCAACTATGGGAATACCACGGGTAGTGCGTACTCCTGAGCAAGAAGCTGTCCTATACCGCGAGCGTCAGCGAGAGTTGGCTCGTGAACGGGCTCGTCGTCGTAGGGCCGACCCCAAGCTGCGCGCCAGAGATGTCGAGCTTAAACGGCAACGCCGGGAGGCCGATACCGAAGTGCGCGCCCGAGCCGCGGAAACACATCGGCAGCGCCGGGAGGCTCCTTATTTTTTCTGGGGTTTTACGTGCCAAAACCAGTTCTGATTATGAGGCACACCGTAGTGGAGGGCTCCGGATTAATTTTGACCCCCTGGGGTTCTTTAACTTGCACTACAACGCAAGCACACGGACGTTTTTGCATTTCGCCTCCACCGAAATGCGGCCGCCGCGGCCGGGATTCGATCCCGCGACCTCGTGCTCAGCAGCGCAAAGCCTCAGCTAACTGAGCCACCGCGGCGGGTCAGCGCCGGGAGGCCGCTTCGCTGTTCGACCATCTTCACAGAGTGGAAGGGGCGGGGATTTTTTATGAGGCGAGTGTGTGCCAGCTTGTTCGATGGTGAAGCTTCGATTAAACTAGTTGATTCGCCCGATCTTGAATGAGTCCCAAGCCTGTACGAATTATCTTACTCGATCTGCTTAACGCGCGGGCTAATTATGCTTAGCGATGTAATTGGTGTTGGTGCTTAATTTGATTGATCGGCGAGTTAGTTCGGTGTTAATGTTCTAGTTAGTGTTGGTACTTGATTTGATTCACGCGTTTGTCGGTTTTCCCCAATATAGTGGGTGTTCAAGGGTTTAGAAGGTCTTTAAGGAGGTGTACGAACCCGGTATTTGAATACCGAATTGAAGAAAAGCTGTTCATCAGCAGTTTGAAGTGCGAGACACACCAGTCTCTTCACACAACGCTGCTGCACTGTCAGCAACATATCGTTAAGAATGCCTGAAGTAAGAAACCGAAGAAAGGTGACATATTTGGGATTCGCACACTTACATTCAAACAAACACATACATGCACGCACACATCACAGAAAACAAACGCGAACAAACGCGTGCAGGTGCAAAGTCATCAACAAGTAAGTTATAGGGAAAAACGAGTTATAGGATACGCAATTGATCTAAGCACTTTTCTTTTTTCATCGGAAATTGATTTAACGCTAGGCTAAGGCAGACGTATTCGTTCCCACAGGTCTCGCCTTTCCTCCGCCTCGCAAGCCTTTTGGAGCTGCGAATTCGACAACTACGGATTCCTCAAGACTCTTGTTGCGCTCACGCGTGCGTACGTACGCTTGCGTACGTGTCCTCCGCGCATGCCTCTTCCAGGGTATGGGCGAATAGGAACTGGGCACAAAGTGCCGAAACCAGCTTCCTTCCTTCCTGCATAGACACACGCACACGCACGCGCGCACACGCACATGCATACTTTTTCCTCTATGGCTGAGCAAAAACAACCCCTCTTTCTTCTTCCCTGACTATGCACTCACTCGAATTTTGTGTTTTGCTGCTCGTACAAGCCATCCTGTTTTACGAGGTTGCTCTTTTCCCGCTTGGGTTTCCGGTGCCCGCATCGACGGGAACCTGGGAGGCAAATATAATTTTACGGTTATTTTTTTCTTTTTTTTTTGTTTTCGGATGCGTCGTCGTCGTCGTCGTCGCCGATGCTGGTGGCTTCGGGAACACGCGCATCGTATACTCCCTCCGAACGGCCCATCCCAGTCGTTATCGTAAAAGCGCTGCCGACACAGATAAAAACAACAACAATAAACAAAAACAAACAAACAGACGAAAAACGAAATGCCAGGGACAGGACGTATAAAGGAAAATACAAAAAAAAAAATTGATTTCGATTGCGCTGGAAAGACGGGTACGTATACGTACGTGGGTGAGGAGCGATTTGAAAGTGGTCTCTTTAGGCTTAACTAAACCTCACTGAAAGGCCCCGAGTGCGGCGTATAGCTTTTTGGGGAAAAAAGTAATAAAATTCCAAAGTATACGCTCGTTGAGGATGCCCTTTAGCAAATTTCGTCCGCCGCGGCGTTTCGTGGCTACGGCGTTCTGCCGCGGAGCACAAGGTAACGGGTTCGATCCTCGGCCCTGCAGCGACCGCATTTCATTGGCAAAAAAATGCAAAAAAAAAAAAAAAAAAACGCTCGCGTACTTAGACTTGAGTGCGCGTTTAAGAACCGCAGGCGATAGAAGTTAACCCGGAGCTCCCAACTAAGGCATCCCTGATAAGCGAGTGTTCAGTTTTGGAACGTTTCGGGACTTTTTTTTGAAACCTGTGAATCCCCGTGAAAACACTGTTAGATATAGTGGAATATGGGAGTTTTTTAAAGCCGTGGCAGCAGTCAACCTGCACGTGACGTCTGGATTTCAACTTTACATTTAAATATGTTAATATTTGAAAAGTATATCTTTTAGATTGAACATCTATTTTTTAAAGTTCATCTCGTATTTTGAGCCGCGCTGTGGCCTTACTAATGCAAATGTGCGTGTTTCTTTATGTATAGTGCCCATGGAGGCACTTTACGATGGTGGATGCATGCGGAGCTGAGACGAGTTTAGCCAAGGGCCACTAGCGAGGAAAACGCGATTACCATGTCATCACGTTTTGCGAACGTCGGCGAGAAAAAGGGGCACACATTTTTAGATAGCATGATGGGCGCGGACCATTTCCAGCCGCGAAGAGAGTCCATCGTGATTTTGAACGTATAGCCGGGGCATTTCAGAGGCCACGAGGCATCACTCTCAGCTGGCTCAGACCGTCCGTGGCACTTAGGGCGCTCTTCTCGCGGTTCATTTCCTCGAGGACAATCTGCGAGTACCCGGACCGAAAGCCGATCGACGAGACGCATTTGGCGTCGGGAAGATGAACCAGAGGATCATCGATGAGAGGGAAGGCTCACGTATACGTTTTTCTTTATTTTGTTAAGGCCGGTAGTTTACGTTAAACTTCCCAATGTGTGCATTTTTAATGCGTTAAGCATTAGGAAAAATATGTGTGTATATTTGTATAGCGCAATTGGGGGGTCTGCTACTGACCATCGTCAGTTCAACTTCGCCCCATGAAGAGGCAGGACGGGCATGTGTCGAGTGAGCTCCTGAACAGCACTTTGCAATATAGCGAACGCGGTTTAAATGATGCATCCGGAAACTCAAAGAACTGCGGACGTAATGCTAACGTATTTCTCTAGCATTTACCGCTAAGTCCCACTGATTAAATTTTTCAGCGTTAAATGTTTGGGGTTTAGTCAACTTTTTTTTTGTTGTTATTTTAGCCACTGACCGTGGCAAGTTAATGCACGTAACACAACAATGGCCGCATCTGAACGCACGAGCACAAGTACGAACGAGCATTTCCGAGTGAGCACGTGAAAAGGCATTTCACGCGTATTTCACCATTTGTTATCCAAGGCGCGTGCATGTTGGTTTGCTTCATTAAGACATGCGTTTCTCGCGTCGGATACGACCATACGTTGCTGTTGACCATTTGAATGAAATGTGGGATGTAAAAATTAGGGGTTTAAGAGATATTTATCGAGATATCTTATGCGTACACATAGGAGCACGCTCTCGAAAAATGTTTTTCGGCTGTTCGGGACATGTGGAGACAGTGTAGCCACGACAGAGGGCTACCGTTGGCTTGTTCGCAACACACTGACTACTTGATATTAGTCCGTTCTAGTTTGAAAAACATGCGTGGAATCGCATCCTATAAACTGCAAAATAGAAGAATCTAGCCTTAATTTATTGCGAAGGGTGCTGAGGTGCAATTAAACATAACAGTACGTGTTACTTGAACCAGTGTTCTATAAGCTTGCGCCAACAATGAGGCGATGAAGGACATAAAGCATTGCCAAAACTCGCTCGTCGGCACCAGACATATTTGCGAGTCAATGCAGGGCGAGATCTTTGAACAGGCGTTCAGCTGTTGAACAGAAGCTTGCGCATTCAATTCACGGCCTTGAAGTAAATAAATAAATAAATAAATAAATAAATAAATAAATAACTAAATAAATAATAAATAAATAATAAATAAATAAATAAATAAATAAATAAATAATAAATAAATAAATAAATAAATAAATAAATAATAATTACGCGCATTCATGGATCAGACATGCTCTCCTATGATTTGTAGGAAATAATGACGATCGTTTATCACCTCATGCTGCGCGAACTACTGCTCAGCTAGGGTAGACAAGACCAGGATAATTTCATATCCCATGCAGACAAGAAAAAAAAAAACAGTGAAGATGATTCTCAAACTAAGAAACACTACTGTCCATCACCATACTGCGTCTGCCTCTGTGTTTTCTTCTTGCATGGTTGAAGCGTCGTCAGTCTTGTGAGACTGTTGGACGGCTCTGCGAAAACTTCATCGCAAACCTCTCTCTCACTTTTTTCGTGCGCAGTAGAGTTACACAACACGCCACGCCGGGCGCCTACCTTTGCCAAGTCCCTGTACTGAGCTCGAAGGTTGTGCACTACGTATGCCGAAGGATGCCGAAGGCGGCGGAATGTCACACAGCGTCTCGAAGTCTCAAAGCGCTAGCTGGCGAAAAACCTAGCCAGTGAGGTTGCCACGCCATATCCCGAGGTCGTATAATCAAAGAAAGCTTCGCTTTAAAAGTTCATGCAAAAGAAGCTTTAACGACAACTTTACATGTGCCTGCAATGGAGGCAACAGTAGTACTAAGTTTGTTATTACGGCCGGCCTGTCTGCCCTTGGTACATAGTATACGTAAGCGCGTTACGGGCAAGGACGCCAGAAACAAACAAATCATACAAGCATGGCTCTAACTCGCGACAAATCTATTGCAGGGACCATTTTGAGATAAGCATTACTAGATCTCGTGACCAATCGTGGTATGCGCAGTACTTGCCTTGGCTGTATTAAAATGGTTACGAGTTCCTGCAATAAAATTGTCGCGAGTTAGCGCCTTATATGTATCGTTTGTTTACTTCTGGCGCCCTTGCCCGTAACGCGCGCTAGATAATCTGCAGCAATGTAGCAGCCAAGTTACTCAGTATGCACGTCAGATTTTCGTAAATGCCGAGTTAAAGCAGAGGCTTCTGTCTCGATCTCCAAGCGCATTACAGGCGGCCGCCAAACCGACAGCAAACGTATACGTTGGGATGTCTTCATTTGGGGACCTCGAACAGAGCCGGTGTTGCGGAAACGTTCAGAACACGGGCACTTTATGTCCTTATTGCCTCATGTTGTTTACAGATCGAGCGCTCGACCACTGAATGTATAGTTAGTATGCCAAGATGGTTTCCGCACTGGCGGATATGTTTTGGGCAAATCGCTTTGCTTTTTCTTCCTTTTGCCCCACAATGTCCGCTTTTACAAACACTTCTAAGACGGGTCCGTTATGTGGCCACCCTAAACTTCGCTTTCTTGACGCGTGGTTCTCTTCATAACCAATACTGGCAGCTGTTGAGCCGGAATAACGACACCCTAAGCGGCGGCTGTACACCGTGCGGTAAGTGCACCGGCATGGGAGCTGCGCCCAAAGTAACGTCTATGGAGTCGGGCGTCGTGTGACATCGAACGGAAATGCCCTTCTGACTGCATTACGCCTTCTCCGCTTGGAACGGCACGCCGGCAGTAAACGCTAGCTTGACCAGGACGAGATGTCGCAGGCGCTTGGCCACTCGTTTTCGACGTCGTATTGGGAAATTACGAGTGTCGTATGCGGTCACCATCGAAGAGTACTGTTGAGACGAATGGCGTTTCCAGTAACCTCTGTTCTCCTCTGTTATGCATGGGTTGCTGTGCAGAGATTGAGGAAGGCAGAATACCTCGGCTACTTTGTTTCTCTATGTTATACAGAAAAAATAAATAAATAGAACTGTTTCTTTTTCTGTTTTACCAAAGTGTTTTACTGAACTGTTTTACCAAAGTAAATAAACGAATGAGTTATAACTTTATAACTTATTCGTTTATTTACTTTGCCATTATCATTTATTGAAATAACCTCGAAATTAAAGTACTCTCTCACTGAATCTCTCCACAGCAACCCATGAGTAACAGAACGTGGTTGTGAAAACGTGGCTTTGTGAACGTGGGACCAATAAAGATACAGTACATCTCAAGGTTGTGTACGCTGCATGGCGCGGCATGATTGAATGCACAACCTATTTCCGTGAAGGAAGTTCCAAATATTACCGGCGTGGTTAGGCATTTGCGACAGAAGATAATTTTTCAGTATAAACAGCGTCTCTTTCTAAGTCATGACTTGTAAAGATGCTCGTCGTGTAGCTCCAGCACTTCCGCCTCTACGCCAGGATACTCGCCAAGAACAAAAATATACTCTCGAAGTCGGACAGTCTATTACAATGTCCACAAAGATTGCATAACATTCGGCTGGTGGAGACCATACTAACTGTAAACGGCGTT
This sequence comes from Dermacentor silvarum, assembly GCF_013339745.2. Lineage (NCBI taxonomy): Eukaryota > Metazoa > Arthropoda > Arachnida > Ixodida > Ixodidae > Dermacentor > Dermacentor silvarum. Next base: position 22,006,803 of record NC_051161.1, read on the forward strand.
TACTGGTACCCGAGCCCATTTGCTATGCGATCGCTTTGAGTTGCAGTGCTTATCGCCGACAACGACTTACAACACACAAGGAGCCATGAAAGCTATCGGTTGTGAAACATGCAACCGGAACTTTTCTGGGGTGGCAAGCAACAATGCCATGACCCCAGGCTTCTAGGAGATGAGGGCCCGTGAGCACACACCAATGTCCTACCGTGATACTTAACGTGCTTTAATTAAGCATACGGTAATTCGAAAGAAATTTTGTTCACCAGTACGCACACATGCAACTTTGCTTATATCCATACAGGTGAATACAATTACTGTAATCAGACTTGCACACGTTACCAAAAAAAGATACTAACAGTTGCCAACGTTGCACAAATACAGTAAATAAAACGAGCTGGCCTGATTTTTAGCGCACCCTTTGCAGGGAGTAGCACGTTGCTTACCTTCAATACTGATTGCCTTTCAAAATTTTCGTCAGTCATCTTCTCTCGTCTTGTGACAGTATATCAGCAGTGACACTGAAAACTCGCTCGATGTGCGCGCTGTAGAAAAGGGCAGTGGTTTAACGTACGACCACCTTACGGGAGAACTTACGAACGAAGGTGGGGAGCAATATAAAAATTAACAGGGTCTCTTCTGTTATCCCTAAGACGACTTGAAGGCGAAAGCTCTAGTGCCGATGCATTAAAGACGGACACATGACGTACACATCCCCCTTAATTCGCTAAGTCTACTTCGTTTAGTCATCCCTCTTAATTCGCTTACTCATCCTCTTAATTCGCTTAGTCATCCCCCTTAATTCGCTCGTTATACTTCGCTTAGTCATTCCTTTTAGTTCGCTGTGTCATTCCTCTTAATTCGCTTACTCATCCTCTTTATTCTATTTGTCTAATTCACTTAGTCATCCTCTTAATTCGCTTATTAATCCTCTTAATTCGCTTAGTCATCCTCTTAATTCGCTTAGTCATCCTCTTAATTCGCTTTATCATCCCTCTTAATTCGCTTTATCATCCATCTTTATCATCCATCTTGCTTGCTTACTGGGGTATGAGTGCTTACGGAGTATGAGCCATTGATGATGATAGTTTTTGTACCTTTCGTGTCGTCGACGCGTTTTCACTCAAACACTTTGAAGGTCGACTGAACGATGCGGCATATAAGGCTTTCGCCTTAATAACAATGAGAAAAGCGAAGTTAAAGCTCTCGTACAACATGAGGCTTCTGATGTGGTGGCGCTCGGTCCAAATAGAAACGCGAAATTATCTCGACATGCAGAAGGCGGCGCTGACAATCCAGGCCGCTCGGCCAGCCATTAAGGCGGGGAAACAAATACTGATCGCCAGGCTCACCTATCTGAACCTCCGCATCCGCGAGGCTGGTGTGTGGCACGACCACGGGCGTTTTATTGTAGTTGCCGTCAAATTAAAGTGATCGAAGGTGCGTCGCCTGTGACAGCGTGCCTTGTCAATAAAGTAACCGGTTACGTGTGATAGGTTATAGAAAAAAGTAACTTAATTACAGTGAGAGTTTTCGAGTGAAGAAAGCAATCGATCAATTAAGAAACTGCCAGAAGATGTAATTGATTACAAGTAATTGACCGCATGTAATTCGTTACGTACAGGTCTGACTGAAATATAACGCGCCGTGCATCGCACGCGATGTGAACAAAACGAAAAGGAACTAACAAAACATCAAAGAGTGTTTACTGCCACTTCAAGAACGCTATTTCAGTGTACGCGCAAAAAAAAAAAAGAAATTCACCGACGATTACGATACTCCCTAATGCGAAATTTGAGTGCAGCTCTGTACTTGTTTTCATTCCGCGATATATTGGCTGGCGCGAACAATTCTCGTGCGGCACGCTGCAAACGGAGCGAAGTGTGGCACCGCCGACAGACATCCCATATGACGCGCGCTACTCAGGCGCCATCTTGTATCCATCGTCGCCGCACTACGCTTTTTTTCTCACGCTTTCGCCATACCCTCCTCTGCTTTCCACTTCATGGTTCCGCTGCACCCTCCTCTCCGCTTTCCTCCTCGCGTCTTTCAACCCCCGCGGTGCTCCGCATTCGCTAATTTGCATGAAGTGACATAAAAGAAAAAGGAAATATTTTTCTAGACTCAGTAACAACTTAGAGTTACAAATACGCACATACTAATGCAGTTTTTGGCGGGGATAGACCTAGCATTTATTTGGCAGACAATAACATACAGGTTGCATGTACAGGTTGCAGTTGCGAGGGCGGCAGAGAAGTAGGTGGTGTGATTAAACTAGGAAATTTGCAGGAATGCATAAGACGGGGGTCAGCTGGCGCAAGACAGGGGTAATTCTTAGATGCCGGGCAGTACAGCCCACTTTTATGTTTTGTTCTGGGCAACAACAACTCGTCAAGGACTTTATTCGAATAAGGAGTGGCCCTTAGCACAAATAAGCGTTACAATATTTAACAAGAGACGGTCAGTTTCTGAAATCGCATTTTTAAAGAAGTACACAAATCTTTCATAGAATAAGAAAACGTCGCAATACCGCTCGAAAAGCGAAGCATTGATTGCGATAGCAAAGTATTGGACAACGACACGAAGCAAGGCTAGTAGTTTCATTGGCCGTATAAATTTCAGCGATCCTTCGCTTATTAATTACGTAACCAAGCGTGATGTCACGCGTGCGCGGGCAAACGTGATCAGATTTCACTCGATGACCGCGAAAACTCGCTATGATAACACTGGCGCGATGAAGAGCGGCAGCAGCGGCGAGCGAATTGCCCTTCGGGCTGCCTCCTGCTTCAGCGCAAAGTAGGCATGGGAGAACATAGCGCACGCTAAGCCATCAGCCTTCGGCAAGCTAGCGCAGCTTTTGTACCCACACCAGATTACCTCCAAGATAGGGGGCGCCGCCGTCGTGCTCAGCCGCGCCATTCGCCGTACGAGAGAAAACGCGTGCCAACCCTCCTCCTCATCCGCCCCCTTGCGCACACGAGGAGATGGCGCGCATCCGTCCCAACCCCTTCCTCCCTGCGTGCGCAAGACTCCGCTGCACCAAGCCGCCATCTTTCTCGGCCCTCCCTCACCCCTACAGCACATGGTGCGCAGCCACGATCTTATCACACTTGGAATTTATACGAAACATAACGGCGACGACGACGACGGAGGGAATTCGCCTGTGGAGTCCATATAATTGGATAAAGCAACTAACTCGACCAATATAGTGACAAAATCCATGGTAGCAGCACCTTTAGGGCGGTGGAATAGAGAGTTCATAGTACCACGGATACGCGCCATGCTATCTAGGAAAGTGCGCTCACGAGGCCCCGGTATGTTCCGGGCCACTCCTGCTCCTTACCTCGATTCAAGCCGAGCTGAAGGAAACCTGAGGCAGAGCCAGGTGAGGCATTGCCGCCGGGGGAGTAGACGTCGCGCGTTAATCATGCATCGAGGGGGCAGGTAGCTCGCTGAGCACGCAGCTGTCGGCCTTGCCGCAGTCTGACCGCAGCCGGGCGAAAATCGAATCGGGTCACTAGAACGGTCAAGCAGACGCCGACCGACGGGTTGCATCGTTGGCCGGCCAGCGGAGGGACCCGTGTTTCAATCAATGCGGGCGCTAAATATGATCGCTCCGGTGGCCCGCCGCCGGTTGCAGTTCAATAAGCGGCGGCCATGCGGTGGCCAAAAAAAGAGTGGACGCTCGAGGCGTGGCGTGGTGTCGGCTAGCTCTTGTATCAAGTTGTATCGAGGCGCGCTAGAAAGGTGGCATTGCCGACCGAACTGCCCATACGGTTTCATACTATATATAGCAACCACGGCCGTATAAAGACAACTGGCAATAAAGCCAAGGAAATCATACCGCTAATTAACCGTGGTTCGTATTGAGGTCTAATAAATAACGAGGAAAATGGAAAATGAAAGGGGCCCAAAAGATAACTTGTCGCAGATGGGAGCCGAACCCACAACCTCCGCATTACGCTGTGTTGCACTGCCACTGGTGCTACGGCGACGGCGATCAACCCAGTCACAATCTTGGGTATTTATTTGTCCTGGGTCCCGGGAGTGTTAGCCAGCGCCACTCAGGGGCGTGGCGGATGGATGTAGAACATCCTTTTTTGCCTGATGGCGTCACATAACACGTGAACTTAGGAGCAGAATTTCTTCTTGTTCAACAATAGTGAGGATCTCGGATCTGGCAGCCCTAATGCCATGGGTAGCATACGAGGATTTATTAGCTACGTGTCTGCGTCTGAGTTCACGTGTTACGTGACGTTATGGCCTCAATATCTACTGCTCCGAAAGTGGCCTGTCATCCAAGCCAGATAATGTGGCGTTACGTACATGACGTCACGTGTGATTATCTGGACAGTCGCAGAGGATGCCCAAATATCACCTAGATCTTGCGACGCGATTACTCAGAAGTGTCGGGATTTCTTTAGGTGGCAGAAATTACGCGACAAACTGAATTAGTTAGGAACGTAAAGCATGCAACTGGCTCTAAAGAAATAGTTAGGCAAGAGCTTACTTTGATTTGAGGATAGCTCTCAGCATTTCGAGTAGGTGGACTGCTTCTATGCGGACCTAGCCTTGCGAAAGCTGCCGGCAATCACTTCGCAAGAGCACCACTTATCAAGTGCGGTTGAGTCTGCGGCCCGTCAGAACACATGCAGTGAAGAATGGATTTGAACCGGGGCGCCACAGGGTTTTTTGCCATCCATTCAACATCGTCGTGCTATACCACCAACACGGCTCTGCATCACGGAGGAATTTGAAAATTGTTTCATTAATTGATTGTTTATTAACGCAGACAAAAAGAAAGGGCGGGGAGGGGGGAGAGAAGAAAAGATATAGTAGAAATGAAGAAGAGAAAGGTGTGTGTGGCCTGTCATGTGTGCCTCTCGCTGTGTTTTTGCCGCTGTTTCAAAAAATGAACTTCTGGGCAACTGAATTTAGAGTCTGGTCAAGGTCCCGATAGGACGTCTTCAGTTGGTGGTTCGGGGACAGTATGTATGCTGACAGCAGTGTAGTGACTACCTGACCCAACGTGCAAATTAATGGGTCGTTTTATACACATGAAATTTGCATTTTTTTACAAAGAGCTTTCCTAGGCGCATGACGCTTTGCAATCCAGGGTCATGTGTACACACTGGTAAACTTCCAGAAGCCGCGGTCACCAACAATGAAATACATTCTGTGCAATTCGCGATGTTTACGCGTCTCATTCAGCTCTTACGCGAACGGTGAAATGCATTTTGATCGATTCGTATACGGGTCAAAATCGCGTACTAACGGTACTCTCGCAAGGTGAAACGCGGCCACAAATAGCCCATACCGTTTTATGACAGCTGGGGGCTTCCGGTGTTAATATTCCTCGCTTCAGGAGCTCCCCCACAGAGCACCGACAAAATGGCTGCTCCGATTGTTGCCATGGCGACTATACTGTGTTTGATGATGGTCATTTCTTCGCGCAGTGCTCTATACCGACGGACAGGCCACACGCTTTACGAGGTTCGTCCGGGATTACTTCGTCGTAAAATTTGCAGCGCGAGATTCATGTCTATTGTATAGCTCATACGCTTCGTAAAGAACGATGGCGTAGTTAGTTCTTTCTTGCAACTTGGCAAACAGTAGACCTTGCGTACCTCAATGGCACGCTTCCTCAAGTGAGCGCCTGTGACCACTGGCTCCGTGCCTTTGTTTAGTGGCTGTTGTAGTAGCAATAAACGGAGAAGCACCGGGGAAATGAGGTGAGGTGTGTGTTTTCTGCTGTCGCCTGCTTCCAGAGCTACGCAGAGGTGAAAAGGCATTAAGGTGTAGTTTTGAACGTAGCATAAAAGACAAAAGAAGAGAAGAAGAACAGCTTTCTTCAGTTCTAGGAAATCCACGCGCAAAGCTCTGTTTATCCTTTATTTTTTTATCGCTCCCTGCTCGATAGTGAGGTGTGTGGCCACACATTCCTATATAGATACGTTTTTCTGAAATGGATGGGAGGTGTGCGTGCGTGCGTGTGTGTGTGCGTGTGTGTGTGCGTGTGTGTGTGTGTGTGAGTGTGTGTGTGTGTGTGTGTGTGTGTGTGTGTGTGTGTGTGTGTGTGTGCGTGTGTGTGTGCGTGTGTGCGTGTGTGTGAGTGTGAGTGCTTGAATCTATGCAGCAACTACAGGAGAAGACTACAAACGTGGCGTAGCATACATGCGTAGCTACAAACGGCTACAAACGTACCGTAGTATCGCTAGGATATACTACACTTTCTCACGAGGCTCTACGTTCCTCATTTATCTGCTGGTCGACTAGCTTCCGAGAACACAGGTCGCCATGTTTCAGGGATCAGACGTTCGTCCCTGATGGAGTCGAACATACAAGAGCCAAAAGAGTGGTTGCCTTTTGTTCTAATGTAGTTCACAGTGACAGTTTCGAAACACGACGTCGGTTGTTTGACTCGTGGTCTGTCTATTGCACCTGCATGAAGCGATTCGCTGAAATGCGAACTTGCATGAAAAGATCTGTCTTCCCGCTGGTGCTGTCTATTCTGGATGAAACACTCGACATAGAACTCAACTTCTTGTGTTTCATCAGTGCATCAATCAAGGTAAATTGAGCAACAACACACCGTCACAGTGCTCTTAGCCTGCTTTGTGTCATGGCATTTCTTGTTAGATCACACCGGGAGACGCCTGACAACGGCGTACCTCCACCCCACAAGTGACGCGTTCGCTGACGTCGCAGTCAGCGAACTTGTGCGTGGCGCTCCCAGCTAGTGGAGAAAATGACGTGACACTTCCTGAGCAAGAAAAGGTTGGAAGGTATTTTTAACACATATAGGCGTATATGCTGGAGCCGTAACATTTAATAACCACAGTTTTATTTTAGCGTAGGCCACAGCAATAAAATAAAGCCGTTAGAAGTAACGCATGCAGCTGCAGGTAAAAGTACAAAAGTCACGTAGGCGAGCACTGAAGGCGCGGTCACGTAGGGAAACGCTGTCGCAATCCGAAAGAATATACTTCAGGATTGATTGCGTTGGCCGCGCAGACGTCTCGCAGTATGCTGATGCGTTTTTACTTTTTTTTCTTGCTCTTCTGACTTTCTACCGGATAAAGTAAACCGCAACTAAACTGGACGACATATCCAGTAGCATTGCAGGCGGAAGCCACCAATCGGAGAAAGCGAGATAACCAAGAAAGAAAGAGCAAGAGATGACGGAATAATGCGACGTGCCACTCTTCCCTCGTCGACCACTGCGCTTGTATTCCTCTATTTCTCTCTCTCTCTCTCTCTCGTTCTCTCTATCCCTGCGCCTACCACTCCCTTCGCGGCTTCGAGGCATGGCGTCTGATCCGGATTTGATCGACTTAGCCTCCGGTAGCGTGGGGTCTCTTTGGCCAATTTCCACGCTCGGCCTGCCGAATTTCCGGACAACTCCCGGTTGCATCAGTATATAGGCGGCGACGCAAGCCGCGGACTGCAGGAACAGCAGTAGCAGCAGCAGCTGCTGTGCTTCGTCGGCGCACACCACCTTACTACTACTGCTGCACTGTACCGGAGCTGCAATGACGAAAATCATAGAAGAGAGAGAGAGAGAGTATAGGACGAAGTATACTTCACTGGAAGCCGTGCGTTAGCGAAGCGAAAGAAGGAAGGAAGCGTGTTGGTTGCGAAGAGGAGGAAAGAGCGCGGTGGGAGACGCCTGCTGCGGGAGATCGATTGCCTTACACACACCAGCCGGACAGATAGAGAAAGAAAGAAAGAGAGAGAGAATAGGTGGAGGCAGAGGGAACGGCAAGTAAAATGCAGCTGCGTCGCTGCACAACGGTGGTCGGCGCGTGGGTCCGAACCGAGCTCTCGGGGCTGCCGCCGCGGCGAGATCTGTGCACGCTCCGGCAGGCGCCAATTTCTATGGCTTCTGTTTGCGTCGCCCAACTTCCTTCCTTTCTATCTGAGTGACCCTTTCTCTCCCCTATTACGTTTATTTTTCTGCCGTTACGTGCCACTCGATTCGTCCGGCGGCGCGTTTGGACTTCCCCCCTCGACTCCCAGGAGAGCCGGTTGGCGTCGCCGAAAACGATATCGGATGCCGCGCGTCGTCGCGAACTCAATAAACCGCGCGCTGCTTTCGGAAGCAACGGTCCGCAAAGCGGTGCCGCAGTCACCGCTTTGCGGTGCTGACTCGCTTCGCTCGCTCGCGCAGCGTCGTCGTTTGATGTTTCTCTCTTGGTCAGCTGGATTTGTATATCGAAATGATTTGTACGGGGGGCCTGCGCGCGGTGTGGCGCTAGGCACTCCGCCCCAACTTCCCTTGGCGGTGCCTTCGCTTCCTGACTGTGCGCGCAGATTCGGTCCCGTGCGATCGCGGCGATATTCTTACGATGGAGGGATCTTCATGCAGTATGTGTGTGTGTGTGTGTGTGTGTGTGTGTGTGTGTGTGTGTGTGTGTGTGTGTGTGTGTGTGTGTGTGTGTGTGTGTGTGTGTGTGTGTGTGTGTGTGTGTGTGTGTGTGTGTGTGTATGTATGTATGTATGTATGTAGTATGTATGTATGTATGTATGTATGTATGTATGTATGTATGTATGTATGTATGTATGTATGTATGTATGTATGTATGTATGTATGTATGTATGTATGTATGTATGTATGTATGTATGTATGTATGTATGTATTACGTATTACGCATGTCCGCACGTACGTATGTAAGCACACACGCACGCGCGCATGCGTTTTCGTGAGTTCCGAATTGCCACATTTCACCGCAATGACGAGAGCGCGTAGTTGCTTAATTGGTCTTCCGATTACACTTGCACTTGACCCCCGTGCCTTCCCAAGCGAGGAAGTCGTGCCATGAAAAGCACGTGGACGGCAGCAACAGCAGTGATGCCTTCTTGGTCTGTCACTCAATAGGCGTCTCATGGAGGATCAAGATGATAAGAAAAGCCGGATTGATGAAGCTCGTTATGCTCGACAACTATACAGTCGTCGGCTGACACATCACGATTTGCCAGAGATGACGCTGCAGGTCTTGTCCGATTCATAGGTACATGCTCTTTACTCTGTATTGTGGCAAATAAACCAAATTAAAGGCAGCATGGCAGAGGGAATGCATGCGAAGTGATAGAAAAAAGAAGCTTTAATGAGAGGAAAAGCTGTGAGGTTGGCCGAAGGAGCGTGTCTCTGGCGTGATGCAGTGTTGGGGCTAAATTACGCAAAAATGTGGGAATACAATAGAATTCCGTAGCAAGTTGTTCGTAACTTCCGCATGAATGTTGTATAGCTATAAGCTTCAAAATTGAGGGATTACGCACAAAAAGGCGAGAGAATGGTTTCATCCCGAATGCGTTGCGTGACGTGTCTCCGATTACACTGTTCAGATTAAACAATAACCGGCGCTCGTGAAATCAGCATCGTCTTCCTATAATTTTGTTTTCCTTAATCGTTATTTCCGATATGCTTATTCGTTGGCGCTTTATTGGCAGGGAAAGTAGAACAGCGTACGGAGATTTTGTGTGGGATGCGTACTGTTACTTATCGAATTGTATTAAGAATAGGTGCTTCAACTTATGAGTAGTCGAATGTCAAAAACGATGCAATGGCCGTGATTACTTCCTTCTCTCATGACCGTAATATAGTTGGGAATGACGCGTGCACAGCAATTTTATAAGAGATATCTCTTTTTTTTTTTACGAGAACTGAATCTTATTTCACATTGAATGGAAGCGTTGTACATTCTACCAGTAATATGTACATGTTGTTTTTATTTTCTGTTCTTTCTGTAACACAAGTAACACTAGAGCTGTTCTTGGGCACTTTCAGAAATAAACGGAATGAATGAATGAATGAATGAATGAATGAATGAATGAATGAATGAATGAATGAATGAATGAAAGCGAGAAGCTGCGGCACTACGGTGAGATATAAGAGAGTACACTCTTCTCTTTATTGACCAGAATGTACTATACTATCGATCACCGTGCGTTTCATGTAGTGCTTGTTCAGTATAATACAAATTACCGGTATTTAATGCTTGTTGACACAAGGCAGTTCAGGCACTGTCATGCTAAAGAATGTTGATTCATTTAGTTACACTTTTTGTATACGCATGCTCACGTTCGGCACTTGATGACTTCTCCGAAGAAAATTGGCGGACAGTTATATCTCATAAAAGTCCTATTACATCTGACGTGTTGGATCATAGTGAAGAGGATACACAGTCAAGGCGTGCCCTTAAAATATTGGGATCTAGAAGAAAGAAAGAAAGAAAGAAAGAAAGAAAGAAAGAAAAGAAAAGAAAGAGATCGTCCCCACTCAAATGTAAGCGGGAAGAAGATACTTCGCTTCGTCTTTTGCGAGCTGATTTCCTCAACAATCCACGAGGTGCAGCATTTTAATGGAGAAATAGCTTGAACGAACTTTTGAGGGAAAATTTAAAATCAGAAGACAGCTAAAAGGCGAGAGACATCGCTATCCAACGAGCAACGAAAATATCTGGCGTGATAGAAGGGACATGGAAGCACGAAAGAAGAGCTGTAAACAAGCGGGGGGGGGGGGGGGAGAAGAAAAGCAATGAAAAGTAAAGGATGTCCAATGTTCTTGTGTAGAAGCCTGATCGGAAATTGGTGAGCCGTTAGCGCTGGCGTTCCGCCTATATACCCTTCCATTCACCCGCATCCCCGCTCTCTTTATACTATCTACGCGGCTTCGCGTTCTCCGTACGTACGGAATCCGGAGCCGGCGCGTGATCTCGACATCTCTGCGCGCCATCAATCATGGCCGCCCGGCATTTCGTGGATCGTTTTCCATCATCAACTGCCGCCGAGCCGCGTGTTTGACTGCGCCCCGCCGTTTGCAACGTCCAGCGTGTACATCCCAGCTCGCAGCCCCATCGACCCTTTCCCTCCACACCCAATGCGTGTATGTACACGAGACAATTGTCTGTATAGCGATCGGGGCGTATCGATTGGGGACGCTGCGTACACGTCGCCAGGCGGGGCGACGCTATTCAGAAGCTCCCGTCCCGGTGCCTTTTGTTTTTCTTTTGTCGGTGGTCGCCTTATGGCACGATTACGACGCGAAGGACGAATAAACAAACGCGTGCGGAAGGCTGCTGAATGCACGACCCGAATCCTGAAAGAAAGTGCCCAGATGTTCGTGTCGCTTAACAATTGCGCTACGGCGAACGTCGTTATGGCGAATAGCATTCTTGGCATTGTCAGACCAGTTTTCTTTCCGGCCATCTAGTTATCCTACCAAAGTGTGGGCCGATCACGAAGATAGTGTAGTCTCAAAATGCGGGCCAACACCGAAAGTAGTGCAGTCTAAAATGCGTGACATTCGGGTAGGTGTGTGCCACTAGGCATGTGCCATTTTGCAATTACCTCCTAGATGCTAACTTGGGTATGTGCCGCTGGGTATGCGCGAAATTCACGGCGTCACCGCCAGAGGGCACACCATGCCCAGAGAGAAGCGCGAGAGAGGAGCCCGGTTGGTGCGCACGTCTCATACACGAAGACGTTTCGGCTGTATCCGCACACTTGGATAGTCATCGCAAATAAGTTCTGCACGAAAATTTTTACGTAACTATGGCTCTGGTGAATCAGATTCGAGATTTGGGCTTGTTGGCTCGCCATCCCGAAGGCGCGTTTATTGTAGCGCAACCAGTATACACAAGACCAAGTGTGTGCGCGTGTGTCTTGGGTATACTGGTTCTTCCTCTACTCTCAAGTACTGGTTGTGGTACGCTAAACGGCTATTTGGGGGACTTCGGTAATCATTTCACGCGAAGTGTTAAGATGACTCTCTATCTCGGCAGAAGAACGGGGGTGGCGGAGTAGAATTAAAGTTGTGTGGACAGACGTATTTCTCGAACGCACTCCAGTCAAGGGCCCAAGATCCGTCTTTGATTGTGCTTTGTTATTTCGTTGTGGACTTACTTCGACAGTATTTTGTAATTTCATTAATTGTTTTCGCTTTTTTTTCTCTGTCTCGTTGTCTTTCTTTGCTAAGGTATTGGTTCTTAGCTAAACTGGCCGTTTGAATGGCCAAACTTCTCCTATTTTACAGCCAATAAAGAAGAAAGAGTAAAGTAACATCTGCTGTGGTTTCCCACTTTGCTTTATGAACTGCCGAGAAGATGAAGCCGCAACTATATAAGAAAAGAGCTTTCGGCTATATTCGCTGCTGAATATATCTTTTCCCGCTGCCGAGCTATGTGAGATTGCACACGTCAGATGTCGCTAAGCTGTCACGCGGAAAGCCCATCGACGCAGCTGCAGGCGTTGGGACGGTGACGATTGAGAAGTTACGCTGCGCCAGGAACGTTTTATTAGTTATCATTTTATTTCTATTTATTGCCTTAAAGACGCCTAATAAGTGGGTATTGCATAATGGGTGGCTGCATAAGTTTCAAAGACGCATTAGCAAAATATACACATGCGATACAGCTATAGTGGCGTTGAACTATGAACGTTAGCATTGTGTGAGGCGACAACAAGCATTTACAGCAATAGAATGAATCTTCAAGGACGCAGGTGAATATTTAAATCGTTGAATATAATATTGAGCAGCTGATAGTAACAATGTGTTCAGGAAGGTCATTCCAGTCGGTGGCTGCTCTGTACAAAAATTATACTCACGCAAAACCTGATGAATTAAGCGGTGACGACGCAAACCATATGAACGATGCCGTGTCAGTTCACGCTGCAATAGCAGCTCACGTTGGACGCAACAACCAGGAAGAGGAATGTAACAAACGGGAAGCTAATACACATGACCGTACGGAAACTATACGGTATTGGTGCTTCCGAGAGCATAAAAGTCGGTAAAACGTAACAAAAAGTAAGGTATAAACAATGTTCTATAGTAATTCTTGTAGCAGGTAACGTATTTATGTCATGGAAGAGTTACCGAGATTTGTAGATTCCTTTCATCGAAGTGTAGGTACTGTTTCCAAAACTGTTCTCAAAAAGGTGAAAGGGCATTTTGATTTCTGCAGAAACACAGTGCACGTCTGGTAAGGCCATACTCTGATTCACATGCAGCAATATAGAAAAGTTCTGTTAACGGCCTTTGATAAGCTAAATAAGGCTTTCTTTTGTTAGCAGCGTTGAGAGAAAACATCCGCAATTGATAGGCTGTGCCACCTAGTTTCCTTGCTCTGACGTTTAGGAAACAGAAAAAAATAAAATAAGAACAATGACAGAAGGGAAACATTTTAACAAAACATGCAGACTACCACGAACTTTCTTTCTCGTAAACAAAGGAACTTCTTGAATTACTTTTTTTTTGCTTTACAGAAGTTCATTATATAAAAGGGGTTGTAAACAGTACGAATACAATATAGACGAATAAAAAAAGATTCGACGAAAGTGCGGCAAGTGAAAGATAGTAACTTTGTCAGGAGATAAGAGTCAACGTAATTAACTGTAGACGCAGGAACTTTGGAAGTTGTGGCAGCTCGAGACAACTGAGCGCCATGTGTGTGTGCATTAAGCGAGCAAGTATGCACCAAATTCTGCGGTGCAATCAAGCGATAAAACCACGGTCCACCGACGAAATGCTGGCGATGCCAGGGACGAAGCAATACCGCGTTTAATCAGTGAAAGAGGCACGACCAGCCGGGGGCGAAGGAGGGGGGGGGGGGGGGGGGGGGGGCTCTGAATACTCGCTCATTGTCACCAACTTCCTCGCGGTTCGCTAAATAATTTACACCAGAGGCCACGGGCGTACAGAAAACTTCAGTACTACGAAATCTTCGTTTATACGCTTCGCTTGTATACGTTTCTTTTTCTTTGTTTTTCTTTTTTCGTTTTCCCTTCGCAGTCTGCGACGCGATCCTCGCGCCCTCTGTTAGCATGCGCATACACCTTGTTTATATGGAATGAGAAAAATGAAGACCCCGGGGTCAGCCGGAGACGAAGAAGCCATATATTTCAACCATTCCTCTCATCGTAAGGACCCGCGAAGTCCGCGCTGGAACCGGGCTCCTTCGTAAAGCGCCATTTATATCGCCCCGACGTTCGCGTTAAAAGCGTGCATATTAATGAGACGCGAGTCCCGCTCCCTCATATACACGAGAGGGCGCGCGCAATAAAAAGGAAAAAAAAAGAACGAACCAAGGCTCTTCTTGTTCTGGCGCTATACAGTCGCCTATTTAAACGAAGCTTTCCGCTCAATGCGAATGAAAGATTTACACTGAAAGAACACAGGTGTTTCCTTTTTTCGGAGGCATTTTCTATTTTTATACACAGTTGTCCGTGACTTCTGCATTCCCGTGGCCTTACGTGGCTCTATTTTTTTTATTGATTTCCTCATTCCTCCAATATTTGCTCCTGTTGGTTTCTCCACGCCGGCTGTATAGCTTCGCTTTGTATGAATGGATTCACGCTGAGTCCACGATGACTCCAAATCGGTTTGTCGATTCGAAACACATTAATGTGTTAATGCGTGCGCCGGGGCCGCCTGTCCTCAAGTCTGCTGCCGATCAATAGCCGTCTAAAGACGTGCAAGGAAAACGCGCTTTTACTTGTTCTTTTTTTTTTTTTTGCCGTTCCCGAGCATAATGGCGGTGACCAGAACGCGAGCGCTTATTTGCATTTTCTTACTATTATTACCCTCGTTTGCTTCGTTTGCCGAACCAAGTACCGTGCGCGGGCGCGGGACCTCCGTCACATGGGCGTATGGTGCTACGTAAAAAGGGCGTTGCCAGAAAAAAAATAAAAGGAATTGCTAGCGGGTTTGATTTTTAAAATAAAAAGGAAGTGAATGAAGCCGTGTAGGCCAGGCTGCTCTGGAAGCAATTTACACGTCTATTGAGAACGGACATTGCCTATTTATTTTTTTTTTCGGTTCGCGCATAGTTCTGGCGGCAATATGGGATCTGCGTCAGTGAGTTGAAGGCACGAAATGTGAGTGAGGAAGAGTGGTATAGAGAGTGAGAGGGAATTGGCGCTAACAGCGACCCGTGGGAAATAGAGTGTTGTCAAGTGCCGCGCGACACGCAACGTATAGGGCGCGGCGCCTGGGCAAAAGCCGCAGAGACCGGTTTCGACGAAGCGGTGCCAGATGGGAAAAAAATGTCGCAGTGAGAGTTTTAGGTCACCGCACGCTTGAAAGGTGCAGTCTAATAAATTCTTCTCTTTTTATGTGTGTGTGTGAGCGTGTGGAGAGGGGAGGGGGAGTGTGCGGGTGTGTTTTCCGACGTAAATTCAAAACCTGTACATTTCAGACCACCCGGGGTCGTATTATACATACATTCGTATATTAACGTACCTACTTATTATAAACGTACATGCACATTTACATTGATTTAGTGAAACGAGATAAAGAGGAAGTAGTTTATCGAGTAGGGAGGCGCGCGCCCAGATTCTTCGTTATCAGAACCGGAAAACGGGTAGGAATGTACTACGTATACGCAGCGTTCATCTAAATTGCGGCGCCGGCCGGCATGATTCGAAATCATTTGGAAACCTTAACCGCAAGCGGGCAGGAAACGTCAGTAATTGAGCTGGGCACATACATACATACATACATACATACATACATACATACATACATACATACATACATACATACATACATACATACATACATACATACGCGTACATACATACATACAAACATACACACACACACACATACATACATACATACATACATACATACATACATACATACATACATACATACATACATACATACATACATACATACACACACATCCTCATCATTATCATCAGCCACTGCAGGACGAAGGCCTGTCCCAACGATCTCCAATTACTCCTCTCTTGCGCCTGCAAATTTCTAACTTCGTCACTCTACCTATATGCCCTGCCGTCCTCCCTTGGTACCCTTTCTACAACTCTAATAGTCGATCCGTTATCTACCCTACGCATTACATGGCCTTCCCAGCTCCATTTTTTTATCTCTTCATGTCAACTGGAAAATCGGTTATCCCCATTTGCTCTCTGATCCACACCTCTCTCTTCCTGTCTCTTAATGTTCGGCCTAAAAATTTTCGTTCCATCGGTCTCGGCGCAGGTCCTTAACTTGTTCTCGAGCTTCTTTATTATCCTGCAAGCTTCTGCCCCCATATGTTATTAATAAGCACTGGTAGAATGCCGACTGATACGGTCTTTACAGCAGAAGGCGACGAGGGCGCTACTGAAGTTCCTCCGGTCAAGCGACCTGTTTTAACGACTGTGACGCTCCTGAGTTCCTTTGTGTGTGTGTGTGTGTGTGTGTGTGTGTGTGTGTGTGTGTGTGTGTGTGTGTGTGTGTGTGTGTGTGTGTGTGTGTGTGTGTGTGTGTGTGTGTGTGTGTGTGTGTGTGTGTGTGTGTGTGTGTGTGTGTGTGTGTGTGTGTGTGTGTGTGTGTGTGTGTGTGTGTGTGTGTGTGTGTGTGTGTGTGTGTGTGTGTTTGTTTTTATCTCCCTCTCTAGGTGTGTGCATTTTTCCTTATCTTTCTGTCTCCCCTTACCCCTTCGCCAGTGTAGGGTAGCAAACTGGATATTTACCTTCCGGTTAACCTCCCTGCCTTTCGCATCTCATTTATCTCTCTCTCTCTCGGTAGAATAAATACTCATATATACAAATGCGGACAAAATAATTGGAACACACGAGCAGTGGCCGATATGCGTCCCAGCGCATCTAGCAGCCTTGAGGGAAGCGAGAAATCGCTAGCGGAATGGCGCTGACGGGACGATAGCGACACTCACCTATCTCACGATGGTATACCTAGCTTACGCGAACTGCACAAACAGCAGAAACATATCCCGGCGACCGTTTAGTAGTACTACGGAAGTGCCGTCAAAATACATAAAGTCAGCGGTTTGTTGTATGCGTTTTACAAACATGTTGTGTATTCCCTACGGTTCGCGCTCTTTAATTTTATCTCGCTAGCCAGGTGACATCGAGTTTACTCGCGTCTATCGAGGACCGAATAAAGTTCACTCACTCACTCACTCACTCACTCACTCACTCACTCACTCACTCACTCACTCACTCACTCACTCACTCACTCACTCACTCACTCACTCACTCACTCACTCACTCACTCACTCACTCACTCACTCACTCACTCACTCACTCACTCACTCACTCACTCACTCACTCACTCACTCACTCACTCACTCGTTTATCTAGTACGCAAGGTAGCCAACCGAAAGTCCGTCCAGCTTACAAATCTGCCATACGATTTCGTGTCCCCCCCCCCCCCCCCCCTCCCTTATTTCCCTTTTCAGACACTAAGGAATTACCCGCCGTGGTTGCTTATTGGCTATGGTCTTGGGCTGCTAAGCACTAGGTGGCGGGATCAAATTCCTGGCACGGTGGCAGCATTTCGATGGGGACTAAATGCAAAAACACTTGTGTACTTAGATTTAGGTGCATGCTAAAGAATACCAGGTGGTCCAAATTATTTCGGAGTCCCCCACTACGGCGTTCCTCATAATCAGATAATGGTTCTAGCACGTAAAAAACCATTATTAATTTTAAGAACTCAGGAGTGTGTGCGGTTCACAACTGTTTCACTCTTTTCCGGCGACCCACTTGTAAGCTGAGCGACGCGTTTTTAGCATATCGTGCGCTTCACGTGCGATTCAACGGCCAGTTTCGTCAGTGTTCATAAGATACGCTTATCTCGCCCGGTTACTGGTTAGATTTCGGCTGCCACGGCATCCAAGTGGTTATCAGGGTTTCGGTCAGTATTTGTGACATTTCTGAACAAAGCTGATTGCGCAGTATACTTCTCTCGGATATTTGGCGCAATGCGATTTAGGACACGTACGAGTGCACAGCGTTAGGTAATCGGCGCTGTCCCTCGGATACCTTCGCCATACATTTATGGCGCCGATAGCAGATTGCCTTCGGGCGGCAAAGTCCCGAAACGGGCTCGACGTCGGTGATGAGTTATCTGTGCCAAACGACGTCACACTCGTGAGAAATAATGTATCGAAGGCGAAAAGAAGAAAATGCATATATTTTTTGGAGGCGCGGCAGCTGTGGATTCGTATAAAAGCGCTGAAGGGAACAAAGGGCCATTTTGTGCAGGGTTGCGAAGTGCTCTCGCCATGTCACTGCTGCTCGAAGACCAACGGGATGGAATTCCGATAACGGCACGAACCAACCACGATCGATTCGTAATGGATTGCGACACAGTGGCCGTGTGTTTCACGGACGCCCGCCACCGCATGCCTTCGACACATTTCATTGCCGACGGCTCTCCCCCCTCTATGGTGCTTACGGAGCTTGCGTCACATTTTTGCGGAGTGCGCGTGTCGCGAAACTCGCGTTATCGTGTACGCCCAGCTTACATCCGAACAGAGGCCGCACGGAGTCGTTTAGCGCTGCTGCGGTTTGCTCGCCTTCTTCGCCATGTTTTATTTCGATTGCAATTATATGGACACTCCAAGCGCATTTCTGCCGTCGCCGTCGCCGTGAGGTTCCGTATAAAGTACATGGCGATGTAATCGTCGCCGCGCGCCGTATTTTTCTAGTCCCTCGCCTTTCTGCGCACAGATACCCAACCGCTCCAGTTATCACTAAAGCTCTCTTCCGTTTCTCCTTCGACGCACAAGACATTGTCTGCTTATGCGCGTAATATGCGACACGACAGGGAAACGACTAGCCGGCACTTGTCTGAGGAAAAGTGGTATAAAATGCTGAGTAGATCGAACTGACCGTTGTGTCATTCGGGAGAAGGGTAGTTTAACATGACGCAGGACAATATGAAAATAACCGCTCAGGACAGCCATGGCTTCTTAAATAGGATGCTTTTTTATAAAAGTCCTTCTTGGATTCTAAGTGACGCAGCTCAGGGTAGCGTAGCTTTATTTTCTTCTTTCGTTCTTCCGTATTTTTATTTTTCTTCCTTCCGTGAGGTCTGGTCTCTCGTTTTTTTTCTCCCTTTCTTAAGCAAATTTTAAGCGCGTCGTTGTTAATTACTCATACGGTGCTTCGGGTTGGATAAGCGTAGCTCCTAGCTCATAGGTAAATGTACATATAATTATTACTCCAATGGTAGTTCATCGGCTAATCGTTGGTAGGTCGTTGGTTAGATTCCCGGCTTGCCCTTTCGACACTCCTATAGGAGTCGAGCATACAAAGACAAAAATAATAATTTATACACTGAGACTTAGGTGCGTGTTAAGGAACTTCGAAGGATGACAGATAATTCAGCTTTGGATTTGCTATATAAGGGTCATATTAAGCGAGGAATGAGCATATCGATGGCGACGTGACTGGATCCCTCAATGAATGCCGACTTTTAGGGTGAACGTAAATGTACCACGTGCAGTGCTTCAAGCACTTTGAAAGACGTAATTTTGAAGAGGAGTTCCAAGAAATATCACAATATCTGCAAGTACTGCAGAGAGGCTTTGTCCGCCACTCCCCACTCCTATAGGAGCGGGGAGTGGCGTTCACGAACGCTTACTCATTCCGTATGGGAATGGCCGAGAGCCCGATGTGCGACTCCTGTATGTGCGAGGAAACCATCGAGCACCTATTGCGTACCCGTCCTCGCTACGACGTAGAACGCCTCTCTCTCAGGACAACTTTAAACCGACTGGACTCGAGACCGTTCTCTGAGTCAAAGATACTCGGACCGTGGCTACACCCGTCACTGGCACAAAAAGCGATGCGTGCATTAGTAGAGTATTTGAAGTGCACCGCTTTAAGAGACCGCCTATAGTGTCCCTGTACATCGTCCCACGTGTACTCAGCACTCATTCGCTCCCTATTTTTCTCTTTCTATTCCCCCTTTCCCTTACCCCTAGTGCAGGGTAGCAAACCGGACGCTCTTCTGGTTGACCTCCCTGCCTTTCCTTTCCTTGCTCTCTCTCTCTCTTGACGAAGTTTTCAAGTCGGAGTTTGTGCAAAGAAACTGAGTAACACGCCACAAGCACAAATTCTCGATCGCTTCCTGCCCATAAGTGTAGGCTCTCATACGAAAATAAACAAATAAACAGAAGTTAAATAAGTTGGTGTAGTGAAGCCCCGCTACATTGTGGTTCCATCCATTCATGGCCAGTAAGGCTATTAAAGTTCGTCGCAAGAGTGAGAGAAAGAAAAATAGTGAAAAGATGCCAAGAAAAAAAAAAAAAACGAACCAAAAAGTTTTTTCTCCTTTTTTTCGAAGAACGGTCTCGCACAAGCCTGAAATACGAGTAAACGCCGTTCGCACGTTCCACAGCCAGCTGTCGACGCCAATACCACCCCCCGCGGCGTCGTGCGGAACAAACAAAAGCCGCGGGGAATGCGATTCTCCGAGAATCCGTCGCTAATATACGCCCACAGCGCTCCACAGGGCGCCAGCTGCAGTAGTCAGTGGGGCATCGATCCCGAAATTCGGCAACGCCTATGCCGAAGGAGAAATCGCTCAGGGACTGAGAAAGAGAGACAAAGAGAGAGAGAGGCGAAAGAAAGAGCAAGAAAAGCACATGCTTCACTTAGGGCGAGAGATTTGCCGTCAGGTAATGACGAAGCGACTCCAGTGTCTATCGCAGCGGAGAAAGAAGGGGTGACAGCGAGGCGAAAGGGTCTCGACTGGCTGCGGATTCGTCGTAATGAACGGTGTACCTCGGCGCGCGCCTCGACTCCTCCGGCGCGGCCCGATTCATTCTTGCTATTTTTTTTTCTTGTCCATCCTATCCGGCCCGAGACATTCTGCCTTCCTTATTCCCCCTCGCCTCCAGTTCTCGTGAAGCCACGTCCCGTCATCTCGTGGCGCGCGTACCCTATTCCGAATCGCTCGGCTTGTCCCATGATGAGCGCTGCGAAGGCCAGCCAATCAGCAAAGCCCGGGAATGACAGCGAGGCGACGAACGAGTCCCGCACGGAAGGCGGCCAACGAAGCGTAAGTGCGGCTCGCCAATGTGACGACTATGGCTGTGTTCTAATATTCGCCGTAGACAAGACGGCTAAAAGAGACAGCTGACGTAGGCCGCTGTCTCGTTAAGGCTCATTACAATAGGCCGACACGACGCCAATATTGGTTTGCCGACTATTGGCGACAGCAGTTTACAGGACCGAAAGCGCTGTGGCTAGCGGTTTAAAGGAAGGAAAACGCTGTCGCCAACAGCCGGCAGACCAAAATCGTTGTCGTGTCGGTCTTGTGCGAATGACCTTTTAGACAACGGTCTAAAGAGACATGACCTGTGTCGTGGCATGCGCCCACAGAGCGGACGCTGCCCATGTTTTAGACTCATTCCAATTATGGCGAAGCGGGCAATAAAAAACAGCGTCGAAGTAAAAAAAAAAACGATGCAAACTATATAATATATACTGTGCTGTCCAAACAAGATTGCGGCTGTACAGCACGCTTTGAAACTCACGGGAAGATGGCCTGCGCGCAAGAAAGCGTGGTCACGCTTTTTATCATGGGCTAAATGTAAGCGACGTTGTTTTCCTCATAGGTTCGCACACGAAAAACGTTCGAATACAGGGATAAGCTCTTCTTAGCTTTCTTCTTGTCGACGCGAGGTGACGTCAATAGCATCTTCCAGAGACGTTCCATTGCTTGAGCTCGAAGCTGTCGACGTAGCAGTCAAACGTAGGCTGTCTGCAGTGCTGGCCAGAATTGAAACTTACCCTAGATGGCGTAGTTCGGATGGGCGTTCGCAGCCTGGTTTCGCGACGCTAAGTCGTGCGAAGAGGTGTGGAACGAAGACTGACGAGGAGTTCGTGAGCTGCAAGCCGTTGCCTCGGCATATGGTCGTAATCAGGACCGACGTAATGTACCGATTTTATTAGGTCGCACGCGTGTTCTTTGTCTTGCGCTTCGCCATTGGCCCAAGGCCGGTGATGAGCGGCGGATGACGAACATCGAATAGAATCGCGAGAAAAAAAAATTTAGCATGAGCGGCCCACTACTTGAAAGGCAGAACGAACGGAACTGTTCTTCTGGTCCTTGTCTATTTCCCCACTGTGAACGTTAATCATGATGAATCACTATAACTACCGTGGTCCCAGGGCCGCGATTTTGTAGCGATTCCTTCTCCAATGATATTCCTTTTCGAACTTTTCGCGCTTTGTCAGTGGTCAGAGCGACGCCCCGCCCGCGTTATCAAAGCGATCAGCCGGTCGTGAACGGTGGAGGATAAGAGTGGCATATAATCGAGCGGAAGGCATCGCTATAGAAAATCGCGGCCCAGACCTTGCTTCTGGAAAGTTTTGCAATATCAATCAATTGTTTCAGGATATCCGAGTGCCGAAATAACAGTTGTGCGACCATAAATTATGACATCACTTCCTGAGTGAAATGAGTAAGATGCTGTTTAATTTCATTTTTTTTGCCTTCTTTGCGGTTGAATTCTATTAAAACATTGGTAATAGCAGTTGCAATGTAGCTAAAGCTTTCTCTCGCATACCACGTAGAACGCAGAAATAGTCACGCATAAGAGTTGTTTCCAATTTACAGTGTATCATATTTATGTCACACTAGTAGCACGTCATACGCATCAGGTACTCTGGGCGCCGTAAGAACATATGGACTGAACCCTACAGAGCCGACGTCGATGATGCCGGGAGCGCTAAATATACAGGGTGTCCCAGCCTATCACGCAGCACGATGAAAAAAAAAAAAAAGAGGAATGGCGTTACGCGAAGCAAACCTAGTTAGTATTGTTTCCAGTACAGTGGAGTAGCCACCAGTAATTTTTTTCGTTACTGAAATTTAATTAGCTAATTATAATTAACTATCGAACTCGAGAAGTACTGTCCTAATTATCAAATTGTCAATGAGAAAATTGTAGAGCAACGTGAAAAACTCCCGTTACAGCTTTCTGTTGCTCAATACGCGCTACATAAATATTTTTTTCCGAGCGTGAAAGAAGCCCGCGAATACACGCAAAGTTTCTCGAGCGGCCAGTCGCGTGGCAATATTGCGTGTATTCGCAGGCTTCTTTCACGCTCGGAAAAAACACATTTATGTAGCACGTATTGAGCAACAGAAAGCTGTATCGGGAGTTTTTCACGTTGCTCTACAATTTTCTCATCGACACTTTGATAATTGGGACAGTACTTCTCGAGTTAGTTAATTATTTACAATTAGATAATTAATTGTCGGAGTCATGAGGGAGGTAGTGGCCGAATACTGCACCAGGGAGGCCAATTCCTGTTCTGACTTTGATGAAGCTTAGTGGGCCTTCCTAGTTTGGTTGCACCTGAACTAGTATAGCTCCACTAGCTCTCGGCAATATATATATATATATATATATATATATATATATATATATATATATATATATATATATATATTTTTCGTGCCCGTGTCAGGCACCACTCCATGCCTGAAAATGTAGTGGACTGGAGTAAGATTCGAACTTACGACCTTCAGATTTGAGGCCGGGTATTCTACCTCTGCTCCACGCCACCACCTGGTACGATAGAACGAAAAATCTTAGGATTAACGTTAAGAGACAGGAAGAGAGCGGTGTGGATCAGAGAACAAACGGGGACAGTCGATATTTTAGTTGACATTAAGCGGAAGAAATGGAGCTGGGCAGGCCATGTAATGCGTAGGATGGATAACCGGTGGGCCATTATGGTTACAGAATGGATACCAAGAGAAGGGAAGCGCAGTCGAGGTCGGCAGAAAACCAGATGGGATGATGAAGTTAGGAAATTTGTAGGCGCAAGTTGGAATCAGCTAGCGCAAGACAGGGGTAAGTGGAGATCACGCAGGCCTTCGTTCTGCAGTGGACGTGAATAGGCTGATGATGATGATGACTATGATGATGATGATGATGATCTAATTAAATCTCAGTAACAAAAAAATTACTGGCGGCTACTCCACTGTACTGGAAACAATACGCACTAGGTTTTCTCCGCGTAACGTCGTTCTTCTTTTTTTAAATCATGCTGCGGGATATCTGGGACACCCTGTATATAACCTCGGGCAAAAGTGAGTCCTTCTATACACAAGCAAACACGTCTCGTTGTCGTGCGCGTCATTTCATAGGTCCCGGAGGTTGGGAAACGGGTCCGAAAATATCACAAAGAAGCACAACTCGAACAACGAGCTTCACGCGAGTTCTCTATGATTTACTTGATGCCCTTAACTGGACATGCTTGTCTATTGCGTTGCAGTTGTTTTGTTTTCCTGCACTCTTTATCTGGTCCTCCACCTGCGTCATCACGCAAAAGAGCAGTTTTACGAGGCACCCGGCAACCGCATCACCATGTCGAATCCGCATTCGATGTGGGAGCTGATGGTACGTGCCCTAGCGGGATCTGCCATTGGCGAAATCAGTCTCCTTTGCTCGCTTTGTCGACCCGAGAGGGAGACAACGATAACGGTCTAAAACGGCTAAGAGAACACGCGTTTCTTCGTGACGTTTGGATGCTGGAGTTTACAGCGTCATAGGAGTTTGTGCAGCGCTTTGTATTATATATCAGGGTTTATTGGGTGTGTCCCGAGTTAGGAGGGAGATGGTATTGATTGCTCGGAGTTCCTGGAAGGAAAGCTTTTGTTATCGTATCGAGAAGTAGCCTCTATATTTCTCTCTGGGGAATTTGGAGAGTGCTACGAGAGATAAAACACTGCCTGGACTGCGTTCAGAACATTATTTCCTAAATGAAGAAATTCAGACGCGCTCTTTATTATATGGCCTTCTGCAGGGTCTTAAGGAACCCATTTACCTATCCATATAATTTTTTTATTATGTGATTTTAATGGAGAGGTGGACACGTTAAGTTATTCGGTGTTTCCATTTTGCTTGCTATTTACAGCACATCATCAATTTAAACTAGAGGCAAGCGCGGACGGTATTTTTCAATATATTATTTGATTTCTTAATGGCATACATGCATCACTTAAGCAAATCCCCATTCCCCGCAGCAGTGATAATTAAAATACCGTGCAAATACATAAGAAAACACATGACAACGCATCTGTAGTTATCATAAAACAGAATGAAGAACATGCAATACCCTGCCATATAAAAGACATATTGCACAAAGGAATCAATGAAATACACTGGAAGGGTAAATTTGGGGAAAATGTACGCAGGACGAGATATGCGTTTTAAAAAAGTAACATAACCGAATCAGCGCAATGTAATGCATTTCACCTTTCCTAATTTATGACACTGGCTATTCTTAATCCACAAACAAGCTGAAAAAAAAGGCTCTACAAAACTATAACGTAGCAAAATGATCATACACAAACGGTCCGTACGAGTTACATATCTGATCATAAGCGAGCAAGTCTGCAGTGGCTGCAAATGAAATATTTCGAAATCATCTTCTCAGAACAGCTTCAGTTCACTTCGTTTTATTTTGTCTAAGACCACACCCAAGCTGGCATGGCGAATGAAAAACCTGGAAGATTTATCAGGCACTTGCGCAAAGGAACACTGTGAGGCCTCAAAATCCCTTACAACTGTGCGCCTATATCTGCTTGTCATTTTCTTTTTCTCGTTTTATTTCCTTGATATGAAGCTCTAAAAGGAAAGGACCCCGAGATTGGCGTACAGTTTAAGAGCACGGGGTCAGCAAATTAAAGCAGTTTTTTTATGCTAGGAAACCCCGGTGAAATAAGCACCAGCGGATAAGCGGATGTTCGACTGGCAACGAGAGGGAAAAAAAGAAAGCGTTTTAATTCACCCGGAATTTCAGCGGCGAGGATTTTTTGCAGCTTGTTCGAATGAGGAGGGACAATCAGCTTTCCGTTCTATAATTCAAACGCCAAAGGAGTGCGCCAAAGGTGGGCTGCAGGCATGTTGTAAATGGGGCACTGCAACATTCATGGGCTTTGCGTACTTACCACAATTTGCTCTCGAAGCGATAAGAAAAAAAAAATAAAGTATTTCTAGTTCAGTTCGCTTGCAGTGCATACCGATGAACCATATTTCTTCTCCGGACGTCGGGTCATATTCTAAAAATGAAAAATACATAAATAAAAAGATTAAGTAGGCTGAATCAGGGATACAGCTGCAGTGGGGTACGTGAAACGTCTTGGGCGTGCTGCAGACGGCGTATGGACGCAAGGGCACAGAAAGAACGCAACCAAATACACAAGTTACACTTAATCACGTATTATAACGGTTACACGCTTAACTTATGTTACAGCTATAGTGGGCGTCTTACGGTCTAATTTTGAATAGTAATCGCTGCCTTTTCGTAGTGGGCCCGTTTGTTGTGCAAAGGGTGTTTGGGCACTAGGGAAAGAAATGACGACCCCCCTCCTACTGATGGGGCTCGACATTGCCCGTCGCCGCTCGAGCTTGTCGCACTCGTACATGGTTGGGGCTCCTGCGCTAGCCTCAATCTCCTGCGCTTGCGCTCCCTAAGAAGACGGACGTGTTGAGCCGTGGTCAGAGGGGCTAGACATCACTTTGTCTTGCTTCCCGATTCTCTACACTCCATTTCTGGACCGTACGCGTTGAACCAAGGGAGGCCATAGCCGAGTAAGTGCGAAGAAGAAAACTTTATTAAAAGGAGAGGATGGGGGAGCGGGGCGTGGATCATTATGGGTGGGGCCCTATGTCCAGGGCTCCACTGACCTGAGCCGTCTGCCAGACAGTGATTACGATTCAACAGTAAATGCGAAATTTCTGCAAAAAAGTTCACGCTTGCAGGCCTTATAACTCCTGATATGCGCTGGTTTGGGTTTGGTGGATTATGCCTATTATGGCTGAGTGAGCTTTCTCAAACACGACCACTCCCGCTCGGATCAACAAACGTACTGCCGACCTCTGTGTTCAAGCTGTCCTCCGGGGTGACGAGGTCCCGGATACTTATGCCTCTGTGAATGCCGAGTGAGTCGATAAATTTACCTCCGATTGCGTCATGCGTGGCGCGACAAGAGTGCCCCCTCTGCATGCAACACATGCATAATCGAGTAATGGCTTCTTCGCGATAATAAAAGAAAGGCGCGTGAGTATATGGTTGCAGAGGTATAAGCGATAATGCTATAACATGTCTTCGTTACATGCTGTTTTAGCAAGACCGAACTTCAAGATGTAAAAGAAAGAAAGAAAAAAAAAACGTTAGTAAATTACTCTGGTCGGAGTTTTGCTTGGTTTTGTCTGTTACACGTCCTTGAACAATCTGTAAATTTCAGTTTCGATATGTTCTTGCGATGTAGGAATGATGAGACAGCATTAGATAGTGTGCTCGTTGGACAAAATATTTTGTAGTCTTGGTCTCGCACGTCATAACTGCAGAAGGCCACAAAATCAGCGCTACTACTTCTGTAGGCGAATGGTCTGAGCGACCACCTGTGACACAGCGCTAAGGATTTTCAACGCGTTGGTGACTACAATGCACATCAACGCTTGACTATGCACTACTCTTCATCATTTCTGGCATTTCTCTTTCTCCCAATGCAGGGTTGACAACCGGGCTCAGTCTTGGTTAACCTCCCTGGCTTTCACTTCTCCTTCTGTCTTGTAGGCAATGTTTGATCGCACCAATTCACTCGAAGCACTGCCTACAGCATTTTATCTGCGCCGACATTACCAGCAAAAAGAAAAAAAAAAAAGCTCTCATATCAAGATTTTGATGCATGTTCAATAATCCCTGATGATAATGCGATGCCAGACATGAGCTACGACCTTTCTCCTATCTACTTAAAATCCGCGGGGATGTAAAAACACATTGCCCTCTAGAGAACTTTACCGAGTCACCGTCAGCACAACGTCATCAATAGCCAAACCGGTACTTTTGTCCCGCTAGGGACTCTTGTCATCCTTCAACTGTTTTCATTTACTCTGGGCAACATTATACTCTGAGCATTGTGTTTTTCGTGTCTGCGCTCAGTTCGGCATTGGCAGTACGATCGCAGTTACTTCTTTCATGGCACTTGGCTCGCAAGTTCACCGCCGTTATTTTTTCTCTCTCTGGCTCTCCGTTTCCAGTTTCTCGACTGTTCTGCGATCCATCCCCTTACACGCTGAGCCAGTGGCTGAAGCTAATAAATTCGGAGCGGCCCAAGAATGTGTGCGGGAGAGGGCACTGGAGAGAGAATGTGCGGGAGAGGAGGGCAAAGAGCGCGCTAGAGCAGGAACGCCTAGACGACGACGGTGTCTGCCAAAAAGAAAGAAAGAAAGAAAGAAAGAAGTAAAGAGAGAAAGAAAGAAAGAAGAAAGAAAGAAAGAAAGAAAGAAAGAAAGAAAGAAAGAAAGAAAGAAAGAAAGAAAGAAAGAAGCGTCAAATGTCTGCGGCCCTTACCGGTCGTCCGCTCAACCTGACGTTCGAGTCGAAGAAGCCGGGGTCTCCAGATGCGCCTCTTTTCGCGAATGCTCTCCACATTTCCCCCCACTTTTCTTCTCTTTTTTCTTTTCTCATCCCTCTATCTCTATACGTCGCCTCTTCTCCATTAAAGTCCCGAGGAGACTCCAGGGATGTCTATAGAAGCGAGGGCAGAGCTTCGCTTGGCCAGCTTTCGATCTTTTTGTCTTCTTGTTCTCATCTGTCCCTGTTTTTTTATTTTTACGTCCTTACGTATTGCTTTTCTTTGTTTCTTTGTTTTCACGACTTGCCATTCTTTCGCGTTCTTCGTTCTCTCTCACTCCTGCCGTTCTCCTGTTTTCTTGCGCACTTACGGCTTTCACGCACGAAACTCCGTCGTCCTTTCATCTCCACCGCCGCTCTCCCTTCTTCCCGCGTGCTCTTCGGTTCGCCTTTGGTTGGCGTAAGGTCGTCCGTAAAGGGCCTCGCCGGGAGACTCCCTAGGCAGCGAGAAGAAGTAAGAGAGAGAGAGAGAGAAAATAAAAGAAAGAAGGTTCCCTCATTTCCTGCGGGTCCCGCTGAGACTACACTGCGGGGAGTCAACCGGTCCTCCCTCGCCTCTCCCGTAGCGCAGTCGGGCCGCTATATTTACTGCTAACTGCGTCTCCGCTGAGCCAATCGTCTCTTGCCCACCGCACAAGAAAGTCACTGTCCCGCAAGAAGGGCGACTGGTTCGCAATGAGGAGCTGCTGCTGCAGCCCCGTTTGTACGTCGTTGTCGTGTCGTCCTGTTCGTTGAACGGCTGGGTGCAAATGGAAAAAAGGGCCCCCACATGCGTAGGCGCAAGGCGTACTGCGTGTGGGTTTGCGGGCGCGCTAGCGCGACGTATTGATGAGAGTTCCGCGAAGTGGTTGTGGAGTGGAAGCACGGGGACATTTGTCGCAACTCCATTTAAGTAACGTTGATCTTGCCTTGATCTACCCTTCTTTCTTTTGGATCTCTCGGGTGGGAAAAGATTCGGCGAGCCACGGCTGACCACTGTGGGCCGTGTCGGTCACGATAGAGCGAGGGCTGTTGTAGTTGAAAATTGACTTTTCGCTGTGCCGTCGTCTCCGTTCTTTTTTATCCCCCCCCCCCCCCCCCCCCCCCGTCCCTTCGAGAGTGGACCGCAATTTCGTCAAGCTGTTCTGATCAACGGCGTTGCAATCAACAAAAAAAGCAGCATGAGCGTGGTTCCTTCGATAGCGGAGTTATTTCGCTAATGGTCAGTAATCACTTCGTTGTAGCAGCGCGATCTACTGGGCCAGTTGGGAACGACGCGCTACTCAGGAGACGCGAGTTAGACACCGGACAAGCAGGGACATATACGACACAAACCTTTCTCTGGACCACTGTAGGTGATGTTTCGGCCGTAACGCTAAGCTGTGATGCGATAGATGGCCAAATGTAACGCGCAGTAAGCCTTCGGCCCAGCACCACATGTTCGGAAAGCTCGCCCAAGCAAGAGGTAAGGGAAAAGACTGATTAGTGCGGTGTTTGTTAGAGTGGGCATTCGCGGGTGCGAGCGAGCAATCGCATTTCGAGGAGTAAGACAAGTGTGAGTCGCATTCGTTTGCTGAAGTTGCGACTCCCTGTGGTGAAGTGGAAAGACTCGGTTCTTCTACCTCCTCTTAGCCACTGATCCGGACTTAGCCACTAATCTGCCCTTTAGCTTCTTAGTGCTGGGTTAATTCGCATTTTCTCAAATTTATATTTGGGCTACCTCATTATAGGCCTCACGCTATCCTCGAAATAATCAAGACGACGTCAGTGTCATCCAGTAAACATTAGAATCAGCCGAGCTCCAGAAGAAGACTAAATGAATACGCCGTCGTAGAATGATCTATTTAGGTTTTTGTGAGAATGTGAAAAAGAAATGACATATATTTATTATAATAAATAAATTATAATTACAAATTACGTGATAAATTAAAAATGTTAGATTTGAGCGATAGCTTTTCATCCCTGTGCTTTTTCAGTGTTGCTGTATTGGGCACTTGGCGCCTGCAAATCCTGCGAGCTACTGCGTGAAAAACTCTGTGGTGGTATCGTTAATATAATTTGATTAAATTCGGGGACTTTACGTGCCAAAACGAACGATATGATTATGAAGCACGCCGTAGTAGGCGACTCAGAGCTAGTTTTGACCACCTAGGGTTCTTTAACGTGCACCCAACGCGTGGTATGCGGGCGGTTTTTTCATTTCGCCCCCATCGATATGCGGCCGCCGCGGCTGGTATTTTATCCCAGGCCCCCGGGCTTAGCAGAGCAATGCCAAAGCAACTACGCCACCACGGCAGTTAGCGTTCTCGTTGTGATGTTGTTGTTGGCATTGACGCCGTCTATGCTTTCGACATTGTTCTCTGCCGACTGTCTTACTGTAGGTGCATCCTCTGTATATGAGCGTGATCATCGTTGTCATGTACAGTCGAGTGCGAAAGTCTAGAGACCACGGCACCAGGAAAAAAAAATTTCTTCTAGCACAGGCATACAACGTGAAATTGTGGCAATGTATGACGCTGGTCAAACAGGCGCATATTGGCAGTACCTCTTAATTTCAGCCTTTATGTCTAGGCTGCGCAGAAAAAAAAAGTTTGTTTTGGTGACACCTCTGGTCTTTAAACTTTTGTACTCTACTGTACGCCTCTTTTGTGCCGCCGGTGCTGTTTTTACGTGCATGACCAGTGGCGTAGTCAGAGGCTCGCACACCAAACACGCCCTTCCCCCTCTTGCCACCCGCCTCGAAATTTCTGTTAGTATACAGCCTCTGATGAAGCCGGGGATAACGAGGCGGCTTGATGACGACAAAGACACGTCGATGACGACAACGGTCGTCGTGAGGTGAGCGTAATGAAATGGCCGACTAGATGGACGGCGAAAGAAAACCCAGTTCCGAGCCCCCCCCCCCCCCCCCCCCCCCAAAAAAAAAAAAAAAAAAAAAGATTGCTTCAATGACTCGGAACAATAATGGAACACATGTGAAGAGGAACTGTCAATCCATTTAGGAAATTCTACGCAATAGTGGGCTGTAATTCGGCGCGGAAACCCAGTGCAGGCAACGTTTAAGGCGAACTCTCCTCCTTGGAGATAGTTTTTAAAGGAGCTATTGAAAAATCCCGACTTGACCCGTTCAAAACGGGTCTTCTTCCGCTTGTTAGTGGATACTCGACGCCAGGTGCATCTCTTTTTCCCAGTGCGCCGTCCCCATTTGACCCTTTCTCGCGAATGATCGCCATGGTTCTCGGCATGCTGTAGGTTTCGAGTCCCGAAGGAAGGCCCCCAAAGTTCAGTTCGAAATCGGTCAGCGCCGTCGACCACCGAGGAACGATGCAGCACCTACGCCGATCGGGAAGCTCCGGTCTTGGACGGGTCGCCGACGGGGCAACATTAAAAGGGCGGAATCCGAGATACACTTCTTTAGGAAAGAAATTGAATCGCGCTCTGGAGAGTCATAAGGAGAATAAACATTTTCTCGTCTCTCTCCCCGTCCTTCTCCAATTCTTTCGCCACGCGTGGTCCCATATAGCTACGCTCCTTATAAAGGAGTATCAAATCGAATTCCGCCCGCCTTTCAGAGTGCTCGCTGAGTGTGCGATGCGATATGGGACGGCTTTCTATTGTTTTCTTTATTTTGTTTTGTTCCTTGCTTCACCGTCGGCGCGGTCTCTCATGGCCTCTCAAAGACCGGATGGAAGAGTAAGCGGATCGTGGATAAAAAAGAGAGCGGGGATTCTTTTTTTAAAATATCTTTTCGGTTGGAATTTCATTTTTTTTGCATTTTTTAAATTTCTCGAATGCGGGAAAGAAAAAAATAAGAGCCGTGGGGATGGAACGAATCCGGGTGGGAGCTTCGTCCAGAGGAGGACACATCTGGTTGTTACGTAAGGGCAGCAAGTGCGCGTTCGAATCATATCGCTGCCTTAAGCAGGCTTTCGATCAATTGCTGTATCGCGCACCGACCTCGCGAATGTCGGTAGGCAAAATTCAATTCAGAATTTACATTTAATCGAGAATATTTTTGAGGTGGAACGCAAACTGAAAAAAAAAAAAATGGTTTGAAAGCTCTAAGACGTAATGCTAGAGATAGAAAGAGGAAATAATCATGGAAGTACAAAGCAGCGAAGTAGAAGAGCTTGATAGGGAGAAGGGACGAGATACACGTGAACAATTTGATTCACGTTTGCTGCTGCTTCAATGTAAGAACGTGTGCTGGAACGCGCAGGCTCTCACCGGCGTTACTCTCGGACTCGTACAGTACAAATTCAAAGCCAGCTTTCGTGAGTGCGTACGAGGTGCCTGTGCCTGGAGTGGCTACCACGCGAAAAGCTTCATCAACATAGTTTAGGCAGTGCGTCACCTTGAGTGAGTCGGAGCTCCTATCTTAGGCTCCCCGGTGGACGCGTAAGAATTTCTACAATAAATTCCTAAGCAAGCCAAAGTTCAAGCATGCGCCGGATGGTCAGAACGTGTGGTTCCCAAGCGTTCTCAGTGTGTTGTGCGGCTGATTGCTTTAGCTGGCTTTGAAGCTGCCTTTAACGAAAAGCTGGAGATGTCAACCTGTCCAAGAGTGTGAATTAAGCGACCAGCACAAAGGGACATGTACTATATTATGTTTTCATCTGTTTCGACACGAGCACAATATGGATTCCCACACTGTCTGCTTAAACGGGACATAGATGATGTAAGCTACACTAATGTGAAGGCGATGAAACTATGTTTTCATGTTTTACCCATACGCAACAGGGCTCGGCTGCTTCGTACTATCATCCATCGAAAAATAGATCGTCCCCTTTGTATCCGGCACGTGGTTTCACTATTCTCATTATCTGTAAGCTAAGAGTGGCTTTTCAGAAACGTTAAACAAAAACGTGATCGGCGCAATTAGTGCCAACTGAGCACGTTTTAGCCGTTGTGACATTTGCTGTGCGCGTTTATTTTGCGTATATTGACCCTAAAAATAAAAATAAAAATAAATTGAAAAACTTTCTCATGTTTCCGAATGATGTAGTTGCCGTTCAAGAGGATCTTCTCGGCCAAGACAGAGAGGGACTTATTAATAGATAAAATCGGAGAGGTCGCCGATAACTACTGTTTTCTAGCTTGCTACTCTGCGTTGGTGAAAAAGGACTTCTCGGTTAAACGTTTAATTAAGTATACCCGCCGTGGCTGCTTAGTGGCTATGGCGTTGGGCTGCTAAGCACGAGGTTGCGGGATGAAATCCCGGCCACGGTGGCCACATTTCAATGGGGGCGAAATGCGAAAACACCCATGTACTTAGAATTAGGTGCAGGTTAAGGGACCCCAGGCGTTCCAAGTTATTCCGGAGTCACCCACTACGGCGTGCCATATAACCATATCGTGGTTTTGGCACGTAAAACCCCATAGTTAATTTTAATTAAATTATGTATATCGTAATATACCGATTCCTCTCCTGCCACGCTCTCCGTCTTCGCCATAAACGTGATTAGACAAGTAAAAATTTGTAAGATGCTTAAACTTCGCCTTTAAGAGTGGAACGCGATAGCATTCGGAGATCCCTGACTGCTTCACAGGCTTCCCGGCAACTGCAGCTTGTGTAACCGTAATGTTTACCGGGAAACGCTGGCGGCGAAGGCTATGCACGAAGGTGAGCTTCCTGGCAGAAACGCGGCCTCTTGCGTGGGACGATCCTGGCGGTTGCGCACAGCTGCGCCAAAAACATTATATCATTTTCAGGTTTCTGTTATTGTTTCGCAATCCTAATATGTCAGTCTGAAACAGTCTGTCAGTCTTAACATGAAACGCATGCGCTGTTGGTGTCTGGTTTCATGACATTTGTTTGTGGGCTGTCACTCTCAAAATTCCGAGGAATAGCTTTGCCAAGTATGTAGGACAAGGTATGAGCAACTTTAGTGATAGAATGGTGTGACAATATAACCCGCATATACCGCATGTATTATAGCAAGGCGTGATTTACATACGCCTAAATATATACGGCAATTTTCGCTCACGGACAACTCTGCCAACGCTGGATTTTCTGCGACATGGGGTCCTTAACGCTATCGCGTTAATATGGTGGTTGTGTATATATATCGACGTATAACAACGAAATGTAATAAACCGACGGGATGAATGACCGAGAACCAATAGTAACCGACATATTTCGTAATATGCGCACGTTAACGGTAGCCGTCATATTTCGTAATGTCTGAGCTAATAAAACCTGTCTCATAGCTCAAAAAACAATGTGAGGAAATCATTGACGATGATTGTCAACGTAAGCCAAGTCCGACCATCGACCACCGACCAACTACGAAAACGGTCGAAAGACCCGAAAAAGATAATAGGTTTTTTTCTTCTTCTTTGTTTTGAGGAAGGCCGTATACTATATGCGGAATTTAAAGGTGTCTACATTATACCACAACTGTGCCTAAGCGAAGAACATAGGAAGGTAACAAAGGAAAACACCTATGGCGCTGAACGATGCCCATAATTTGCACAGCTGAGTTGTAGCGCTCTTTTGGGCATATCACGAGGCCTGAGGGCCGTTTGCGGAGGTGGGTATAATCTCTCGGTGCAACTTCAGAAACTTGTGTAACACCCCCCCCCTCCTTATTTAATAATAATAATAATAATAATAATAATAATAATAATAATAATAATAATAATAATAATAATAATAATAATAATAATAATAATAATAATAATAATAAAAGAGAGGGAGTGTGGGGGATGGCGCTCCTCTCTTAATTGGTAACTCGGGATATTAGGGCAGGAGCTCTCTAAGCTTCGCGCGTGTTTGCGCAACATGTCGATGTCAGTTTCGGGAACCTTACTCACGGGCGTAATTTCTGGCCAGCGCCCATAAAACGCTTCTAAAATGAATTATAAGGAAGGACGGACGACGTAAAATTAAATTAGGACGCGATAGCAAACGACGCGCTCTGTCCCGGTTGGTGTTATTGCCATGGCATGTCAGCGTTGACGTAATCGTCGCAGTTACACGCCATCTTGTTGTCCTCTACTTTGGCGGTCACATATCAATTACGCTTAGTTGCCCCGAAGCACCACGTCTGGGTCATTCAACAGCTGCGACGAAAAGCGCCTTGATGGAGAGTGGCACGTGAGGTATGCCAATACGATTATTTGCGTTTTTACTTGCATTGCAGGTTCTCTAAGAGGAAGGCTAGAGATCTAACATAGTTTGCCGCTTACTCAAGTACATGTGCAAAATTTGGAGGACACTTAAGCTTCGCCTTTAAGGGTGGAAAGTGATAGCATTCAAAGATCCTTGACTGCTTCTCACGCTTCCCGGCAGCGGAAGCTTATGCACCCGTAATGTTTAACAGAAAACGCTGGCGGCGAGCGCTATGCACGAAGGCGAGCTTTCTGGTAGAAACGCGGCCTCTTGCGTGGGCCGACCTTCTGTTATTGTATCGCACTTTTAATATTTCAGTCTGAGGAGATTTAACATAAAAGGCATGCGCTGTCGGTGTTTTGTTTCGTGACATTTCTTTGTAGGCTGTCATTCTCAAAATTCCGAGGAATAACTTTGTAAAGAATGTAAGACAAAGTGTCAGCAACTTTAGTGGTAAAGGAAGTATTTAGTGTCTACGGAGGGCCTGTATGGCTGTGTTTGTTACAAGTATGTGGTTCGAGAACTGTCGAAAAAAAAAACAATAACATCTTGAACATACAGTGAAGCGGTTTGAAATAAGCCTGTAGGTGATGCCAGTAGCGGAGGCTAGCACCGATTCTTTTATTTCCCCTTTCCAGCTTCCGTTTGAGGTCTGTCTTAGTGGGAGCGGCGCGCCCCGCTTGGTTCCTTGCAACACCATCCAGATGGCGCTCGCCTCCGCACATCCGCGGCAGCGGCGGCGCCGCCATGTGGGGGAAAAACAAAAAGAACCAGAAAGCTATCCTTCTCGCATAGCGTTCGCCGCCAGCGTTTGCAAGTAAACATTACGGTTACCTAAGCTGCAGCCGCCGGGAAGCGTGAGATGCAGTCAGGGATTTTTGAACGCTATCGCGTTCCACTCTTAAAGGCGAAGCTTAACCGTCGTCCAAGATTTTTGGCCATGGGTTGATTTTTATAGGTAAACACACGAACGACGCACCCATGGTCTATATTATGTTCATAGGCTACACGCCGTCGTATGCGTGACATGCACCATACATTTTTTGTTAATGTTTAGTTAGGGAATCCGCTGGAGGGGTTGCAAGTGTGTGTTTTCCGCTACCGCCATTTCACTTACTGCAATAGAAATTACTTTATTTTCATCCAGACAATTATGTTTATACATAGTGAGAAAGCTACAAATGGCTTGACTAGCTCTGCGTGACCAAGAAAAAAAAAACAGGTGCTTTTGATTTGATTGCGATAGCAATTATATGAACAGTCCAGGCGCATTTCTGCTGCCGCCGCCGTCGTCGCCGTGAGGTTCCGTATAAAGTCCACGGGCGATAAAATCGTCGCCGCGCGCCGTACGCTGTATGTGCGAGTGCAAGCACGCGACAGTGAGGCGGCAATCGCGGCTGGCGCACACAAGGGCGGGAAGCGGGAAAGACGCGCAGCCTTCCAGTCGCTCACAACGCTCCGGAGGGAGGGTAGGGAGGTGGAGGGGCTGCGCCTTACTGTGGCCGCACGCTCCCGCCGGGCCGGAAGACTTCGTGAGGAGGAGGAGGGGGGGGGGGCGCGTTCGGCGCCGCTAGCGCCCGCCCGCGCGGCTGTATCTTGAAAGCCATCTGTGGCGGGGGCATAGTCCGCCCTCCCTGTGTTTTCGCAGCTAAGGTCGCGTTGATGCGAGCGCCGGCACGAGGCTCAATTGGCTCGCTGCTGCTGCGGCGTTGACTCCCTCCAGCGTTCTGACAGCCAGTTTCCGCGGTCATCGAGTGAGATGCGTTCATGTTTGCTTGTGTGCGTGTGACACCATGCTTGATAATTTAGTTAGTATGCCTATGCTTACAAGTTTATACGACCGATAAAACTACTATTCTTACTTTGTATGGTTGTCCACCAATTTGCTATCGCAATCGATGCTTCTTCTTTCTGGCGAAACTGCGACTTCCTTTGTTTTCTAGTTGGTGAACCGTGGTTAGTGTACTTGACATTGATATTGAAGTAAGGAAGAGTAGTTAAGAATAAATAAAGGGAGATTAAAAAAACAAGTGTCTAGTTGTAATAGTTCGCATAAAGCACCTCGCAGCAATTACACATGTCAGTCCAGTCAGTGCAGAATAATACATAACGACCACTACAAAGAGTGGGAATAACTACACGGTATACAAAATATATATAGAAAAATAAGCACGACAGAGGAAACCTTTTAGCTAGGTTAAGAGAGGAATTCTAGTGTTTATTTTTGAGACATATGATCGAAAGTTGTATTATAGATTATGAGAATTGCCCGAAAATATAATGCTAATTATCACGAAAAAAATAATCAAGTGATGAATGGCTTAATGTTACACTTAAGCGTGGGGTTAAAAGAATGTCAGGGCGTTCAAGCGACGCGTAAAGTCACTAAAGTTTGTAGAGCAAAACCATTCTTTCTTGCGTTAGCATCTCAACACGTCATTCTCAAAGTGCGACAATAGAGTAGAATGATCCTTGCGGTTTAATGTCCGAAATTAAACACTGGGGCAACGAGTGACCCAGTAGTATAGGGCCTCCGGTTTTATATTGACAAGCTGGGGGTTATTTAAGGTACAACAAAATCAAAGTACAGGAGCCTTTTGGCATTTCGCCCGCTTTCAAATGCGGCCGCCGGGGCTGGGAGTCGAACCTACGACCTCGTTCTCGGCAGTGGAAAGCCATAGCCACTGAGCTTCGGCGGCAAGTAACCATACAATAGAACGCCACATGCCTTTAGTCGTGAATAACGCGGTACTGCTGCTCCAGTCTTTTGGCGTTCTCAACGAAATAGGCGTTCGTCGCCGCTGACGAAAGATGTCGTTCGGGTAACTGGGCGACCCGAACAAGTGTTATTGATGAACTCCTAAGTACCTTGCAAGACCCTGTTACCGAAGACATAACTCTCCTCCAAGATTGTGGGCAGCACTTCCGGCTTAAAAGCGTCTACCAATCACCGGAGGCTTTGGACTATACCTGGCGAAGGGGATATTGGTCTGCTAGGAAAGCTGGATGCTCTAAACTTTTCTAGTTCTTGCTCTTCTGTAGTCTTTCGTGGCGTAATTCGTTTTCATTTTCGCACGCAACAATCTTTTTCTTTCCAGTTTTTCTTTCCAGTTTTTCTTTCTAGTTTCTTTTTTTTTCATTTTTCTTTTTTTAAATGAAATTGACACATACAAGAAGAGGCTTCACTTCCACGAACGGCAGAACTGAAGACGCGCGGTGTATGTTTTACACGGGCTAGCCGAACAGTAGTTGAGACTTGACTTCTTGACATGGATGTTCTTACAATAAACGTTGGCGCCTTGGTTCATATCATATCTGAACTTCAATTTATACGTAGAAAGTCTACATTGTTCAGTTTGACAGACGGACAGACATACAGATTTAGTCAGTATAACAGGTGAGAATTATGCAGGATAATTGGAGCGACAGGCTAAGTTGCTAGCGGTCGGATTGTGTGTTACACAAAGCTTGACGTGTGTGTA
This sequence comes from Dermacentor silvarum, assembly GCF_013339745.2. Lineage (NCBI taxonomy): Eukaryota > Metazoa > Arthropoda > Arachnida > Ixodida > Ixodidae > Dermacentor > Dermacentor silvarum. The sequence continues at coordinate 22,045,578 of NC_051161.1, forward strand.
CATCGGCCATGTACATAGCTTCAGCGCGGATATGTAGGCAACTCTACCGTTGCTATGTTTCTTTTTTTCAGAAAATGTATGTTTGACAGTCTGCGGTTCTGACAGTACGTGAGACAACGACATCGAGATTGACTAGCAAATATATGTGCCTATGATGTGACACGTGCGTTTTGGTTAGCATTGATTGAGTCGAAATATCACCAACTTCTCTTTTATCAATAGGCATAGCTTCAACAAGCCAGATAAGCTCAGTTGGCTGACTGACTGATCATTCGATCAACGAACTGATCTTTCACTAATTCCATCATTACTTGCACCATTAAACTAACAAATCAATGAGATAATCAGTCGATTGATTGATTGTTGATGGATTGGGTTTAAAGTTTGAAAGAAACAACACGGATATGAGAGGCGCTGTAGTAAAATTCTCTGGACGTGGTTCGTTAACCTGGTGCAGATTCTAAGCAAACGAGTTTGTTTGCATTCCGCACCCAAAAGAATGTGCCCTCCGTGCCCGGAAATTCGCGATATCGTATTTAATGGAAGAAGGCCATAGTTAGTCACTGAGCCGTCGCAACAGGTATAGGACTTGGAAAAAAAACACAACGCAAGGTTCCTTGTAAGAGTTTCGCCTACGCTGTATAGACATTTTCTAAACAAAACGCCCAATCCAATCATTCTGCTTTCTGAGAAATACGACATTCAGAGCGCAAAAACGCCCCCGAACAAAAAGAAAGGAAACGAGAATCTCGCTACGCATCGGAGGAAACAAACACTCAGGCTACAGGAAGAATGGCCTAAGAATACAAGATTCTGAGCTGCCTTCGTAATCAAACAAAGGCGAGTTTAGAAATGACAACAAGAAGAACTCAGCTCTCGTTTGTCCGCCTGCGAGAACCTGAGTCAACCGCTTCGTTTGCCGTGTCACTTATTTCTTTGTTTCTCTCGAATTCTGGAAAGGAGCTCGTTGAAAGGGACTCGCTTCCTTTTAAGAGGCTTTATAGTTGTCACTCGCTTGAACAAGAAGCGGCACTTGTTTACCCTTGGCGATCAATGTTTACTTACGGTCCTTTCTTTCGTGGGATTAAGTTTGCCTCGTCCGAGGCGCGCGCTGCTTCCTTTTGCGGCTGTAGGCCTTCTACCTCACAAAGAAACAGCTTTTGCCGCTCATCGCAACATGCTGTGTCTTATTGCCTCGCTACTGAGCTTCGAACCTCTGCGTCGTCCAATTATTTCTCAGCTTCTTTCGTGAATTCGCTCTTGCTTTAGGACGAACTTGCAGCTACTTGTCCTTTCGAGCATTCCTTCATTCCTTGTTCTTTATTTTTTTTTCGGAGCAAACACGGCATCTAAAATTTCTTGTTGTCCTTCTGGCTTGTTACCAACTTGTCCGCGCGAATCAATGAACAAACACTGGGAAAAAACGCTCACGCTGACGTAGGTTCGCCATGAAGGCACAAATCGAATAGAATCAAATTAAATCTGACCGAGCGAACGGCGTTTGTTCTATACGAGCGCCCTTTCCGATAACTAAATCTGCCTTCGTTAAGGCGGCTTTCACGTACAGGTCCAATTTTCTTATTTTTCTTCTTTTTTTGTTTTAGAGTTAGTGAGTCACCATTTGTTGGTTGATACATTATACAGTAAAGTACAACTTTAAGGACAATAAAGGCAGCAAAAGACGACCACATGGTGTGTCACCTGTTTGCTTTAGCGAAAAAGTAAAGCACTTCAAAACAAGGAGCGAAAACCTTCAGATTGACTTCAGTTTGACTGCTCTGAGGCCCATATCGGACTTCTGGTTCGTTGCATAATTTTGTAAGCACGGCCTTAGTAAACGGGCGTTCTTATATTTAACCTTGCATGAAAAGTAATACTTACGGAGAATAATGCGGGAAATAAAGTGCGTATTTTTATAATATCGTTATAATTTTTAGCTAAAAGAAGATTGCTTTACGGGATAATTCACGTGCCCAAGTGTGCGTTCTCTCAGTGTTTTCGTCGTCTCTTTCTGCCGTATCATGATGCCCACCACTTTATGACTTTTATTAGTTCATTCTTTTATTTGGGGACTTGCCACGAGGCATATTCGTTGACACATGCTGACTTTAATCGGTAATTTTAGCTCTGCGTTGTGGGCCATACGAACAGCTCGTATTCAATATTAGATGCCTACTTCATACATCACATGAGAAAGGACACCACGTGACGTTTCAGTGGCTGCCAAGTCACTGCGGCGTCACGGGGAACGAAGACGCCGTTAATGCCGCTCGGGCAGCTCTTGAAGACACACAGGAAGAGGCCATACCACTTTCACGGTCCGACGCATCCAGCAGACTTCGAGTGCTTGCACGAGAGATCACGCTCTCTCTATGGTGCACAACAAGCAGCCAGACCAACCGGAGCAATCGTCAATACTATATACCTGCCCTCTTTGATGCATCTCTGTATGCCAACTGGACTCCGCCGAAGAGAGGCCACTCTGCTTTATCGCTTATGGCTAGGGGTGGCATTCACGAAATCTTATTCATTTCTCATTGGAATGACCGACAACGCTCTTTGCAATGCCTGTCTTTGCGAGGAGACGCTAGAACACATTCTATGCGACTGTCCTGAATATAGCAGCACGCTACAAATTCTGCGCTCTAACGTGTTCGCTTACGGCTCCCTATGTGCCTCAGCGCATCCACCGTTGTCGAGAACGGTCGATGCGCGGCACTTCATCGGTCTTGTCCGTACCATCGCGTCAGTGAAGTCAAATACACCGGAGTTCGCTCACCGGCGCTTACGTGCCATGGGCCCAAATATGAAACAGTAACTTTTACAGGTCTTTGAGTCGACATTCAGAAATATTACTGTATCGCCTGGGAGCAGACTTTTATGAAAGCCCATTCATTTGAAAGTGGAGTAGCGGACAAGGTCAAGTGTAACGCAAGTGGCTCAACAGAAACCTTAAAAAAACACCTCCCATGTGCCTGCCCATCATACGAAGACGAGAGGCTTGCCCTTCCTTTGGACAGCTTTAGGGAAAATAGATAACAGGCCTTTTACAGAATAAAATGTGCCGGGCCTCGTGCATCTACGATGTGCAAGGCCGCAAAAGTGCTGCTGCGTTTCTTGTGATGCCCCTGGCTATATATGACCGCTTGTGACGAACTGAACGACGAACGCTTTATTGCCTGTCTGCGCGAGCATACTGTGAACTTCTCTCCTTCACTTCATTGGTTAGTATCATTTCCACCTTCCCCACTGCAGTGCAGGGGACCGCGCTCAACCTGGTTAACTTACCTACATTTCCATTTATCACTCCTCTCTCTCACGAAGGTTGCGTTCGGGAGCCCGTCCCACCCCTCTCAAGTTCATCAACATAACTTCGCGTGCTCGCGCGTAATGCCACACGGTTTTTGTAGAAGACGCCGTGTTCCTATAGCAGACTCGTCTGCACTTCTTGGGCCAGTCTCTCCAACTCTGTCTCCCATCATGACTAACGTGAACCGGGACAACTATTACTTGCTGACTGTAGCTTCGGTTAACCTTTGCGAAATCTTCCGCGTACCGTATTGCACTGGCCGACAGTGCTGCCTGTGACGACGGCGGCAACTAGGGCTCCATCAATCGCACTCTTTGTCGTTGTACTCGCTACACAACATGGAAGCGGTCGGATACGACCGTGGTAGGCCTTCTCGATGACCACCAGCTGTTTTCGGAGCAGATGATCCTAGTGTTCCGGCCGATAGTGCAGTCAAAACCGAAGGTGGTGAAGGTTCTGTTGAGTTTTATACGTTCAAGTGTCTCACCTAAACGACTGACACTCTCGTACTTTCTTTCGTGCGTGTTTCTTCCCTTTGCTTTTCTTCCCATTTTGCTGTCTCCCCTGACCCTTCCCTGGGGTAGGGCACAAAACTGTATGTTTATCCTTTAGTTAAACTTCCTGCATTTCCAGTTTCATGCATCTCTCCCTCACACGCACGCACTGGCTCATTCCTCTATTCACTTAACTCTCAATGCATTCCAACTTAGATTTACCAGATCGATGCTCAAGCCCTACACCTCATTACACTCCTTCACACGCTCTGCATCTCTGCACACACAGCGGACCCTCTGCACACACAGCGGCGCGGCTGGATCGATCAGGAGGCTGCAATATTAATAAAAATGTACCTCGCATGCACTCTTCGGCTTCTGACTAAGCGCGCGTAAAGACGGTAGTCACGTGCACATTCACTTTCACCCTGCCGCTAACGGGAGTCCGGAAACAATGAGCTTGCCGCGCCCGCGCTTTCCGCACCGTCAAAGCCAGGCGCGCAGTACTCTATACATTGTTTTTCTTCTACGTTGAGCAATCGAAACGCTCGTCGTTTGAGCTGAACGAGGCGAAGAAGCCGAGGGCGACCGCACTCGACGAGTGAAATAAGTCTTGTAGGAGGAGGACCGCAAAAAAGCAGCGCGAGTCGGGGTTTTGGAAGAAGGCGCGCGGATCAGTCGACTCGTTCATGCATCCGAGCGGCAAGTGTGGGTGACTGCGCCATGCGTCGGCCTGAATTTTTGTGGGGACCTGGGACCCTTGTGGGCCAGAACGAGAATGGGAGAACAAGAGAGTAAGAAAGCGGAGATAGCAAAATGGATATTGAAGGTGGGATTAAAGAGCGTAGAGAACAACAAAAAAAGTAAATCAATAGAAACGAAATGAAGAAAGAAAGATTTGAGTGAATGAAGAAAGGAGGAAGGAAATAAAATGTGAAGAAAGAAAGGTATGGATGAATGGAAGAACGAACAAAATATGCAGGGAATTATAAGAAAGAAAGAAAGAAAGAAAGAAAGAAAGAAAGAAAGAAAGAAAGAAAGAAAGAAAGAAAGAAAGCAAGCAAGCAAGCAAGCAATGCATGGATGGATGGAAGGGTGGATGGAAGGGTGGATGGACGGACGGATGGACGGACGGACGGATGGACGGACGGATGGATGGACGGACGGACGGATGAATGGATGCATGGATGAATGGATGGATGGATGGATGGACGGACGGACGGACGGACGGAATAATAGACGAATAGATGGATGGAGGAAAGAAGAAGTAAAAGAAGGAAAGAAGGAAGGAAAGAATTAAAAAGGAAAGGATAGAATTGGAAGAAAGAAAGAGACAAGAGGGATTTTAAAGACAATATGTAGGAGATCCGGGTAAGCTATCTTCGAAGGTGAACCAAGAAAGAAAGAAAGTACGAAAGTATGAAAGTACGAAAGAAAGAACGAAAGAAAGAAAGAGAGAAAGTACGAAAGTAGGATGGATGGATGGATGGATGGATGGATGGATGGATGGATGGATGGATGGATGGATGGATGGATGGATGGATGGATGGATGGATGGATGGATGGATGGATGGACGGACGGATGGATGGACGGACGGACGGACGGACGGACGGACGGACGGACGGACGGACGGACGGACGGACGGACGGACGGACGGATGGATTAATAGACGAATAGATGGATGGAGGAAGGAAGAAGAGAAGGAAGGAGAGAAGGAAGGAAAGAATGAGAAAAGAAAGAATCAGAAGAAAGAAAAATACAAGAGGGATATTTAAAAAAGACGTAGGAGATCCGGGTAAGCTATCTTCTACGGTGAACCAAGAACCAGGTGGCCAGTTTCTTATCGGTGCCACAGCCTGGCCAGGCGTAATGGGAGTGTGCTTTTGTCTTGGCATGCTTGGTCTCACTTTTTTGCTCCCCTCGTCGAAATTGAAAGCATCGCGGTTTTAGCCTTCGGGAGAGAAAAAGAAAAGGGGATAACGCGCCATTATTCTTGAGATGAGCGACCTACGCAGAACGGAAATGAATAAGGCTTCTACACTTTTGTTTTATGCGGTGCACGTTTTTTATATATGTATGTAAATTGAAGATGACGAAAAAAATTAATAACATGAATGCAGGAAATCGTTTGCCGCCAGGCAGGCTCATCAAAGCCGGACAACTTCCGCTTTCTAGGAGGTGAGGGGGGCGGAGACAAGGGTTGAGACGAAATAGCGTAGACGAGGCAGGAATTCTGTAAAAAAAAAAAAGAAAACACGTAGGAATCGCTAAAAGTGGAAGGCTAGCAAAAAAAAAAAAGAGAGAAAGTGAAAAGGAATTTATGTATGTAGGTTGTGCAAAAGCTGTAGATAAAATACCCCTTAATAGGATTGTTCAGACATTTAAGCCCGACAAAATAAAAGATGAAAAAAGTGACGTTTCATGAGAGGTTGTTTAGGCTTTTTTCGTTTACTCTCCTCTGTGCCTTTTTGCACTCATGCGCACGACTTTGGATGGTTCTGTGCTTTTAGACCATATCCCGTGTTTATGGTGCTTTCTTGCAATTTCATTTTTTGTTTTGTTTTCCGTGCGACTAGGAATATCCACTTCTCGCTAAACTCGTCAACCCCTCCTTTAAAATCATATCTTTAGAAATAGTGGTTTTCAGTACAGCTATAGGCTGCCTGAAGCAGCATGGTGTGAAAACTTGACTAAGAGAGTAACTACGTAGGGGAAACAGCCAAGTATTGCTTTTATTTAGGAGCGAAGCTCCTTAGGCTCTTACGATGTCCGTTGTCGCCGTCGTCGTCGTAGCTCCCCGTCGCGCACGCAGCGCGCATGCCGACCGCGCACAGGTGTTGCGCTGCGCCGGCGCGTTTTATCTGAAAGTATTTTATTCATCGAGATACAAATCGTGCGTGTAAAAGGTACAGATGATAAAGAACCCATGGTCGAAAAAAGTCTTACATTAGCACCGACACACTATGCGAATGTCAAAACGCAAGCTCGAGGTCGCGTATTTTATTCATCGAGATACAAATCGTGCGTGTAAAAGGTACAGATGATAAAGAACCCATGGTCGAAAAAAGTCTTACATTAGCACCGACACACTATGCGAATGTCAAAACGCAAGCTCGAGGTCGCGGTTTCGATCACGGCCGTGGCTGCCGAATCTCAAACGGGGCAAAATACAAAAACACTCCTTTACTTAGATTTAGGTGCACGTTAAAGAACCCAAGGTGATCAGAATTATTTCGAAGCCACTCACTACGCATAATAATCAGATCGTGGTTCTGGCTCGTAAAACTAGAGAATTTATTATTTCTTTAATAAGTGAAAAGCAAAGGCACTCTAAATATAGTGCCTAAATATTTTGCGGAAAAACACGTTTGCCTTAGTTCAGTTATGCAACGATCCATGATGAGCACAGCAATATGAGAAAGGGAAACATAGTGACACCTCTCACTAAAATAAAGGGAATGTTTATTGCTAAAATATACGGGGTGACCACTTTTAAGTTTTGCAGAATTTTTAAAGTTCGCTTGCTGCAGATACCACAATTCTAGTCATTGAGATGGATTACTCACATAGGCGGACATTACTTGTACGAGAAAAACAAACACATAATCAAATAATGAAAAAATCCCTCATTACCTTCTTAATTATTTTACGGCACATAGTGCAATTTACGAATTGCACTTGGTGAGCTTGCAAGGCGCATCCCCTTGGAATGAATTTCCAGAGTGAAACCCCATTGCAGATGCACACCATCAAACGCGCCGCAACATTGCACTGTTGTTCCACTTTTCTTAAGCAAAATGCTCTTTTATGCATTGAAGCACAAAATTAAGTGGAACGCCCATGTATTTCGTACCACACTTTGGAAGATATCTTGAAACTGTTGTCATCCTGCAGATTCATTGCAAGTTTCATTTCAATCTCGCCGGCTACAATTCGTAAATTGCAATATGTGCCGTAGAGTAACTAATTATGAAGTAAATTAGGGAATGTTTGTTAATTTCTGAATACGTGTTTTGATTTCTCATGCTATTATTGTCCGCCTCTTCGGATAATCCAACTCCAAGACAAGAAGTACGCTATCGGCCTCAAGTGATTTTTTTTTAAATTCCGGAAAACTTGGAAATGGTCACCCCGTATATCTGTCACTTTAGTAAAACCATAGGAAGACAACCCGAAAACCGAAATGTAGTTCAAGGCTGCTCGCCCACAAGTTCAGGCTGCCTGAAGCCACAGGAGGCCATGCACATAAAATCGAGAGCATTGACAAAGCAAAGCTCAAGTTTACATGCTTATTACAAACATCAAAACACATCAGTTCAAGTTTACACCTTCAGTGGTTTTACTTCCATATTCCATCCCCCTCGTTACATATCCGGCTGGTACAATCAGTGCAAGTATAAATGCTTAGCCGCAAGAACATTTCCCCTAGAACATTTTCCTGACATTTGGATGCTCAGTGCATGGGATTGTTGGAAACGACACATTGAGATTAAGCAGGCTTCTAATCACCTTAATTAAATGATTTAGACGACAAACGCCTAGTGCATCAGAAAATCTCCTGAAGACCGTTTCACACGAAGACTAATTTAAACATCATGGCTTAGCTGAACAAGGTCCTTGTCGACTTTTTGCAGCGTTCTGGGTCGTAGTATGAGACATGGGTGTCGTTTTTCCGTTGAGCTGGTGCACAAAGGTGCGCATTAAACGGGTATGACCGAGTATTTATAGCGATAAAACTGTCAAGCACCTTTCGTCTTACGTCGCAAGCCCGAAAAGTCAACTTAGTGAACACGACGTGCGCAGCATCGTTGAAATAACAAACACCAGGCAACGTGACCGGTCGCGCTGCACAGAAAGCACACACATGTACGGCCGCTTCAACAGCTCCGACACAATATGGCGGAGGAGCGGCGCGGGCATGGTCAAAAGGTGTCACCACCCTGTACGGCGGGAGGCGGCGCTGACATCGAGGCACCCTAGTCGCTACACTTCACTGCAAATGGAGGAGCACGAACGTAAGCGCAAACGTCGTGACTCAGCTTCTACACTTCGAGAACGAGACGCGGCAGCCCAACGGCAACGCCGCGAAGCTAACCCCGAGCTACGAGCACGAGAAGCAGCAGCACGCCGGCAACGGCAGCAAGACCCCGAAGCGAAAGCTCGAGCAGCAGCCGTAATCATCCAAGGAGCTTCGCTCCAACATCAGCATTCACATCGTGGATCGGCTGCCAATTTTTTTAAAAATACGATGCAAGTAGCAGCTCGTAACGTCGTTACAGTCACTGTCAGTCTTTCACACCTCGCGCTCGGTTCAACTTTCACAATCGCATTGATTCGGCGCATTGCGCCCCTGATATTAACTGCGCAGCATTTGATTTGTTTTGTTCGGCGACCGTCTGCAAATTCACAAGTGGCACCAAACTACCTACAACCTCATATTGCGTCACCCGAAATGAAGGGTGCCAAGTTTAGCATGCAGGGAAAAAACTTTTAATATTGACCATCCGTTGACGCCAGAAAATGTGTGTGTCGTTTTTTTTTTTTTTTCGTCGTACGAGAAAGAGACAAGCTTTAAACTTCAGAATGTCTATGGTACTACTTTAACGGCATACAGCGTTACGTAAACGCAATAAAATGAAGAAAAAAATGTTATGAAGGAAAAAAATTAGGAAGGAGAAAAAAAAAGTGACACCGTTTGTATTCGATGAATATTTGCGTTTCAAAAACGAAGGGAGGTTCACTAAGCGATTTAAAATGGGTTAGGAAAAATTTGTTACCAAGGTACGGATGTAGAGAACCAGCCTGGTCTTCCACGCGATTGCAGGTTATGTTCAAATATGAGGACGAAGCCAATCGAGTGTGATCGCGAAGTGCTTGAGTGTTATGGTGGAAACTTTCAAATTAGCCGTCCTGTGTGCTTTGATTGGTCTCACAGTGCCGTTACGTCTCTCTAATTGGCTCAGAGCGCACACATGGCAGAATTTGACAGCATGGCAGAATTTTACAGTGTCCAGAAAGAGTTCAGCTTTTGTCTTTATTTACGCCCACTCTAAATCCAGCTGATCAGGCACCTATATCAGCACTCACGTACGTGATTTTTGTTTGCTTGCTTGTTTGGTTGTCTGCTGCGCATCCTTGAACATTTATCTAGTTTTGTCTTTCCTACTTCTACCAGCTCTTGTCAACCTTTGCGCAGCCGTCCGAAATTTATTTGACGGCGTCCACCGAACGGCCGGAGGGGGCAATTAATGCGAGCGTAGCCATATATCAGGAAAAGAAGTAACTAAATACAAAGTGAAACATGTCGGCGCTCAGAGAGAAAGCGCTAACCTTGCAGGGAAGACGATCGACGCTTAACGCAACGCTAGACGCTAGTTTGAAAAAAGAGGGACACCATGTTATATTATGCAGATTAGGGCCCCTGAATAATCGGGCGAAATCTCGGACGGCGCAAATCCTCCGAGCACCAAAGGAAAAAAAAAGAAAAAAAAATCAAAGACTAAGTAGCTGATGGTAGTAGCGTAGGAATGAGGAAGAGCAAGAGCGGGTGTGATGTGGTTGTAGAAGGTTGCCTTCTGCACGAGTTTCTTTTTTTTAAATTCTGCGCAGGCTCTTTTGCTTGCTTTGTAGTCTGCTTTGAGGTTGCAGAATGTTTCCTTCTGCAACCTCAAAGCAGACGACAAAGCAAGCAAAAGCCGTCTGCGCAGAATTAAAAAGAGAAACTCGTGTTTCAAAGAGCCCAATGAACGCGCTATGGTGAAAAGGGAGAACGAAGGGAAAGAAAATCTAGGCCTAGCAAGCAGGCTGAGGAAGAAAGTGAGGAGGAAGTAGGCAGAGTTAATGAAGGAAGAGTGAATGAAATTTGGTAGTGAGCGAGAGTTTCTGTTCGTCGACTGCTTCTTTTTTTTTTTTTTGACGCAGGAGAATGATGCCGTTGGAAAAGCAGCAGCAGAAGTAGTGGCGGCGGCGGTGGCAGAAAAAACAAATACGGTGACCCTGCTTTGCATTTTCACTCGCAACACGAGCGTAATTAGGAAACATTAATCAGCCGGCGAACACGGGCAGCCTAGTGTCGGGCGACGGCCGGAGATCGCCTGCCTTTGTTTGCGAAACTCGGCAAGGGCACACTCGACGTCGTCGTCACTAACGCGTTCGGTTCAAGGCTGGGAGCTCATTTTTTTTTCTTTCTTTTTTCTCTTCCACGGTTCGCGTCAGCCCGTCGACCATTCCTGTCGTCGCGAAACGGACTGTTCAATTTTTGCGCCATTATTTTCCATTAGGCGCTTTAAACAAAGTAAGAAAAAATAAAGGGTTGCGATGATTCGGTTGAAGTCGGAAGGGTAATGACGGTGGGGATTGCTATAATTACAACGACAGAAGGAAACCCCCTCGTGTAATAAATAAGAAATTTAAGTAATAAATACATGCAATATGAAATAACACCGATGAATGTACGGAGTAGAATTCTTTCTTACCTGAACATGTATTTTATTTATTTGCCATTTCGGCATGATTTAATGCATATCGCGGTCGATTAAGCAAGGATTAATGCATATCGCATACCGATTTATGCAAGGACACGATAATGAGGACATGGTCGACACCATAATGAAGACAGTGTTTACGCGGCTGGCTGAAAAAATGTAGCAAGGTAAGTAAGCGAAGTGTCAAGTCGTGATTCTTAGGGTGTTGCAGTCGACTAGAATGCGCCAAGAGCAGAGTGAAGTTTTGGGACAATTACTAACGGAAGGGAAACGAAATATTGACGCGTCACATCTCGGTGCCGTAACTAAAATATTTCAGTGGCAAAGCTCCCCCCCCCCCCCCCCCCCCCCCACACACACACACACAAATAAAAAAAAAAAGATAAGAAAATGCAACGGGCACTACAGTTAATTCTATTGCAAGAAAAAAAGAAGAAAAATACAGAAGGGATTCTTATCTCCACCTAGCGGATTTCCGCTGAACTATTACGTCATACAGAAGGGGATTCTACAAAGAAATTCTACAATAAGCCTGCGGTGGCACGTATATGACCCGTTGAATATCGCCACCGCCGCCCTTTTTAAAACAGCTCGTCATAGCTTGTGTACAAGTACGAAGACGCTAATGCCTTCAAAAAGTCGTCCGCGAGGAGAATGAGCGACATGACGGCGACAGCAGGAGAAAGATAAAAAAATGAACGCGCTGGCGTGGGAGGTTCTCGAAAAGTGCCGAAAAATAGTGGAGGCAGAGCTTGTTATCGGCGTCGCCGGTCGGACGCGCCGAGCGGAACCGGAAATGAGGACTCAGAACCAGCGGCCCTTTGTTTGTACGGCCTCCAAGCTGGCGCAAGGCCTTTGTTACCGCATCCCTACCGCCTCCTCTGGACCCGTGGCTGCGCGGGCTATACAGTACGCCTACGGAACGCATTCGTGTGTGTTTCAAACCCAACCTCGAGCGCGCTTGCTTCGGGCAGCTCGTCTTCACAGCGGAGCGCTTACGGTGCTATGGTCACGTTGCACCCCGGGAAACAATGAACGGACAGGCAGTGATAAAACTTCGTAGTTTGTTTGTCGCCTCGAGAGACTGTGTGAGGAAGAGCGAATGGAAGAAGAGTCTGAAACCGCGGCATGACTCGTGGATCGTTTTAGAAACCTGCCAAATGGGACTTTTAATGATGCGAGCTTGCAATGACGCCGGCGTTTTGTGTGACGCTTTGTCTTTCAGGATACTCTTGCTCTTCTTTTCCGTATTATAGCTTGCAGCGTCTCCTATCGTGGGTAAATTTTCTTTACGTTGGTGACTCCAGTGAATATCAACTCTTGGCTTTCTTGCCTTTTCTTCGCCTTTTCCCCTCTGTACTAGTGCAGGATAGCCAACCGGGCTCAGTTCTCGTTAACCCCCCTGCCTTTCATTTATAATGTTCTCTATCTTGTCCTCGCTTTTAATATACCTCGTGAAAAGTAAAGAGATCGGGATTTCTTGCCCGTAGTTCTTGTGAGATACATTCTGCTGCTCGACTGGGGTTTAGTGTTAAGCGGTCAGGTTGTAGAGAGGATACATAAAGAAGAAGCGACGGACGACGCAAGTCTCCGTGAGAGAGTATTTCAGACGAACCAAGCTTACTTCGGTCCTCGAAGCCATTGCCTTTATCTTGACCTGGAGACAAGTAAGAAAAGTGGACTTCGGGGAAAACTTGCAAGGGGTCAGACATACTGCAGCCACGGCTTGCTATTTCATGTGGTGATGATTGATGTGCAACGAGAGAGAGAGAGTACATTAAACAGAAAGAAAATAGATTGCTATGTCAAGTATCTTGTTTACTACTAGTCGTTACGCGTATCAATATCTTCCTGTTCTTGTAGTAGCACAGCGCGGAATCAGAAAAGGCGTGTCATTACGTTTGTCCCATTTCGTGTATTTCGTGCTTATGCTCTTTACCGTGGGACACATAATCAAATTTGTGCATGAAACGCTGTTACTGACCCAGCGACGACACCCTAAGTTGGACATCAACGTTTCATCAGACGGTGTTTGCGTCTCCGACGATTTGTGGAGCCTTATAAGGCTGCCGAAACAAGAACGTTTTCCGAAATCGCTTGAAGCTCGGAGATGTCACGCTTCCGTAACTGCTCATCTCTGTTATCTCCAGCGGCAAACCTTCTTGCCGCTGCAACTCTTCCCTGTAGTGCGTCTTTACTGCATCCCGAATTTGCCGTGCCGGCCATCGCGGTCTTAGTAGCAACATTTCCCGACTATCCATCCACTGAGCGATAGATAGATAGATAGATAGATAGATAGATAGATAGATAGATAGATAGATAGATAGATAGATAGATAGATAGATAGATAGATAGATATTTCATTTACAGAATAGACAGAGAGGTCGGTCTGAGCTGTTGTGCTTCGGCATGTTATTCTGCACCGGAGAAGAGGGAAAGGGTTTCAAAAGTATAGTGATGAATTGTGGTGAGCAGAACAACAGGATCGCATGTGAACGTGGGATCGTTCCCCACCTGCGGCAAGATTTTTTTTCATCCATTTTCATTTCCATTAATCTATCATTTCTTTAATTCACTTAGTAAGAACAAGTAATTTCCCTTATGTTGTCCTTGGTGTCGTTGTTTGTTGGCTTTTTATGATAAGATACTAAATCCTCAGTCTCATAGCATGCAGGAACTCAGGTATTGTTTCTGTTCTCTGCTTCGGAGGTTTAGTGCTAGGCCATATGTGCCGAGAACTGCGCCTTTCGACAGTGGTTGCCTCCGGAAACTGGATCCCCTGACAAATCTTTTTGCGAACTCGGCATTGGAACTTTCGGCGAAGAGTGTAAGTACTCTTGCGTGCCAAAGTAAACATTCCCACCCCCTTCTCCAGTTTTTTTTCTTCTTTTCCTTTGTAACCTCTAATTTTCCATCAGTTATCGAAGATTTTGTTTTTACTCGAGAATGTGCTTCAGTGGCATGGCAGTACCCATTAAACAAGAATTAGGAGTAACTCTACCTCGAAGTGGACGCGTGTAACCAAGCTTTGAGAGATACTGTTTGCTCTGTCACATTTCCTGGCACCTGTAGTATCGCTGTCACATTTCTTCGCACCTGTAGTATGTCTCTTCAAGCGAATTTCGCGAAGGCAGACTGCGAGGTGTCAGCACTTCGACGTTTTTTTTTCTATTATTCGACGGCAAAAAAAAAAAAAAACGAGAAAAAAAAACTGTCAAAGTTGAATCAGCGGCTCCGCGACGTGTTCTACATATTGGAGATTTCCTCCTTCATCGGCAGATATTAACACATCCGCACCTCGCTCGAGCTGCGCACACTCGCTCGCTCGCTCGAGTGTTTATGCTAACGCACGCATACGTTCGGGGAGGGGAACAAGCAAAGTAAAAAAAAAAAAGTGTAAGTCGCTTCAGCGCATGTGTCCAGCACATCCGACAGGAACGGCGCTTCGAGAGGACGCGGGTTGTTTGCCCAGGGGTTCCTGCGCGGCCCTCTCATTAGAGCAGCCGCCTTCTCGCCCCATTGTGCCCTGCGCCTTGCAGTCTGCGATTCGCAAGCGCGCGCGTGCGAACGACGCCTCCTTTCCACTCTGCGAGCGTCATCGACGAAGTAGCGCGCCTGGGCAGCGCTGATGGAACGGGGCGACGACATCATTTCCACGCTCCGAGGACCGTGTTCGCCGTTTGCGCTCCACTTCTCGGCGAAGATTTAAGAGGCGCCGGTCTCCTGGACTGATTGAGGCAGCCGCAGCGAAGCCAGAGGAGAGTGCTAGTCAAGACTAGTCGACGAACCAAAGCCGGAGCATTAAGTCGGCAAGCACTTGTTCGTGATTTCGTAGCGGCCCCTCGTTATTATTAAGATTGTTTTCTCCTTTCTTGTTTCAGAAAGAACTTTGAAAATACTTCGGAAGAACACTTTACAGAGCGCGCTGCTTTACAGAATCTCTCTACCGAGTGAATCGCTGCTTATGAATGAATGAAACTGCGTAGAAATGCGCGAAATCCTTATTGCAATGAATATTTTGTGATAAGAAGTGGCACTACCACAGTCGTCGAGGGAAATGATGTCGTATGGATTATTTCGCAACTATAAGGCGTTCAAACACTCCTGCGTGATACGAAACGCTGTTATCGAAACACTCCTGCAACCGCGATGGTGCGAGCACACTCTTACCGCCGCTTTATGCATCTGACTGTAGTTAGTGTCCCTTGTGCGCTGTAAATGTATTCAGCGTCTTTTTTTAAATTTTTACTCGCCTCATTGAAATAGGTTTACCAATATGTATCGGGAGTGTCTAAGGCTGTAAAAGCGGCCTTTATAGTTTATGAATGGACTGAAAACCGGCATTTGTGCACAAAGAATCTACTTTTCCTAACACACCTCGGGAAATGGGGCCGGCTCGAGTAACGCGTCGTCCAAGTTTTGGTAGAGTTTAAGGTAAAAACCAACGCGCCCAGTACTGCTTCGATAACTTAGCTTCGTTTTCGCTAATCCTAGCGCCTGCCGCTTTGGTTTCCTTCGTATGGTTGTGTGTGGAAGTACAGAGAGCATTCATACGAAACCACATATTCACTTCAGCACAGCTGTGTGCCAACGTGGTATGGCCTCTGCATATATATATATATATATATATATATATATATATATATGCACAGATGACGCTGTTTACATGCATAGCATCTTAAGTACGTGTTCGTGGAATTTAACTGCAAGTCCTTGAAACTGCGTGACATGGATCCTAGCAACACAGATGATAGGTTGCACACACAACCATCTAACTTTCTTCGATGGTTGACTCCGAATCAACGAATGCTGGCTGTCGAGTGATTGCGTTAGAAAGTTTCGCTAGTACATAAATGGTAGGATAACGTGCGCAGGAGACTACGAAGTTTTGCGGAGACATGCACGTCAGCCACGGAGCTGTTCCATAGTATTTTAACCATCCTTCGCCGCGACCAATGGCGCGGCTTTCCCACCAAGGACGCTCGCATCAGACATTTCGAAGGGCGAGCTAGGGACGCGGTTGCTTTCTTTTAAGACGGGCTCTGCCCCACGGTACTCGGACAGTAATCAAATTTTCAGGAGGCAAGCTCCGTACTGCCTGCTGAAATCTTGAACGACGTACGAACACTTCAAACGTTGAGGCCGAGCTGACATCGTACATCGTGTATGATTCTTAAAGTTTTCAACGGAGAGATGCACTCACTTGCCATCGAAAGCTTTCTGTTGAAAACTTGGATAACGTATTTCTGATGTTGAACGCGAATTCAGTGTTTATGAGGTTCGCGATTCTCACACGAAAGCGAACTCACCTGCTGGCGTGCCGTGGCCGGTGTCCGAACGAAAAGAGGTTGCAGCCTGCACCGACGGCGGAAGCGCTGCAACAAGAATAAGAAAAAAAAATCAGAGGGCGAATGTTGTATAGGCATCGCGAAAACATCGCAATTTCCGTCGCATCGAAACATGAAATATTTCGCTGACTCGGTACTGGCCGGAACCTTGCTTCAGCAACTGTTTTAATGCTTTTTAGGGAGTAAAGTTAGCCAGGTTACGCTTAGTTACATCGGTGGATACATCTTGATCTTTACGTATAATGCTCATATGCAGCTACTAGAGAATTACTAGGTGTTTTACTGTTTAAACGTGACGCATAGCTCTTGCGGATTTGCTCTTCTTGGATCATAGGCAAAGTATTAAAAGCAGGAACTTACTGATAAGCGACTACGTAACATGGTTTCATTGCTATCTATACACGCTGCACAACTTTATAGAAATCGTTACTAAATATCTTCCTAGGTCATACAGTTGCATTCCATTCTGCTACATCGTCGTATTGTACAATTAGCGTTCCATCTAGTGGGGCTTCCAAATTTAAGCTACGGAGGCACACTTAGGGCGAAGGCTGGGACGAGTCGCTGATTAGCGTTTTTATGCGTCCAGCGGGTACATGGACTTGATAGAAAGGACGAACGGCACGCATGGCGCATGCACAAAGCCACGTGCGCGTGCCATTTCTTCTTCCTGTCTCGTGTTTGCGCGCGCTGGATGTACAAGAAAAAGATGCAGAACTACGCATGTACCCTCTCTTGGCCAAGAAGCTACTGTAAACGTCAGCAGCGTTACACTCTCAACCAAAACACGTATTTGATAGCAGAGGGAATCAAATCGTGCATAAGTTTGGTTCAGGGGCTTGCAGGGTGTATTCAGCACTCTGGTGTTGAACGTATGTCATGCCGAAAAGTCGGAGAAAAAGGTAAGAAGTAGTAGAGACACCTCCGGGTTTTCTTCACTAGTTCTTAACGTACGGGTGCGATGTTCTTTAGCCTGGTGTTTATCCACTGAGTCCATTTTTACGCGTCGCCTGTTAAGGAGAAGACTGGTTGTCTCTACAGAGTCGTGAAAGCTAATTGGTTCCTGAAGGCCTTCTTGCTAATTGCTAATTGCAGTGGTGTTTCGCGGACCCTTGAGCCTTTGCCGTGCCTCTCGCGTTTCCATTAGCATCGTACCGGATACTTCGCTCACTCCAAGTGCGGAACACCGATTCACGAGCGCCCTGTCCATCGTTTAACTTCACTCCCACGACACGAGTCTGAACGAGCCTCCGAACTTTGAGAGTGCTTGTAACGCTCCGAGAGGAGTGAATAATTGAAGACGAAACGAGTTCGAACACTTGCGCCACAACTCCTCCTACCTGCACCAGGCTGATGCGATACCGTGTTCTCTATTCAAAATGAGCCCTCGACTTAACATTCCCATTTATTCGAGAGTCCTTTGGACGCAGTTCGAGTGCATCAAGGTTGCTTCGAGCGGAGAGGTTCCTCTGCTTACAGGCAAACATTGGGAGCTGGTCTTCTCTCTAAGATTGACTGCACCACAAATCAGAGTTCAGAACGGTCTTGTCCTAAAAAAATAAAAAAAGCCGATAACATTTATTTTGAGTACAATTTTTTCCAATGCTTTGTGCACCTTTAACTTCGTGGAGAGAGTCATTCCAGTTGTCTTCAGCGTGTGTCTTATAGCATATATATATATATCTTTTGTTGCCAGTTTGGTGCGCCATCTGTTATATTGTTCAAAATTCGCCAACAGCTTCTACCGTCACACCTTTAAAATTCTCTCTATGCGCGTATTCCTGACTTTCTTTCTTTCTTTCTTTCTTTCTTTCTTTCTTTCTTTCTTTCTTTCTTTCTTTCTTTCTTGTTAAATTCCTTACTCTATCAGCTAATATCCTTGAGCTAAAGGTTTTTGAAAGTTGTGTTCACCTAACGCACAAAAGCGCTGCAGGCAAAGCACGCTCTACAGGACAACGGTAAAGGCAAGGAACCGAAGCTTCCGAGGAGGCAGTGGAAGGGTAATGTAGCAGTGAAGCAAACGAAAAGAAAAAAATTAGAAGGCTGCGGCAAAAATCAAACAAACTGGCATTTCTTGCTTTATTAAGTGCTTTGCTAAGAAAAAAATATTCGCGCGACAAAGAATGGCGAGTCCTGAACGCAGTTCATGATGTCTTCCGGGGAACCTCCTACTGCCGTATGTTCACTTGTCACCCGCCACGCACGAAGGCTGTCCGTTCGGGGTAACTAAGAAAAAAAGAGTCTCGACATGGGCATGTAGTGTAAGGCAGTAAGGACCGCCTCGCACACCAGCACCCGCCGCAAAGTACGCCAGTGCCGAAGCTCCTGAAGCTGCCACGCCTCGAGTGCATTTCTCCGTGCCGTCGAACAATGCATCCCAGGATCCGTAGCCGTGAAATACCAGAGCGAACGCCTTGCAGACTTTCACGTCTGCCCCTTTTCCCGACGCTTCCTATTGTGTTTCTTCTGAGGAATACAGAGAACGCCTCTCATTCTTCTTTACGCCATTTATTTTATTTCCTGTAGGAAGAGAGAGAAAAGTTGTTTTATTCTTTTCGTATCATTTGCTGCTCTGCCTGTGCCATTTCTGCCTTGAATGCTTCTGACACTGTGCTTTTTATTTATTAAAAGAGATGCAAATAGGGCGTCGAAAGGTTCAATTTTGTTCGCGTATTCGGAAAAGCGGGCGAACATAAAAAAAGAAGTTGTGCGCTCAGGATGAAATAAAATTCCTGTATAAGCTAAGCTGTCGGGGGTTCAGGAAATCTAGCAGCCTTTACAGTCTGGAGAATGCACACACACAGCGTGTCAGCCATGCAAAGTTTTCTGTAATTGTCTCATGTGTTGTTACTGCATGGGTAGACCTAAAAAGAAAACAATGATCCTAAATATTTGGAAGGTATTTGTATTGGGAAGACCTTACCTGTATTCTTAAAAAGAATGCAACCGTATTTTCTCCGTTCTTTTCGCACAATATGTCGCGCTGTCTGTTGCATTTCTGCATTGAATGCTTCAGACTCTGTG
This sequence comes from Dermacentor silvarum, assembly GCF_013339745.2. Taxonomy (NCBI): domain Eukaryota; kingdom Metazoa; phylum Arthropoda; class Arachnida; order Ixodida; family Ixodidae; genus Dermacentor; species Dermacentor silvarum. The sequence continues at coordinate 22,065,239 of NC_051161.1, forward strand.
CTTTTTCTGTTGGGCGTTTACAGGCTGCTGTGCTACTTCTAGGGTTAAGGTATCGTGACAAAGGAGACAGAAATAGAGCGTCCAAAGGGATGACATTGCTTTCATATTTCAAAAATCGCGCAAACATACATAAAACACAGTTGTGCGCTCAGGACGAAACGTAAGGTAGGGAATCAAGCCTCAGGTAAACATTGTTTTGAAAGTCGAGCAGCATTTACACTCCGGAGAAGCGGACCAAGAGTCCGTCGGTCATTCTAGGTATTGCGCAAGATTCCACGCGTTGTTACTGTAAATGGTGAAATGAAAAGAAAACCGGCGACCTTACGTGTTTGCACGACGCTTGCATTGAGGATACTTTAATGTTCGTACTTCCGCTTATTGTCCCGCTAACATGATTTTTTTTTTTGGCGGAGGGGGGGGGGGGGGGGGGTGGCAGGGGAGAATCATTCCAGCGCTGGCACGCGTGGACCTATAGCGCGCACGCGCTGGTTTTATGAATGTTTAATTTTGCATCCGCACGTAGAGCAGAATGAGACAGCCATCTCGTTTTCGTGAGCATAAAAGAGTCAAAAAAGTTTCGGCAGCGGCGGCGATAGAAAATAAGAGTGCCGGTTGTTAAGTTTTAGGCGTAAACTTGAAGCTGGTTATATGAAGGAAGGTTGGGCATGGGTTCGTAACGACGCACTTTTTCCCCTTCACTTTATGCTGTGTTGTTTGCCGCTTTTTTTTTCCTACTTTACTCTTGTGCGAAATACCCTTTTCTTTTCTTTACGGGCTCGTTTCGAAAACAAGCGTGGGGTTTAAGAGCGACGATGAGTGGGACCCCGGTGTATTAAACAAGCTGGCTTGCTCTTTATTGATTTTGTTTTTCGCACGTTATCTTTTTTTCCCGTCTGCGTCTGGTGCCGACGCGCCCATGTGCAAACGGACAGATAACTTGGGACGTGTCCCCAGGGAAACGCCGTTTCCTCCACGCTTCTGGTGATCGTAGTCCAGCGCTGCCGCGTTCTCTGGCGTTATTCCCGTGAACCAACGAAGTTCTGTAATGCCCAAAGTTGGCGCCGCTACTATACGACTATGACCGCGAGAGCGCGACAGGCGCTGTTAATGGTATCCCCTAGTTTTAGCGAAATTCTCCCGAAGTACTGCCAAGGAAAAAGACGGTTGCTTCCACGTTTCGGTGCACGGGATTGCGGTGTCGCATGATTCCAGGTGAATTTTTAATAGTTTAATTTCTCGGCATGCAAAAGACAGAAGTGGAGATGTTGCTGACATTTTGGCAACGTTCTCCCTTCTTCCTTTCTTTGTTTGTTTGTTTCTTTCTTTCTTTCTTTTTATGCGGCCTTTATGAGTGTGAGTTAGTTAGTTAGATTAGTTGAACGCAACTCACACCAAAATTCCATGACATCATTTTATTTTTTTATTTTTGTTTTCACAGCATTTATCTTTTGAGGTTCATTGTGCGGCCTGCCTGAGTTTGAGCATCTGGAGGGATCACGTAACTGAGCACAAGGTGCGGTAGCTTTAGTTCTTAAGTTAACAAGGAGATGATATACATGTATGGCGAGAGATTCTAGTATGATTTTGTGGAAACTGGGCGAAAAACACACAATACAGAGCTCGTGTTGTGTGTGTCTCAGTCATCGTTTGTCGCGCTATTTATGCAATGCCAATAAGCTCGGTGTTCCACCCTTTCTCATATCATATATTAAAAACTGAGGCAAGCCATTAAAAAAAAAAAGCCTCAGGTGAGACGTAACCAGCAACGGCTGTATTGAAGATTGTGAGCCCGGCATGGCAATCGAGTTTTTTGGTGTAGGGTAGCAAACCAGAAGCTTCTCTTGTGGTTAACATCCACCCCTTTCCTATCTCAGTTCTCTTTCTTTCCCTCTCTTTGACTGAAATCCCGAGCGATGCACCGAGACATTTCAATGTGCACAGTGTAGTAATGAATTGTATGCCCACGACAACTGCGACCATGATGATGACACTTAGTGGCTACATAAAAAAAACAGAAAAAAAAACTTGGAGGACGCTCGAGCTTCGCCTTTAAGAGTGGAATGCAATAGCGCTACCGCTGACGCCGACACCCACACCGGGTTTTCTGCGACACGGGATCCGATAGAAAACAATGGTGGGCCGATCCCGGCGGCCGTGCAGGGCAGAGCAATGGCTCATACACCGTAAGGCAGATGCTACAAGCAGTGACTCATCAATGGTTCATACCCCCGTAAGCAAGGAAAAAAAAGCGGTTTGTGTTTGAGTTTCCGCGTAACAGAAATATGTTTTCTCGTATGTGCAAATTACAACTCGCGACGCTATCATGTCTGTAGGTTTCGTGTATACATTGCACTTTATAAATTTTCTTACGCATTTTATTTTGAGAAATTCAATTAGTTCAGTAACGCCCCTGCGCCACGCGGAGGGCCTGCGTGGTAGTGGTTCGGGGTGATTTTTTCTCACCGAACACGCCTCTGGCGTCCAACGCTGACACCAGATGTTCTGCCACACGTGGCCCTTAACGCTATCTCGTTAATACGCGGGGCACAAAGGCCCTATGGTCTCTCTTCTACACCCCCTTCCTCCCCCTTTCTCCACTTCTTTCCAACAATTATTGCTATTGCGAGTGGAAAGTATTAAGTGTATAAAAGAAAATGAGTGAATGAATGAATGAATGAGATGAGATCAGGTGATATCAGATGAGATGATCTGATGGTAAGTAAGAAAGAATGAAGCGAAAGAGGTCGAAAAGCTACTTCTTCTTTCTGGAGTTTTACGTGCCAAAACCAGTTCTGATTATGAGGCACGCCGTAGTGGAGGGCTCCGGATTAATTTTGACCACCTGGGGTTCTTTAACGTGCACTACAACGCAAGCACACGGGCGTTTTTGCATTTCGCCTCCATCGAAATGCGGCCGCCGCGGCCGGGATTCGATCCCGCGATCTCGAGCTCAGCAGCGCAACGCCTTAGCTGACTGAGCTACCCCGGCGGGTAGGTCGAAAAGCTAGTTCGTAATCACAAAAATTCGCGGCGGTCTGCGGCGCTTTAGGCTTGGTTAACAACACGGACGTGGCATTAAAAATGAATGGAAGCAGGCGAGACGGGAAGACGTGCTGAATCTTACAAAGCGGTAAAGTTTACTTCTGAGGCCCATGCTCACTACAAGATTATACGAGCTGCACCCAGAAGTGTCTGGTTCCTCGTCGTCCCGACTGGAGCACAAGTTGGTGCCATGTTCGTGTAACGTCGCTTTCTCGAAGCAGCCGCATCGTGAAAAATACTGCATGTACATAGCAATGCTTTCACCCAACATCAAAGACCGATGCGACAAGCTTCTCAAGGATGCGCGTACGTTTTTCGACCTGGCACATACAGTGGTGAGAAAGAAATAAGTCGAGCAGAAAGTAAGTGCAAGACGAGAAACATGTTCAATTCGTGGTTATGCGCCCATGGCCGTGTCACTCGTGTTCTTCCATTGCTGTTGTGGTTGTTGGTGGTGCAGCTGCCGCTGCGCTAGTCTGATATTACTGGCGTCATGTTGTTGGGCTAAAAGCCGCTCGCGTCCTTTCCGCGAGGCAAACAGACCGAGGACGCTTGTAATATAAGAGTCGGCAATCCTGCCCTTCGTTGCCTCGGCGTTTCGCGCAGAGATCTTTCATGTTTGTTTTTACACACGGTACTGCTTATTCGGAAGATCGGATAGCCATCGGGAAATAGGCTTCGCTGGTAGGCGCACTCTCCTTGCAGGCAGCTTTTTTTCTCTTGCATTGATGTTTTTTGGGCGGCAGAGTTGCTTTGATCAGTCCGTATTGTCGCTAACTACTGCGCATGTTGCGACTACGGAACGAGTGAGGCTTGCTTGCGTTTAGAGAACACGGTTGAGACATTAGAAAAAAGGTGGGCTTGGAGTCATTCTTTGTTGTTTGAAGGGTGTTGCACGGTGAATAGAACGCTTGTATCAGAATCTACGCTTGACAGAGTTTCACACTACGTACTGCGATATGCCGACCGCAGAGTACACAGTTGCCTATACCAGTCACAGTGGTACTTTATACGACCCTTCTTAAAGTCTGTCTTGTATTCATTCGTTAGCATTTTTTTCTATAATTTTTTATTCCCCTTTCCCCAGCACAGGGTAGCCAACCGGTCTGAGAATCTGAGAACTGGCTAACCTCCCTGTCTTTCCGTCTATTCCTTCTTCCTTCTTTATACGACCTTTTAAATATGTGAACACTGTTGCGGAAGGTAAAGAAAAATTATTTTTTATATATTACGACTTGAACATATAATCATTCATAGTTAGACGCTTCTCTTTGACATGAACGCGAAAGAAGATCCTGAATTCTTAGGACGTGCTCGAGGGCACCTTAACCTCACAGTGTTTTACCATCTTCGCACGGGGCGCTTGAGATCGTGCTTAAGTCAATGTCGATTGACGTAATCGAAGCACAATTGCGTCTATAATGACATCTTCAAGCTAGCTCACTTTCAGTCGTGCTTGATCATACAGACTGCTTGGCTCGACGTGATGTTTTTTTTTTCTTGAGCACAATCCAGGGCTAGAGTGGGCTCTCCCAGCGTTATTCGCATAGAGGAAGCTACTTTACTTGTTTTTTTTTAATTTTTTAAAATTGACATTGTATAAGCAGATGTTGGTACACGAATACAGCGCCGGCTACACCATGGATTTTGAATATATGGTGCATACAAAATACAGTTGCGACACGAAGCACATAACAATACTCAACATAGTTACATTAAAGTTGCCTTGTCACATACAAGCCAATATAACAAGAGAGTCTTCTCCACCTAAATAAAAAGCGACGTAAACTCGCACCTCGGTTTCAGAGTGGCCATGGCTGTAAAAAATGTCACAGTTTCGCCCTAAGGGCGAAGCAATGAATGCGATAGCAACACAGCAATGTCATACGAAGTAAGGTGAGCGGCTTTGGTAGCAACAACACGCAGAACTGTTGTCGACGCCATCGGCGTTTTGCCCGCGTTAGCTCAAAATGCGTGCGGCGTTGGTGACTGTTGCTGGAGCCTCTGATATAAATAGGCACTTGGTGCCGCAGCTAAACGTCGCCTCCCTTCCCTCCCCCTCCCCCACGGCCTCTCGCGCGTCCGAAGAAGGCGCGTTTGCTCTACATATATGGTGATTGTAAAGGAGAAAAGAGACGCCTACTTCTGCAGCCCTTAAGCGAGCACGGCGCAGAACGCGCGTTTGTTCTCCGCCGTGCGTTCACTCCCCGTGAAAGACGCGCCCCTCGCGCCCTTTCACTCGCACATACAGCGTTCGGCGCGCGGCGACGATTTCATCTCCAAATGACGTCATACGGAACCTCACGGCGACGGCGACGGCGACGGCGACGGCGACGGCGACGCCGACGGCGACGGCGACGCCGACGGCAGAAATCTGCTTTTGAGTGTCCATATAATTGCTATCGCAATAAAAATTCCCGGCAGGGGATGCTGCTTGGAGTTTTTGGTGCCCCACGACGCTCGGCTTAAGTGGTTAGCTCCAATGCTTTTATGCTTGACGTGTATTTCTTGCTCTTCTGTGAAAGCAGTGTGGTAAAGCGTTTTCAGAGTGCTTACGTTATGCTACGACGGGCGCATTTCATAGTTCTAGCTGTATCAAAAGAAAAAAAAAGTAGTCATGCCTCATTCACATCAAGCAAGCTTTTCATTGAGCACTGAATCGGCCAATAGAGAACAGAGGCGTATCTGCTGCTCTCGAAAGGATGGCCCACAGGAACAAGCATTTAAAAATTTCGGTGTTGAAGGGTCAACATATAGGCAGTCTTAATAGGGTTTTACGTCTAAGATGCGCACACTTGGATGAAGAGGCACGAAGCGGAGGGTCGTGAAATGAGACTTTGAGATTCTGCACTTTAAAAAAAATATTATGGGGTTTTACGTGCCAAAACCACGATCTGATTATAAGGCACGCCGTAGTGGGGGACTCCGGAAATTTGGACCACCTGGGGTTCTTTAAGCTGCATCTAAATTTAAGTACTCTGCACTTTTAGTATGCACCGAAATACGAGAACACGGGAATGTTCCCGTTCCACTTTTATCGGGCTGCAGTCATCACGGATAGCACTTGAGAGCTCCGCAGCATTGTATGCACTGCATGTGTCTTTGTGTCTGTTTCTTGTTTTCATTCTTCAGAAAGCCAACCTAGGAACTGTGGAGTCAGGTTGGTTTCAACGACGAACAAAACTACTGCAGTTCAAGTATATACGTGTTCAAGTGCATTAAAGAAAAAAAAAAAAAAAACCTTGCTGAATACACGCTTAGATGGCGGTACTCCCAGTCACGTGACCAGCATAACGCAGCGTGAAGTATTTTGCAGCCGGAAAACATTTTGAAATTGACCAAAGCTGCATGGCAGTTCATACGAAGGTGAGTTAGGACGCCAGGCTAAGGAATAAGTGACAGCTTTGGTACAAGGGTGGCTTTAAAAGCATTGCTGTACTTCTTGAAAGCGCTGATACTGCATGAAAGGCTGCGATTCTAGCGAGGCTAGTTGTTTTATTTAAAATGTTTTTCAACTATTTCGCCTTATCGCAGATCGACGTATCGAACTGGACATTTAGTTCCGGTTAACGTCCCTGTCTTTTCTTTCGCGTCTCTATCTTTTTACATTCCGGTGCTTCCAGTATAAGCTCGCCCACACGAGATTTCCTCTTTTAAATATAGTACCACCAAAATGTTGAACGAAGACCGATGCATGATGTACAAAATAGTATTCAGAGAGAAAAAAAAAGAACGTTGGACTAACGCCTTCTTGCGCTAGTCCGCCCAAGGACGACTAAAACTCATCCGTTCAGAAGTGACTGAAATCTGGGCCTAAGCTGCTTACGCCTACCTGACACATGCCTAACCCGTTCTGTAACGACCGATCTGGAACTGCATTGTGGGCTGGGGAAACATTAGTGACGAGTTTCTGCGGTCGACAAGGCTCCGGCAGAGTAACAACGTTCGCCCCCGAGGTTAGAAGGACAGCTCAGCGCTGACGTTACCGGTCTGCACGAGGCAGCGACTAAACACAACAAAGAAACAAAGAATACGCATGGTTAGTCAGTACGAGTGAAGTAACTCGGTTAAACAAATCCGCTACAAAACGAACAAGTAAAAAAGAAGGGAATGACGGAGAGACTACCTGTCTTGAAAGCACCGCGTTAGGCCGTCGGCGGTGTTGCCGTAATCGCGAAAGCGCACCTTGTTGTGCCTGTCGTAACGTCGGTACGCAAACCAGCTTTGGCACAGAGGTGCGTACGCAGGCCGCAACATCGCTCGACGTCTCGAGTGCGCCGGTGGATCTCGTCAGGCCGACAGCCGGCGCTCGTTCTGTCAGACCAGCGGAGCTCTCGGTAATGCGTGCGTGCTTACGTACGTGCGTGCGGTTAATTGTTTCTGCGTGGGTTTCACACTTCGGCAATTCCAGCCGGCCGGGCCAAGCAGGCTTAATGTCTTTAGGCCCCGCTGAGTGGCTGCTGCTGGCAGCGGCGGCGACTGCTGCGTCTACACTGCGCAGAATAAGAGATGACGATGGCACCCAGGCGATGCTGTGTTTCTGCGCTTCGCCGCAGTGCGTGCGCCAAGTACTCCCACAGGGGAGATGGTGGCGGTGCAGCCTCTTTACAAACGTTTCACACACTTCAGGTAGACAGGACCGTAGCAACCCACCAGTTTGCTAGACGGGCGTTGTGAACATGTGCTTACTCTACAAGGCGGGAGGACGAAGTACTGTTTTTGCTTGTTTGTTTCTTGCTTTTATTCATTTATTTCACATTACTGCTGACTCTAGGGGGAGTCGTTGAAGATTGTGTGCCAAACGATGATTACATCATGACGAGCTTCTCAAACAGAGAGCAGTAAAAAAAAAGTCGCAGGTTCGCCCGAAAGGCGAAGCATCGATTGCTATCGCAAATTAGGAGAGAGCCATACGAAGTAAGGATAGTACTTTTATCGGCCGTATCAACTTGTAAACATTCACTTGCTAACTAAATTAACAAGCATGGTGTCAGTGCGCACAGTGAACATGAACACATCACACTCGTTGACCACGGACACTCGCGATCAAAACGCTGGCGTGAGGAAACACGGCAGCAGCAGCGAGCGAAGTGACCTTCGGGCTGTTGTCTGTCGCTTCAACGCAAACTGAGCGCCGAGAACACAAGGAAGGAAAGAGTGGAGAAGGAAAGGCAGGGAGGTTTACCAGTTTAGCACAACCGCTTTGCTTCCCTACACATGGGAGCGGAATGTGGGAGAATGAAAGATGGGGAGGAGAGAGAGAGAGCACATAGCACAGCACACACATCGTCAGCCACAGTCCGTCACTCTTGCGTGGTACGTGACATCACTGTCACAGCCGCTTGTCCAAGCCCGTTTCTTTCAAAAACCTAAGTAGGCCCTTCGTCGCCTTCAGCTGCGATGTCTTCTGGCGACGACATGTGAGAATCGTTTCAACTGACATTGGTCTATTGTCAAGGTGCACTAGAACGGACGCCAGGGACTGTCACTGAACATTACATTCAGGACAGTCGCATAGAATGTGTTCTAGCGTCTCCTCGCAAAGACAGGCATTGCAAAGAACGTCGTCGGTCATTCCAATGAGAAATGAATAAGATTTCGTGAATGCCACCCCTAGCCATAAGCGATAAAGCAGAGTGGCCTCTCTTCGGCGGAGGCCAGTTGGCATACAGAGATGCATCAAAGAGGGCAGGTGGTATTGACGATTGCTCCGGTTGGTCTGGCTGCTTGGTGTGCACCATAGAGAGAGCGTGATCTCCTGTGCAAGCACTCGCAGTCCGCTGGCTGCGTTGGACCGTGAAAGCGGTATGGCCTCTTCCTGTGTGTCTTCAAGAGCTGCCCGAGCGGCATTATCGGCGTCTTCGTTCCCTATGACGCCGCAGTGACTTGGCAGCCACTGAAACGTCACGTGATGTCCTTTATCATGTGATATATGGAGTAGGCATCTAATATCGAATACAAGCTGTTCGTATGGCCCACGACGCAGAGCTGATAGCACAGATTGTAGGGCTGCCTTTGAGTCACTGAAGATTGACCATTGTTGAGGTGGTTCCCGATTGACTAAAACAAAGTGCAGCGCGCAGAGCAGCTAGTTCCGCAGTTGTCTATGTCATTGGGCGGTCAGTCCTAAAGCTGATGGTAATAGCTCTTGCTGAGACAACCACAGCACCGGATGAAAACTGGAGGTTTGTGGAACCATCAGTATAAATATTTACACGGTCCGCATACCTCTCGTGCAATAGAAGCAGAGACAGTTGTGTCAGCACAGGCGACGACAGCCCAGATTTTTTCCTGATTCCTGGTACACGGAGATGTACTGTGGGGCTAATAAGACACCAAGGGGGTATCGATGGTTTAGATGCAGCGGTGAAGCCCGAGGGAAGTTTGTCGTTGTACTTGACGATAGTTTTAGAGAACGATGCTTGGTGCCTGTCTGAAGGTAGTGTTGCAAGGTGTTGATAGGAGGCACGTGTAAATGTCTGATGTGCGTTCTCAGGGCTTCCACCATAATGTGAGTTTGCACAGGATGGTCCCGAGCAATCGCAATAGTTGCCTCTGTTGACGTGCATCTGGGCAAACCAAGGCAAACTCTGAGTGCTTGAGCTTGTGCTGCCTGCAGAACAGGAATATTTGTCTTGCAAGTGCTGCTCAGTACAGGTAGACTATATCTCAGAAAACCGAGAATGAGAGCTCTGTAGAGTTTCAGCATTGCGTCCACTGACATCCCCCACGTCTTTCCTGCCAAGTATTTAAACTGGAAAGTTGCTGTCAGACGCTGTTTCGTGTAGGCCACGTGCGGTCTCCAACAGAGGTCTTGGTCAATGATTACGCCAAAAAACCTGTGGGTTTTGACATAGGAAATGGTCTGCCCATTGATTGAGATGACATAAGGCGTCTTTGGTTTACGAGTAAATGCCACTAGTGTGCATTTTTCTGGTGAGATGCTGAGACCTTGTTTACATAAGTAGCTCGCTGTCAAAGTTGCTGCTTTTGCAAAACCGCGCATGTATCTGAGGATGTGTGACTGCTGAAGTCCAGACACAGATGTCGTCTGTGTATATTGAAATCTTAATGGCAGTTGTCAAGTATTCAGCGAGTCCAACAAGAGCGAGATTGAATAGCGTCGGGCTGAGAGCATCACCTTGAGGAATGCCCCTGCTGCTATAGCATCGCGTAGTTGGGCTATCGTCAGTTAATTAACACAAAGAATTATCTTGCAGCCAGGTTACTTGCAATCAACAAAAAGAGTCGACCACCTAGGCCAACCGTCGCAAGAGCATCGAGAATGGCCTCATGTAATACGTTATCGTATGCGCCTTTCACATCTAATAATAAAGCTGCAGATAAACGCTTACGGTACCTTTCGTGCTGAACATATGAAACGAGATCAACTACATTGTCGATGGAAGAGCGGTCACATCGGAAACCAGCACGCACAAAGCTACGAGCCGCCGACACACCTAGACTCTGTCGCCAACGCAATTGCAGCCGGAGTAGAATGCCGCCCCCTCTCCCTCCGCTCTCCCCGATGCCTCGCAAAGTTGGGTGCCTCGCGCGTGAAGGAAGACGGTGCGCCTTCTGCTCATTTTGCACGGGCGAGATTAAGCCGCGATCCTCGGCTCCCCGCTCACGCTTTCACTCGAACATACAGCGTAGGGCGCGCGCGGCGACTGTGTTATCGCCCTTGGGCTTTATACGGAACATCACGGCGACGGCGATGATGACAGCAATGGCAGAAATGAGCCTGGAGTGTCCATATAATTGCTATCGCAAAAAAAAGAAAAAGAAAGAAAAGAACGAGCACATCATGATTACATATATACAAATATGTATACACACATAAAAAGGAAGAGAGAGAACGCGTACGAAGAACCGATCAGCTGGTCATTACTGAAAAAAAAATTTCGATGTCTTCTGTTTCTACTGCGCGCGAGTATAAGTAATTCCACTCTATTATCGTTCGCGGGAACGTATTATTTTTTGGCTGAAATGGAACTACTGAGGCAATATAAGCGTCGCTTGAAAAGGCTTGTTCAGCATCGTTGCAGACACGCTGCCGCCTTGCCCACTGAAGTCTCTCGTTGCGCTACTTTTTCTTGTTTTCCCCCGCAAGATCAATGCTTAGTCTCAAGGTAAGCAGGTTAGTAACCTCCGTTCACCGTCTCGTCATTTCTTAAACCTAACTGTTTCAGCCCTCGTCCAAACGCTCGACTTGGGAGGGGTCTCTCGACGTTCGATTCTCGGTGCGGCATGCGAATCCATGGCAACGGTCAGCGATCCGTGTTGGAGTCTCGGGACCTTAAGCTCAGGGCTATAGCGCCCTAAATACGCGCATTTGTCAGGGCCGGCAGTTCTGCTGTTGCTTCTGCTTCTTTTTCCCCCGCATATCTATGAATAGAGTTGCGCTTACATACGGCAAAAAGGCCTCGATTTCTGCCGAGTACTCCGCAGGGGCAATGTTAGAAACCATCTCGAGCATTTAAAAAAGAAAGAAGTAAAAGAATAAATAAAATTGACAAAAAAGAAATTTTAAATAAATAAATAAATAAATAAATAAATAAATAAATAAATAAATAAATAAATAAATAAATAAATAATAAATAAATAAATAGAACCATTGATATCTACCTGTTTTTATTTTTCTATGATTTACTTTTATTTCGTCCCACCCCTGTGACAAACCGGACGTCGGTTCCTAACCGGAAGTTGCTGCGCAAGAAACAAGAGTGTCACTTGGTGCTCGTGCCATTAATAATAAATAAATAAATAAATAAATAAATAAATAAATAAATAAATAAATAAATAAATAAATAAATAAATAAATAAATAAATAAACCGAGGGCACCTAAGCACTTGTTATGAGTTGTGAATACGAAAACATTAATGTCCAATTGAACGCCGCTGAACTGTCCTTCGAGTTTTGCTGCGGCGTATGTTATCGAGTTTTGCGATTAAATTGGTGCGGGTTATCTTTTTTTTGTACAGTTTCTACGTTAGTATGCTGGCTGTAGACCGGAATCGCTTGGACGATATTGCTGAGAAATCAAGGACGCCAAATGCCACCGACGTCGTGCCCGACGAGAGACCGAGGAAGCAACTGCAGCCGCCAAGGCTGGCAGGCGCGCGCAGCGGCTAAGCCTAGTGGGGATGAGAGAGAAAGAGCGATACGGACCGCGCGCCGGCTTCCGAGAGGGAGACGGCGGCACCGGCACGCGCGCGTCACGCGACTGGCTCGCCGACGACAGACCCTCTCGCGCCGCGGCGTCGCGTCGCCATATCTGCTGCGTCGAGGCACGCCCGTGACGTGGCGTCGCAGCCAATGGGAATTTAGGTGCCATTTCGCTGCTACAGACGCCGGCTTTTTCGCTCAATAGGCCATTTGATGTTTTCGCTTCAATGAATAATTAAATAAAGAAGAGGGTGGTAGGAAAGGGCATGCGATGTTTGCCCATGCGCTCTGCAAGTGCGTGCGAAAGTTTGTATGGACTCTAAAGCACCTTCGAGGGAGTATTCATTCCGTTTAAAATTGCCGCATGCTTTAAAAAACGTCAGTCAGGACTTATAGACCTTGTTTGACCTCTCGTAACTCAGCTTCTTACTTTCTTTATCTCTACTTTGCTGTCACTTTACCTCTCCCTCCCCTCTCTCCCCAACGTAGGGTAGCAAACTGGATCTTACCACCTGGTTAACCTCCCTGCCTTTTCCCTTTCTTCTGTCTCTCTCTCTTGTAACTCAGCTGGAAATTTTTTTTCTTTTTTGTATTTCTCAATATTTTTCCTTCTTTATTTTTTAAACGCCTTTATGTGAAACACAGCCCCTAATTCAAAGTAGCAAGCCCTGCATATAGCAGGACTGACATCCTCAGCTTACATTAAATACTTTCTATCTTAGGCGCAGGTCGTAAGTCGAAGCACATACTTGCCCCCAAGCTCTTCCTGATCTCATCTCTCTTTTGCCTTATTGAAATATTTCAGTGTCTACGTTCGTTCAGTGTAATACACGGTACAGCGTTCCAGGAGAGTCACGAAGAGTAAGTAACTCAGTGCGACATGCAGTGCGGACGAAGCTGAGGCAAAAAAAAAAAGAAAAGATATTGAGGAGCAACGAATGGAGAGCTACAAGAAAGAAAAAGCTAAAGTGTAGCACGACATGAGAGACTGAAAAAAAAAACAAGAAAGAGAGGCTTCGAAGAGAGAATGCCTCGAAGAAGAAGAAGTAAGCTTGGCAAGCAGAATAAGGAGGATGGGGAGGATGAATAGAGAAGGAGGGACGTGAAACTCCTCAGGTTCACCTTTGGAGAAGGAAAAAAAAGTATGACCTCTTCTCTTTAATCTTATTGCGTCGTCCGTAATATCAGAGCAGGGGACGCAGGCAGAGGCGAGCGAAAGAAAGAAAGAAAAATAAAACAAAAGCCATGGTTGCCAAGTGTGCTCCAGAGTTTGAGGCATGCAGAGTGCTCGCATCCCAAGAAACGAACTCCGCGCGTTTCAGCGCCGTAGCGCTTCCTTTTTTTTTGTTTTCCCTCTCAGTATTCGTGTTGTGTTCGTTTCCACCCTTTCCATTTCTTCTTTTTTTTTTTTTCATTGGTTCTCGCATCTTGTTCCCTGTCCTCCTCGCGGAATCACGGCGGTGGGCGAAAGCGGCGGAAATTGTTGATGCTTGGCCAGTCGTAGCCTGTGCGCTCAGGCCTTACTGTATGGAGCCTGCACGGAAATGCGAGAGATGTGGGGTGGAGGGATCGAGGTGGTGGAACGGGGGCAAAGTAGGGCGAAAGAGAGAGGAGTTAAGGACGCATCGCCGCTCTCTTGTCTGCGAGGTTTTGCAGGCGAGAACACGCCTGGCATCTAGCACGCGTAAAAGGGAGTGAATGAAAAATAAAATAAAACGAGGACCACCGACGTAGAAATGCATGGAGCGCCTGGCTTGCATTCGGAGGCTGTATGAGCACCGTGCGAGGAGCGGACGTTCTCGCCCAGCTGGGCTGCGAAATTGCCCCCCCGCCTCCCTCTATTGTCCGTGTTCGCCCAGCGTCATTTTTTCCGCAGTAGCCATCTGTTGGATTGCGGCGGTGCGAAGCTCTACAGCGCGTTTTAAAATCCCGCGGGTGCCTTTGTTATCTTTTAAATTTTTATTGTTTTTCGTGGGAAGGGAATGTGCCCTGCACTCGACGGAAACATCCCAGAGCGGACAAAGGGGCTCGCTAATATAACGCGGAGCTCGGCTTGGAGTAAAAAAAAAAATAATTAAAGAGGCTAACTTTATTAGAGTTTCGCGAACGGGTCGATCGTGCGATATGCTTAGCAAATTATATATCTTAAGCACAATGTTTCCCGCCGGATTTCTCGGTGAAGTGTTCCCGACGTCTAACTACTTCCTTTGAAGTCTCTTACGTTAGGCGGGTGAATGTCAGACCAGAAGAAACGTACTTGTTGAATGCTTAATTGTGATGCTGATATTATCGCTGTTCGGATTAACAGTGTTGGGATACGTGCCCTGATGAGGGCACGATGTTCTTATCGTGATTGTGCCCGTGTCTATAGGCACCACGGGATTCGTGAGCGTCCTCGGCATTTACTTGGGTCTTTAGAGTCGAGTAGCAAATTTCGCTTATGATTTTCAAATGTGAATTTCAGGCACGATATGCCCGAACTTCATTTATTCATTCATTTGAATATCGTGCAGCTACAGAATGCTTCACAGTATACGTGGAGCTTCGTCTTTAGAACATGTGTCGTCGCCGAACACTGGTGGCGGTTGTGTTGCATCAGGCGCGATATGCCTGAAGTGCGTAGCCGGCAACTCCCCCCCCCCCCCCCCCCCCCCCCCCGAGAACTTCTTAAGCTATTAGCACGGACCTTCCACCAAATCGGTGTTTCTGAGCAACACAATCAACGGGTGCTGAGCTCGTGCTCTGAACACTGCGCTCGCGCTCTATTCGAGCGCTTTCATAAGCTCGCACGCGGGCAGAACCACCTTGGTGAAGAAGGGGGTCACGACGTTCCAATGTCATTGGGGTTGTATAAGCCACGCTCAAACTGTCGCACATCAAACGCGGCTAGCTGATTCTTTCTCGCGAACCGCCAGAACTCCGCTCCGTGAAGTCGGCGAACGCACGAAACGCTGCAGTGTACGTGCGACTATATTCGCTTCTTTCTTTTCCACCACAGACGCAGGGAATAACGCCGCCGCAAAAAAAAAAAAAAAAAAAAAAAAAAAAAAAAAGAGAGAGAGAGAGAGAAAGAGAGAGGCAAGAACCAAAAAACAAGGAGCAAGAGCGGAAAGGCCGAGCTGCAGCAACGGCCTTCGCGAGCTATGGCGACCGAACGACCGACCAGCAGGGCGCGCTAGCGTGATGAAATGACGCGGGAGCGCAGAGATCCTCGGTGTTCTTTTATGCGCTCGCCCGGTGGTAGTATACACTCTCCCCACCAACCCTTGCTGCCTCCTTTTTCTCCCTAACACACGGCGTCGCGCTCCCTATCTCTCTATCATATATTTCAGCTGCCTTTAATTAAAGCGGGATCGTGTGCTCGGGGCTGGCAGGGCGCGCGCGGTGAACAGGACCGCCGCGGCAGTTTTGGAACTGAACGGGCGCGTCTTGCGAGATTTTTTTCCCCATCGAGGCATTCCCGCATTAACCCTTTTCTGCTTCCTCCCCGCATTCTAAATCTCTCTCTCTCTTTTTTTTTTGCGTCCCTCTTTCATTCTTCACCACTCTGCAGGCCACGCCCACTATATGCCGACATGTTCTCGCGCTGATGATGTCGTTTCGGTTGCTTCGCGCTGAATGAAAAGCTGCTTCTTTTCTAGTAATTTACTTCCTTTTTCGCGGCCCGTGCAACCTGGTTTGGCGGCAGAAAGCAAAACAAGCGAGGCGCACACGTGGTGTAGCCGTTTTGCGCGTGGAAAGCAGAGTTGGAAGACTTGTTCGCGTGCACGGAAGTTTGAGGAAATTGGAAATTTTGTCTTTGTTTATATTTTTTGTATTTATTTACTTTTTTTTCTCTCTCTCCTTTCTCTCTGGCTGAAAGGGCAAGATGCAAAATAAGGTGCACGGCTGCGTCACGCAGAAACAATCTTTCGTGCTTCGGAATGACCAGCAAATGAGGACGTGTCATGGAGATGCGGGATTAGTATATATGGGTACTCTATCTTGCATCTTTACTCGATGTCCGAAAGAATAACACGCGCGAGTGACGTTTTATTGATGTTGGGAGACACCGGTGGTCTCTGAATGCGTTTCCGTGACAGAAGAGAGCGTGATAAATCGAAGAAATCGTCGCGCAGAACGAAGCTTGTGCAGACGGCATGGCTCCTCAACCAGATGGGTATGCTCCGTGTGAAGTTTCAAGAAACAAAACTGGTCCCGCATTCGCAAGACATTGTACCTAAGCTAGAACTGTTCGTAAGAGTAGAAGCCAACCAATCACGATGTTGTGTATATTTTTAGCGAAGCCGGACGGCCAATAACACAAAAAATGCAGTCAGTTCCACGAAGTGAAATCTGTCGAAACAGCGGAGCTGTGGTCGTTCTGTTTCTGCGATTTTCGCGTATGTTGTTGCGTGTTGCCGCTCGCGCCGAGCGGCGTCTATCGTGCGAAGAGCGCGCCGCAAGCAGCTGCTATTATACCCCGGCGCCTCTCCTCCTCTTCCCCGGCGTGCGCTCCGCTTGGCCGGCTCCTTTCCTCTTGACGAGCGGGCCACGTGAACTCTCCGTCTCTGCTCCAGCGTGACGGCACCATCATCGACGGCGCACGCTCGACTAAGACCAGCTCCGCTGTTAAAAGTATTTACGAACGAAAAGCTCTGCGAATACAGCGCGTGGTACGTAGTAATCAGCACCATTTTCAGCGCGAGGGCAGTGAAAAGTGAAAGTGCCGCAGCTTTCACAATAAAGTGATTCTTCACGCTTCTGCCTATATTTTTGTAATAACGATGCGCTAAAGCGGTCAAAAAAGCAAATGGACTATAGAACTAGAAGCCGCAATTATGTCACACGACCTCGGGGGCAGCGTACACAGAATACTAAGCGAGGTCTCGGATAACGAAATATAGATACGTTTGGCGCAGAATCTCGCTGAGATTCTGATAAAAAAATGCGATCTTCAAAAACATATATTCATATACATGAGCTTAGCACCCTATGTCTCTTAGCCTTCTAAAACATGCAGGCCGCTTCGCTTGTTTTTTCTTTCTTTCTCTCTTTGTTTCTTTAATTTCTTTTTCTTTGTAGTTTGTCGCATATATACAATTTTCAAGAGTATGCACCTCTTTTTGGCCTCGAATGCGAAACTGGGGCTGATGCACGGAGCTGTGGTGTAAGAGCGGCTTTCGCTTGTTTTTTCGCAGCGCCGACGATGCAAGCGGCGTGATTCTCTCACTTACTCACTCTCCTACCACCCCTCTCTCTATACCGTCATACCTCTCCCCCCCCCCCCCTCCCCTCCCTCTTTCCGTTCCTTTGGCGAATTCGCCACCGTTGCTGCTCGAAGCTGGGCACCTTACTGAAATGCCGTTTTCTCGCAGGATGCGATTTCTTCTCCCCCGCATCTTTTTTTCTTGTTAGGACAGGGTGCTGCAACAACGGCGTTATACAGAGGATGCACAAACCATAGAAAAAACGAGAAGCGAACAAGCCAAGGGAGTCAATCAGATTCGGTTCCTCCCTCGTCACGTGGAAACGCGAGATGAAGGGTGCGAGCTGAAGAGATTGCGAGAAAATGCGATTGACGGGCGGACGCGCCTCTCAGGCAGTTTGAGGGGGCGGTATGATCTCGCGCCTTTTACTCTGTCGTGCGTGCAAAGTGCGCGCGTATTCGCGTCTGCGCGAGGAAGGCGTGTACTCGGAAACAGGAGAAACATGACGTGAGAGAGGAAAACAAGAAAAGAGAAAAGGAGATAGAGAGAGAGAGAGAGAGAGACAGAGAAATACAACAGAACGCGACTTTTTCTTGGATCGCGAACAGGAAGAAGAGGTGCACGCGCTGGATAGGTAAAAAAGAAAGAAAGACAGAAAGAAGAAAAATATTGGGAAATGCTGCGCACGTTTTAGTCATTCATATATGTAAATTCACGTCATCGCTATTCATTGCGCTTGACTGCTGCTATTCGACTTGGCGGCGGTCAACCCCTTGAGCTTACTCGTTCGAGTGTTTGTTTGTTTGTTCCTTTGTTTACCTGCGTGTGTGTGCAAACTAAGATTCCTGCCGGGAAAAGCCGAGCGTCAACTTGGAAATGGAAAAACGGGAGCGCAGAAAACTACGGGTGCGTGGCGAGGACCCACTTGCATGTTTTGCGCGAACTTCTCGCGGTTTGCTCGCGAGAAATACTCGTGTGAACGACCGAACAACAACAATATATATATATATATATATATATATATATATATATATATATATATATATATATATATATATATATTATATATTATATATATATTATATATTATATATATATATATATATATATATATATTATCCGCTGAGCCATTTCTCGGAGCGCTGGTCGCGCACATTTCGGGGATGTCGAGATGTAGGTGAATGTAACAGAATTACAAAGAAAAACGGGGAGGCAATCGCAGCGGAAGACAAGACGACAATTTCAAACCTCGCGAGTTGGCTTTCTCCCAGCTTGCCTCTGGCGCATTTGAAACGCATATCCACTGTTTTCTTTGACTCTGCTTTTTTCTTTTCTTTTTTGTTTGGCATCAGTTGTTCTCTAAAGATGCATACTGAATGGCTTTTCTTTGTTGCACATCACTTCGTTTTACGTTTCATAGCAGTCTTTTGTAATACTCTTCTGCGTCCCTACAAGGCAACTGTTTCTTGACTGAAACTCCTCATGGTCTCAAAAGCTGTCCTCTATTCAGACGAGGTATGAGTTACTTTCGGTGCGTATTAAATGCGCTCTGAGGGAACTGCAGGCGTGTTCAGCCATTTCGTGATGAATGACACGGCTACGTCTTCCGTAAACGCATTCATAATGCAGGCACATGTTTCAGTGGGCTCTACGATCCGACAAAATAGGTCTCAATATTAATAAAACGTTGCCGAAAAGTCCAGGAGTGTGGGCCAGTGCTATTCTGAAAAGAATAAATTTTATTCCCGTTTGTCGTTTATCACTCTGCTGCGAAGCGTGTCGTGAAGCGGAAGTCACACATAAGATGCCTCAGAATCGCGAGCTGTACTACCTCGTTATATTGGGACGTAGCGCCACGTAAATAATTTCGACGCTTGCGCTGTATACGCATTGCACACAGAGTTATCGTCGTAAGAACAGAAAGGCTTTTAACTCTGATATATTTGTGGTCCATGCGCTATAGAGAGCCTTACGCATATCCTTGGGCAAGGTCGTCTCGTTAAACTTTTAACGTTTGTGCGAGTTCCTGTAGAATACTTACTTGACGGTTCTGGCCCTCTCTTACGGTGCTATTACGCTTACAAATACATAGAGCCTGTTTCAACGTCTCCTATAAGAATTCGCTTGCAGTCTAGTTGGTTCAGCATGATTCAGAAATAATTACATTGTAGTGTCCCGATCCTGCATAGCGTTTACCCATAGAACGCCGAAACCAATGAGAAAGCGCGGAATATTCTGCGCGTTTAGGTTAAAAGCGCCTGTAGACGACAGACTGGAGACGCGCTTCTCTATAGGCGAAAGTGCCTCTCCTCCGGTCCTCTCGCTCGTGTCGTTGCCGAACCGATGAACTCTCATACATGTACGATAGCGCGAGTGTTTTGTACACGCTAATTTTTATGTCAGCATTTAGTTGCCTAATGCTTCGCTTTGAATGTTTGCCTTTACCTCCTTCTGCTATTTTGTTGAGTGCGCTTTTCAATCAACCCAGTGTGGCCAATCACCCCTGTGGGTGCGAGCCATGTTTTGAGGCAACAACAACAACACATTTTAGCACCCTCGTGTGGGCGCATTAAGGGTGCTTTGTTTTTCTCATTGCAAGAAACCGTGACCCATAAGAGGTAAAATCGAATCGTTGATGGGGAACAAATAATTTTTGCTGCGACTTTTTTTGTGGCAAAGTAAACGCGATGATAGCGGCGAGAGACGACAAGAAAAAATAAAATGCACGAAATAAACTTTAATAAGTGTCGCTGCGAAACTCTCAAGTCAGGTATCCATCTCGATGCTCGCCGGGTGGTCAGAATTATTACGCAGTTTTCAACTGCGGGTTCCCTCATCGCTAGTGTGGTCTTATTTCCGCTGTCGTGTACAATAAACTTGCTATATCCTTGAGGGTAAGGGTGTTATCCATACAGGCACATCAATACCCATAAGGGTGTAAAAAGTATTTATGTGTACGTTTGTAGACGACTACACTGCATTAGCTTCACGTGTTCATCTCCGGGAGAGGCCAGCACTGTAGAGTGCTGCTTTAACAGCAACGGTGAACGCGCGGTGAATGTCGAAAAAGAGATAAACAGAAAAAAATGAAGTCAATCTTATATGCAAGACGTTGCAGCGAAAAATGTTCGACTTCTCTCAATATCAGACGCACGCTCGGCAACGCGACGAGAACCCGTCGACAAATACGCGCGCGCAGTGCACCGCGCGGAGAAGAAGCCGTTTCTCAAACGTATATGCAGAAGTCAGTCTTCCATTTTTTTTACTCGGTCTTCTGACGCATAAGCGCGGCGCTGCTCGGCACGCTGATAAGTTTTCATGCACCGCCCGGGAGCAGAACTTTTCTTCTCTCTTCGATGCGCGTGCGAGCGTCGAGATGAGAGCGAATGCCTCGAACATGCCATCTCATGGCGAAGAAGAGCGCGAAGTTGCAAAATATAGTCGCCGAATTTCTCCGCACAAGTTTCCTGCGAAGAAAACTTTCTTTTCCCACTCAGTGTATTGAAATCTGATTTGGAGATCGTGCCATGATGTTCCCTCGTTTTCTTTTTTGTCTTCATGAATTATCGTACTTTTATTCAGTTCCTACTTGTACCTATTTTGCTCACTGTCTGAACGAGCAAGTCGAACGTGTGCGTTGTAATATTTCCAGGAAGCTTTCGCGGTCTGTCGTTGACGCGCTATAGTCGTGCACATTTCTGTGCGGGATCTACAGCGCGCGCTACGCGGCGTTTAGTTCACCAACGTGATTATGCGCTCTCGTCTCTCCGGAAGTGACTGCATATGCTCACACTCGAATACGGTAGAAACGCTTATGCGATGTTCGCTTTCCTTTTTTACCTATTTTTTCCTCGAAATGCGCGGTGAGTGTGTTTGATTTTTCTGACGGTGATTAATCGATGTGCGCCGAGTGACAGTCCGTGAATATTTCACCGGAGGGAGCTCGGAGCTTGTAGGGCATAGGGATTGCACATGCAAGCGCCGACTTTAAATGCAGGCAACCTATAGCACTGCAACGCGCACAGTTGCAGAAATAGCACACGTAATCGCCATGCGACACGTTAATGACAGCCTAACGCGCTTAAGAAATAGCACCGGTTGGATTGCGCATACCAGCGTGTTGTGTTCTCATGAGTGTTCTTTATTTGTGCGGTCGGCTTGCATATGCAATGTGATATTCTGGTCTTTGCTCGGGTGTTGTTTCTTCGTAATTGCACTGGCATTGTTTTGACATTTATGTCGTAATGTCGTTACGTATGGCGTTAGCTTCTCGTCTACTGGTTCACCGACACCAACTATGTGCGAAAGCGAACGTAACTATTGTTGGTAAATCACTAGTGCCTTCTGTTGGAGCGCTCCTTATGTTCTTTGTACCTGCAAGCCTTGGTAGAGCTCGTGTTACACGTAGGCGGTCGTGAGAGAGAGAGAGAGAGAGAGAAACGAGAAGGGAAAGGTAGGAAGGTTAACCAAGAACATGCCCGGTTGGCTACCCTAAGCTTGGGGAGAGGGAAGGGGGAAGAATAGATAAGAAGCGAGAATATAAAAAAATAATAAAGAGTCAGTCATTCACAGAGTCAGTCGCAGAGGAAGGTCCACTGTCACAAGCGCTCATACAGTCCAGTCTCCTTCAAGAAGTGAAGAATAGCTTTTGTGGCCTTTCGCATGCAAGAATGCGTGAGAAGATTCGAAGCGATGCAGACGTTGCTGTAACGTAGCCGTGCGGCGTTACCGTGCCTGTGTGGCTTTTGTACCAGTATAATCTGTCTTCCTGAATAAATCGGTATGGGACCAGCGTCTACCGTGATGACGAAGACAATACGGTAGTTTAGATATTTTATATGCGTAACTGTACCACCTGTCCACGAGACAAGTCTCTTTCTTCGATCTTGTCAGAAAAAAAAAAGTAACCAGGGTAAGGTCTTCCGTAACTGCTAGAGAGATGCTTTTGGGAAATTGTTGCCTGGAACGCCAATATACGTATTTGGTAACACATTTTAACGAAGTATATCTCAAAACTGGGGCTAGCTTTCGAAGCAGACAAGCCCCAGTTTAGATCCAGAAGCAGCCTAGATCCTGCGAAGCAGACACGACTTTACTGCTGCTCGGCTTCAATTATGCTATTGCGGCATGTGCCCTAGAGAGATTAGGTCAAAGTGCGCTAGTGATTACTTTAATTAGCGACATTTACATTGCGATTTCTGATGCAGGTAATTTCCGTCTCTTCAATAAATCCATCTGGAAATGTGGAGCCGAGCTATCCATGACTCCCGAGTTTTAACAACTGCTCGCAATAAAGAGAAATAACATTGGTGGTGCACTAGCCGTAACGGACCCAGATCTAGCCTTATGACATTTTCGACAAACCACACCGGGGCCCGCTGGTTCACCGTTTCATCCAATTATCTGTGCCCTGGGGCGCCCAGGTAAGCACCGATGCGGTTTGTTGAACATACCATTAGTTAACGTCAAGTACGTTATGTCCAAAGCTCATTATCGATATGAAAAACCACACAGTGATCGAAAATAAAAACAAGAAAAGGCACTTCGCTTGGTTGTTGTGCTCGCTGAATATTCCACCAGTACGATAAAACAACATCCGATGATGCAGAAATGAAGCATTCATCTCGCAGGAAATGCCGGAAACTGTGCTGAAAGCTTTACTTCCCTTTTAACGGAACGTTTTTTTCCCGTTTTTGAAGTAACCGCATGGCAATGCTGACTTGTGTGATTTTTTTTTTGTATTTTAGTACCAATGTAAAGCTATACCTTTTCTAGATCCCTTTGATTTTATTTTCTAAATGGCAAGAACGTTCCTTTTATTTTTCTGTTTGACTTGCGATGAAGATCAAGAGGATTAACAAACAGAGCGCTTTGGGAACAGACTCAAATCCATGGTGCGCTGTTTCCAGCCGTGACCTCTTGCAGCGAATTAATGATGCTGGCAGTTCTCAGTTCGTAGTTTGCATAAGCCTAGACAAGCCAGAGTATTAATGCACGGAATGCAGACATACATTTTGCTAAGCTACTTAGACTCCGGGTCAGTTTCGACCACCTGGGTTTCTTTAACGTGCCGCCAGTGCACAGGTAGAAGTGCTGCTTGCTGGGCCAGTTGGTTCATAATGATGCTTGAGAAAACCAGCAAAAAATTGAGACGCAGACACGAAGGAAAGCGATGTGGTGTCAATTCTTCGCGTTTGCGCCTCATTTTTTTTTCTAGTTTTCTCATGTATCAATGCACGGGATACGGGCGTTCTCGCATTTTGCCCCCTTCAAAAATGCGACCTGGTGCTTAGCAGCCCAACACTTTGGCAACACTACATTTCGCGGGGCGCTAATACTTAAAACTTTACTCAATGAGAATTTATTGAATAGGTGCCATGGATGTGGAAGGCATAGATACGCAGGAATTTCTGAGCCTTCATCTGTATGCTTAGCAAGCTGGACTTATTAATTAGCTGCAAGCACGCGACGTAAAAAAAAAAAAAAGCCGTTGTCTAAAAAACATCCCTACTGAAGGTTAGAAAGTTTTGTAATCCGTTTTCGAACTTCTCTCTGGTTCTTCGTCCATGAGGTTAACGTGTCGTAGGAAGAACGCGAAATCATTTTTTACGTTTAACTAATGGCACTACCTGTGCAGTGCTTACCAGATTCATAAATCGTGCACCGGTTTACCAAGTAATCACTCCCTCTTTCTGGGATAAGGAGTGTTTTTTTTTCAGATATTTTCTGTGCTAACACGAGTGCAATTGCAGGCTGCGAGGCCTCGCGCATCAGAGTCTGCTGATGATCATGAGGTCGCGAGTTCGATCCCTAACCGTGGCGGCCGCCTCCAAGTTGCTCCACAGATAGAAAAATTACACAGGTATGTTGTATCTTGCGCGCCACTTTAGAGAGCAGCATGGCTGCACCGACTGAGACGACGTACGACGGCGCACGCGTCGCGTATCGGAAACACATTACTCAGGAAAAAAAAGGATTTTTTCTTTCAGACGATTTCATCTCGCAAGAAAACATGATTATAAACATGATGGTGATAGTACCAACCACTTTTCAATAACTATCAATGGACATTCCTCTGCGACTATGAATGACTAACTCCTTATTATTTTTCTTCTCGCTCCTTCTTTTCTATTCTTCCCCTTTCCACTCCCCAAGCGTAGGGTAGCCAACCGGGCACGTCCTTGATTGACGTCCCTGCCTTTCTCTTTTCGTTTCTCTCTCTCTCTTTCTCAATAAAAATGAAAGACGAACGAGGTACATTTAAAAAAGGTCCCTAAACCCTTTCTGATAATTGAAAACAAAAATCACAATCGCGTGCTCCTCTCCAAGTTTTTCTGGTCCCTTCCTCGGAGGCCATGATGCCAAAGGGGGTCATGCATGTGACGTCACCAGGTATAAAAGCTGTCAACTGGTTCATACACAAGGGAGGTGAGTTCCCATCCACCTGATTTTGCGCGCCTTTGCCATTCAGTGTCACGGCTGCTCTTGCTCATCGTCTCGCTTGCCTGTAGTGCGCAAGCAATTGATTTGACTTCGTGTAGCGTGTTTATCGCTGCGCGTGAGGCGGCAACGCGCAGTTTTGATAACAGTCTTGATAACAGTCCTGATAAGAGGAAGCTGATAACGTTTTGAAACAAGAAGAAGAGCGCCATAGTCACGTTAGGTACTGCCGCAGCATCCGCATGACTGCTAGAGAATGACGCCTCGAGGAGGAGAGTGTGTCCATGGGGAGGGTAGCGAAGGCGAGATAGAAACCACACTGAGTGGTATGGGGCTTCTTTGACAGTTGTCGCTGTTAAAATGGTTGTGTATTAGGACAGGAGTTCACGTTGCAGAACGCCAGGCGCTCAAGATTAACACAAAGTCCTCCCCTACTTTTTGTGTCCCGTAGACGAGTTCACCACTTGGGACGTTATACTCCACGGACTGGGCAGGCTATGCAATGCGTAGGATGGATAACCGGTGGACCATTAGAGTTACAGAATGGATACGAAGAGAAGGGAAGCGCAGTCTAGGACGGCAGAAAACTAGGTGGGGTGAGGAAAATAGGAAACTTGCAGGCGCAAGTTGGAATCAGCTAGCACAAGACAGGGGTAATTGGAGATCGCCCGGAGAAGCCTTAGTTCTGGAGTGGACATAAATATAGGCTGATGATGATGATGATGATGACTTCATGGACCGATAAAATTATATGTGGTACACGAGACATTTTGTGCAGCAGTCGTGGTAAACCTCAATATACGAAAAAAACAAAGAACAATTATTTTTACGACACTTGGTTGTATTTCGAAATTAACAGAAATGATTTCTTGTTTCTGCAACGATTCAGGCTTCCGTGCTGAGATATGGAGCTGCCAAAAGTTTTTACCGCAAAGTCGATACTTCAATTCATAACCTACGTGGTGATCCTGCTCCTAAAAGCTGCGATTTGATGTGGTGACTACTTTTACTTCAATAGCTGCCTAATGCTGTCCAAGTTTTTGCAGCGGGTCTTAGTGTGCAAGTGTAAGAGTAAAAAAAAAAAAAAAAATAGGCACCATTCTGCAGGCCTAAATTCGTGTTGCCCAAAATGTCCGAGTAGAGTAATAACTGGGAGATGTTAGAATACTACGCCACTTCTTACATGGCTGGCAAAACCGACACAGGTTGAAGTAAAATAACTCCACTGTGGTGTTTACAGGCTGGATAAGCTAACTGGCGTGGCTATACTTGTCGAATAAACGCCCGCGCAAGAAAAAAATAATAATAAGAAACAACTATGTTCTTGGAGCTAAATGAGATCGGGTAATGCAAGTTAACACGTTAGGTCCCGGCTTTTGAAGCTGATGAAATCAAAGCGTTCTCTTTATTCTTGCTGATGTGGAATTCTGGTGCTTTTGCTGCTTCTGTTAAGCTGGGAATGTTGATGTCGCATGAAGAGCGCGTCTGCTCTTATCCAATTCCTTCAATTGTGTCACTGATTTGTTTTTCTATTTGTCGTTCCAGCGTGTCAATGTATACGTAAAAAAGAAGTATCCTGTTCTTTTGACTGCAGACTGCCGTAATTCGCTTATAACTCAGCGTCTCGTTTGAAGCTTCTTTATGACAAAAGCAATTGAAGTGACAGTTATGGAGGACACGGAATATGTAGAAAAAATAACAGTTGTTCCATTGGACGTGTGGAATTAAACGCCACGGGAGTAGGAAGTTGAAAAAAATCAGATTGAGAGATAAAGCTAGGAATGTTGAAGGCGTTTGATATTAGGCTGGTCGAGTCGGTGCACCGTAGGGATAATCAGAGAGGTTTGGGAGGGGCCCTTTGTCTTCGAGTGGAATTAAAGTATAAGCTAATGCGATTACGATAATGGTTACAATGGTAATGGTAGCAATAATCATTACGTGTATCATAAACAATCGAGGCAGGCAAACAAAATGACCAAACAAAAGAAGACTCGCAAAAAATGAGGGCAATGAGAATCGTGTTCAAAACCTTCCCACAAAGATTGAATATCACTGCAACCCATGCAAACTCAGTAATAAAATATGAACGTATAAAAAGATCCGCTGATTTTTCTTTTCTCTTTGTCGCGTTTTCTCCAAAGCTCTTTGGCCATCTAGTTGGCAAATGCTCAAGCGCATAGTATACTTTGACATGTAAATAACAACATATGACCTTCTTTCCCACAATGTACAGTTCGGACGCGTCGACAAGTGACGCCCACGTCATTTCACCGAGCTTTTACTCAGCGTAGCCTAAAGTGGTTGTTTCTCTCGCCCCAGCGCCCTCTACCCTCCAGTTTTTCGACAACCCTTCCTTGATGCTGTAACCGTGATTGTCCTTTCTCGTTTCTTTTTTTGCGTCCTCTCCTAATCAACGAGCGCTGCCAACAAATATCACCGCACCTTGCTTCGGTATTCACGGCGCGCGTGATTCAAGCGTTAATGAATGCGAACCACGGAAGCTCGTGGCGTCATCCAACCATCCCTCGGGTGCTGATGGGCAAAGGAAACACCTCTCTCTCTCTCTCTCTCTTTCCTAACACCGATCCACGGCTTCGGCTGCGCTGCTTTGAAACTTGGGAAGAAGGAAGGTCTAGGAGGGAGCAGGGCTACGGCTTCGCCTTCGGCTTCGCCTTCGGCTTCGACTATACAGCCGCCCGCTGAGATTGCGGAGCACGAGTCCCCCGCGTCCAGAATACAGGATCAGGGAAAACAACCGAGCTTTTTTCGAGACATGCACAAAAAAGAAAAGAAAAGAAAAAAAACAAAGGAAAGAAAGAAAGCTAGCGCGCACCCCGCGCGCACAACCGGGTAAACAACAAGCACGCACGTAAACACTCACAGCCACAAACACACCAACACATGCACGATATAGCAGGCGCGCGGGCATTGACAGACGCACGCACGTGCGCATTCGCGCAGCCTCGTTCGTCTGCGAAGGCGTGGCCGCTTGTTGAACAAGCTGTCGCGTCCGAGACATGGTGATTGAGTGGTGCGCCGATCGCTTCGCTGGCCTTCACGCCTGAAGTTGCTACTAAGTTCCCGTGCTTGTAGTTTGCCTCGTGCTTCCCTGCGCTAAGTAGTAGTGTGGGGAAGCTTATCTCTCTTCCTTGACGCCCGTTATCCCGTTCGTGAGTTAGTTCGCGCGCCTCCGAATAAAGACAGCTGCTGTCGCTGTGCGCGAGTGGGTTCTTTGTTCTTTTTCGAAAAAGAGGTTTCTTGATGCGATCTCGCCGTGACGGCGATCAGATGACATCTCTCCTATGCTGCACGAAGCGCGAGAGCTTGTAGTGAATGCCAAATGAAGCGTGGCCCGAGAAAGTTAATTTTGGAGTCACGAAGAAGGCGAACGCTCGTCTCCGAGGACCACGTGTGCGCGAGAGTGTTTGGAGCGCGCGTCTAACAGGACCGAGGCAGCGAGAGGTTGCGATTGACGTCGCTTTCGCAAACTTTGACTGAGTGGGCTGAAAAATAGACAATGTAAGAGTGAGCGTAGTAATTTGAGCTAGGAGAAAGAACAAATCGAGCGACGTTTTCTTCTTTGTTGAGCTTCGTTGAACCACAAGCATGGGAAACTTCAGTGACGTTGAATAAATTGGCTGTTCTGAGCGCTCGCTCTTTTAAACGAAATTCCCAGCGTCACACAACGCCAGATTCTTGCTGGGCGTGCATTCTCGTTTGCATGTCGTTTGTATACGGGGGGATGTTACGTGGGGCTTGCTGTATGTTTGTGTCAACAAAATAAATAAATAAATAAATAAATAAATAAATAAATAAATAAATAAATAAATAAATAAATAAATAAATAAATAAATAAATAAATAAATAAATAAATAAATAAATGATACCGGTGCTCCTTGAAACGCTGTATAAATACATCAAACATGTATTAAAGCATAATTTAACATCTCAAGCACCACTAAAAATTAGCGTAGCTTTCAATGAAGGCGCAATGCTAAAGAGACAGCGGAGCTGATGGGCACCTAGCTAGTCCTGGCTTTTGGGTTAGGCTAGGCACTACCAAGTCATCCCCAGCATATTCTAGAATTTATTGAGTATTGATCGATTATTGATTAGCTATTGATTGGCTAACGATTGGCTATCGATGACTGACTAAGCTTAAGTAGTCCCAACCAGGCTTAGCTAGACTTACCCAGGCTCAGTTTCGCTAATTCACAGGGGTATGTGCCATTGCACTTGGACCCTTTCTGCACTACCGCCAGTGTCGGCCGACATTTTCTGTTTAAGCGTGACAGACTTACGGCCGGCTTAAATAGCTCCGCTGTTAAAAAACAGCGAATATTCCCATCACATTAAGCTAACGCGAGGAAGGTGCGTTAAATTGTTGTATTCACCAACTTGCAGAATTTCAATTACGTAGTCTCCCTTTGTTACATGATATTTGTCTTGGTATTCGTTTGTTCACAAAATCCTTTCACGATCTTGGCCATGGGACTTCGCAGTAGGATCGCCATAGCCAACCAAGTACGGCTACATTGAAACATTTACTTTCGTTCGCACGCCAGGTGTTCGAACCACTGCACTGCGGCAGTTCCGTTCGAGTACTGGGTTAAGCCGCTCATTTCAGCATGGATCGTAAGCGGATACCGTATAGACTCGTGTAATGGCCGCACCCTTGTAAGGGCTGCACCCCCAACTTAGGAGGCCAAAATTTGGAGAAAAAAATTCCAACAGAGAAGCAATCGCATTCGCTGCCCCGATGCCGCGCTCGCGCATCGGTGAATTTTCGTGCACTGCGTACTTCCGCGTGCCGCTACTATATGGCGAGAGCTACGCGTTCACCTCTGATGCAGTAGTGCATCCGGGGATGCGGGGTGCGCACAAGTCAAGGCTGCGCCGGCACCATTTTGACCAAAAGGTTCAATCCCGTGTAAGGGCCGCACCTCGTCAAAATTGTGAAAGAAAGAAAAAGTGCGGCCCTTACACTAGTCTATACGGTAGTTGCGTCTGGCGGGATAGGAGGCTAATACTGCTGAACGACGACATTAGAATGCGGAAACGCAGCGTCGAACAGCGCCATGCCCATTTAAGGAGCACGGCTGAAGCTATACCGCACAGATTAAAATCTCTCATTGTGCAATCTGGTCTCTTAACGTATGCGCAACGAGAGTTCGCGATCTCTCGTTTTGTAAGCGGGTTTTGCGATTTCGCGCTTTCATCGTGCAGCCGCATTTCGAGCTCTTTTGTTTTGCAACAGGATATTGCGGCTTCATTGCGCAGGCCGATATTGTAATAGTGAGCTTTAAATTTTCGGTCCTGAAGTTTGGGGACGCAAGCAGCCAGGTTCACAAAAGAATAGAAAAAAAAAAGAAAAGGTTTACAAAAGACAGCAAAATGGGTACAAGAGAACGCAAGCAGGCGGCCGCGATTCGTGTGCGCAATGACGCTAGGGGGCGTTATTTCTAAAGCTCCCTATTATCGTTGTGCAACTAAATTTCGCGCCCATCGCAGCTCCCGCATTGCTCGCGCCTCAAGCGTGAGGAGTCGCGTGGTGTTCTTGCAAGGCCTAACCCAGTGTCGGGTGGCAAACGGGATGTTTCTCTTCCAGTTGGCCATACATCTTCAATTTAGAATAACGACGCAACATTTAAATAAACCACGCCAGCCTTCTACGTAGATTGGGGCTTGGCGGGGTCTTTACTCAACAATATAGCCAGGTTTTTGGCCGTGCGGGCGGTCCCGAATTGTGAAAGGTGCACCGTGCCTGAAAATATAGAGAATGTGCTTGAAGCACGCCTGCTGTATTTGTTTGTGTGTGTGAGAGAGAGAGCGAGAGAGAGAGAAGAAATCCATGGCTAAGTCTCGGGCACCCTTCGACAACGGGCCACTTTCTGAAAGCATTCTTTTAGGCCCATAGCCTAAACACACAATGTGTCAGGCCATGAAGGCTATTGTTGCTTTTTTGAGGACAAGAAAACTATATTTGCGACTGTAATGTGTTTACAGATTATTTGTTTTGTTTTATTCATGGGCATCTACTTTTCTCTTCTTATCATCATCACCTTCACTTTCTCTATAACCTTTTTCTCTCCTTCCCTCTTATCACGTGAAATTGCAGAGTAGCAGTCTAGAACACCGTGCTTCACACCGGCCTCTCAGCATTTCTCTTATAATAAATTCATACCCCGCCTCCTCTCCCTGCCTTCTCCCCCTCTCTCCCCCTGTCTTTACCACCTCCCTTATCTCTCTTTCTCTCCAGTGATTACTCCTTGTACTTTTAACACGAAAGTGTTTTATGCCGGGGTCCACCAAGACTTCACTGACGTATTTCCGTCACGGAAATACGTCATAGAACATAATACAAAGAAAGAAACCAGAAGAAAAAGTTCCACAAACATGCAAAATTTGGAAATCGAACCCACGACCTCTCGGTCCGCGACGATAGATCGCCGAGCGTTTAACCCATTGCGCCACAAACGCATTTGCAGAGAGCTACACAGACGCGCCTTATATATCTAACACTCCTCCGTGTACCCGCGCTCTTGCTCGGGGCGGTGCCGCCGCCTACGAGCAGAAAAGAGAAGTACTGCATTATGACACTAACGCGCACCGACAGTGAACGCTTCGGTGGTCTCAGCACTACGACGCCTCGATGCCAGCATTCGAAGGGACGCTGGCATCAAGAAGCACTACCAACGCCACCTAGGTGGCGTTCACCGTACTCAGCACAGCGGAGCGTGGCCTCCGCAATTAGCTCTGAAAATGTTTCTGAAGTTGATCGCGGAGGCTGCAATTACGACGCGCTGTACGCGCCGATTTGACTCGGTGACGATTCAGTTACGTGCTTTGTCTTGCGCGTTGTATTAGTGTGTCAGTTACGTGCTTCTTCTTTCGCGTTGTGCTAGCGTGTGCAGCGTAGTGCAGCTTCCATATGCACGACGGTTGCTCATGGTCATCGACGTTGGTAGTCGTGATGGAGGAGACGTGCCACCAGGCGTCAGCGTGGGTGCATCAACGCCTAAGGGCGCTTTAGCCACAAAACACCAATAGACATTATATATCAATGTGCAATAAACATTACACTACTTCTGTGAAGACACGTTTCACTTTCGTGTTCTATACCGATTCCTATATAAGAGGGATCAACCACATTTTTTTTGTTTGGCCAGAGACGCACACACGTTAACAGAAGCTTAATAGGCGGTAAAGCTGTATACGTCAAAAATGTCTTAAAGGACCTGCTGAGGGATTAGTTGGTGCATGCTCGGCATAATTAATGAGCGCAAGAAACAAACACAGCACAAAAGCAAGAAGAAAAAAAAAAGTGAGGGGAGGCTTGTCTCTTCTGCACCGCTTTTTCTTTCGAGCTGTGTTTTTTTTTTGCGCTCATTATTTATATCAAATAATTCACTAATATTCTCCTAAAGTGTGACATCACAAAAGCAGCGGAAGCTGAGAGCCCCAAAACCCTAGACAGAAATGACCATACAGCATTGTGTCTATAATGTGATTAAAAATTAGTGCACAAACCATCGAAGGTGATTTGCGAGGTAAGCGAATAGCACCGGTGGACAACAGAAATCGAATGGACACACTAGTAATCATTGCGCAGGGTACTGGTGACGTGGACAATGATGCGTGGTGGTGGCGGCACAAATTATCGTCGACATGTTTTGGCAGACGGAATGATAACGTCAAAAGGACGGTGTCGTGACGAAGATGGAGAAGGTGACGACGGGACGACGACTCGAGCGTGACGTCGATGGCATGAGATCGGCTGCGCACCCGCGCGTCCTTCTCCGCTTGCTTACTCCAGGGTGGCCGCGTACTCCTCCGACCATTCGCTTTAATATCGTGCAGATCTCACTTACTGCGGAAGCTCCGAGCTCCGGTGCTGAAGCGAGCACGTTATCTCCTCCTCCTCATCCTTCTCCTCCCTCAACACTTGACGAAATGTCCCTCGCAAGGCGCGCTGACAGCACAATACCACCAACACTCTAAGATACAGACAACTAGACACTATGTAGATGGTTGGTGTAGTAGCCATAAATGTACGAGTTAATATGATCATATTCCTATAGGCAGAGAGAACGAACATATACTCTGTTTCAGTAATTCCGTGCAGCAGAGCTAAGGCTACGTGACTATCGAGCGCAGATTCCTGCGAAGCGAGATGTAGTGCCAGTGTTCGGAACACGTAGCTTGTCTTAATGGCCTTAACAAGGGGTCTAGTGAGAACATGTTTGCTTGAAGGCTTCTCTGCATGTTAGTGCTGCGATTTTTTTATGTGCTTTTGCTTCGTTTTAGAGCGAAAGCTCTACTACGCCATGTATCGCAAGGTCACTCATCGCGTCGCAATGAGCTTGAGCCGCCGGAGCGTGAGCAACTAACCGCCGAGCGCGAGCCACCGGAGCGTAAGTGTGGCACGTTTGCGCACCGCGATTCTGCACGCCCAGCGAGAACACTGCGTCCCGCAACTTTTAAAATAATAATAAAGGCTAATAATTTCAATTGGACACGATGAGTCGCCAAATACGACTAACGTAGCGTTGCACCACGTCGAGAGAGATTGGTAAGAGGAACAGTCTTCGGAGACGCTTCCGCGCTGCAGCACTCGCCACTAGCAGACGACAGGGAGCGAAAGGACAATTTTAAGATGTGTTCGCGCTCCTGATTGGTCGAAGAGACCCGTCCCTTCCACAGTGCTGCACGGAACTACTGAAACAGAGTATAGTGACCCGTCAACCAGTAGTCGCATGCACATAAAAGACGTTGAATGAATACCGACACCTGACGATAACACGGTATCGGTAGGGGAACCAGAAGTTGCGAAGCAGTGCTAAAGCATGTTTATGCTGTGAAAATGCCATAAACTCGCGAGGGGCTCCCGTCATTCTTAAGCCCGAATACTTATGTGGTATTGTAGCGATCGCACGCAACCTAAACAGAGAAATAGGGCTGTATCAGTTGCAAGGCTCCCCTTTAAACGAACATGCGTAATAAAAAGAATTCATGCGAACAAAGTGAAATTTCGTGTTGAAATTTATTAGCTGTCACCATTGGGATAACTGTACAGGTAACTTAGCGCAATAAACCAACACAGACACAAGAAAGGGAGACACCCTCCCTTTCCTGTGTCTGTGTTGGTTTATTGCGCTAAGTTACCTGTTCAGTTATGGAAAACCAACTAGCCTAACAATTTACTATTCTAGAACCATTGACATAGCGTGCTATATGCGGCACCGACATCATCCGAGAACCGTGCACGACGCCACCATCGTGGGCTATAATGATAGTTTTCTGAATGTCATGCCTTTCTATCGAGCGGCCGTGCAGTTGCAATGACCAGCACGCCAATTATGAATAATGCTTAAGCACCAAAATGGCTATCAGCGCTTTCTAAGAAGCGCTTCGGGCAGTTTGAGTGTTCTGCGAAATTTATTTTGGCATTTTCGCTCGAAATGTATAAAGCATTGACAGTGATAGAAAGATTTAGCGCCGTGCTTGAACTACTCGGGTGGTGCTATATTATAACTATACGCGGACACAATGCTGTTGCCGCGACACCGCCAGCAAGGCAACTCCTGCTGGATAGAATGAACGTTAGCTTGACGTTTACTGTTCAGACCAGAGCATACACACAACTCGCCAGGATCGCTGGTGTACGTATACAGCGGGTGCTCACAATGCTCGTGCCAGCCGGAGAAGATAGAATGATGCCCTTGCTCCCCCACCGAAAGAATTGAGCGTTGCGTTGACGGTCAGTCCA
This sequence comes from Dermacentor silvarum, assembly GCF_013339745.2. NCBI lineage: Eukaryota > Metazoa > Arthropoda > Arachnida > Ixodida > Ixodidae > Dermacentor > Dermacentor silvarum. The sequence goes on from NC_051161.1 coordinate 22,099,848, forward strand.
CTTTGCTACGCCATTTTTTGCAGCCAAACACACGTCTCTAAAGATCCTCTAAACCTAGCTCCGCGCGTGAGCCGCGAGACAGTATGACAACGGCGGCGGATGGCGGTGGCGCTGCCGCAGTGATTTCGCCTCGAGCATCGGTGCTCGTGACACAACGGTCATGGTCGTACACCGTCGCGCCCTTTGGTTTTCGCTTGGTTGCGTGAAAAACCCTGAACTCTGCTGCTGGCATATCAGTCGTCGAGTATTCAGTATTTTCGAGCCAGTTCAGTGTTTGAGACACAGTACGCCGCGAGCCATGAGTAATCGCGCTCAAATTACGCAAAATGGGAAAATTGGGAGCCCAGTGGCAAGTGCGATAGGTCAGTATTCGCGAAGAAACTTCGCGCGGAAAGCTGTATATAAATGTGCATCGCTGAAACTATCTCAGGTCCACGGACCTATATAATGGACTTTTGAAAACGTTACCTGTTACTGTTACTACAACTGAATTATGTAGGCGGTTTACCTCGTTCGTGCTCCTTTCCCCCACGCTTACGATATCTTGCAATATTCGTCACCTTGCCCTCATGCAGGGTAGCCAACCAGAACTATAGCTCTGGCCAACCTCCTTACCTTTCTATACATCTCCCCCTCCCCCCCCTCCCCCCTCTCTTTTCTGTCTCAACTTGTTCGCTTTTCGATTCGAGCGAATGGGACGTGAGGAGGTCGCCTTTCTTAAAGAGAGTGAGATAATTGAGTTTTAAGGAAGAACTTGATAACTTCGCGTGGCACGATGCACAAATACTCTAATTTAAATTATGGAATTTTACGTGGCAAAACCACGATCTGATTATGAGGCACGCCGTATAGTGGGGGACGCCGGAATTAGTCGGACCACCTGGCGTTCTTTAACGTGCGCCTAAATCTAAGTACATGGGTGTTTTCGCATTTTGCCCCCATCGAAATGCGGCACAAATACTCTCTTCTTGCGCGAAAATGAAGCCACAAAACCACAGCGTTCGTCGGCGCCAGACACGAAGCGCTGATACGAATGAGGGAGCCGCAACGTAAAACAATGTCACAGCCGAAGGACCCACTCGGCGTACATCTAAAATGAACGCCATTCATTAGGCAAATAGTAAATGCGCTCCCAGATAATTTGCCCCTACCGTATCCTTTCCGAGCACTCATATACTTTCGAGCATCGGCGGAGAGACGCGACCGCACGCGACAGCGTGCATTCCCGTATAGAGGCTAGAAGAAGTCCCACTTCCATGGTTTCTCCAGCGTTGCAGATATTCGTGTGACAGGGGTCGTTGAAGCGGTGGGGAGAAGAGGGAAGACAAGAAGAAAAGAAAGAGTAAAGGAGAGTGATTTCTTGGCATTTTACGACCGGTCGTTTCCTCCAAGCGCGCGTGCGTGCGTGCAGTCGTATTTCTCGTACGTGAGCAAAAAAGTGGGCTGCGCTTGCAGTGCGCGCGCCCGTCGTCATCTTCTTGGTCTGTGTCGTCCCACTCCTGCTGCTGCTGCTGCTGCTGCCGTTACCGGTGCACTATAGAATCGGAGACACTGCGCGAGGCACTCGGCGTCTTTTCGAGAGCGTTCCGTGAGACGACGACGACTGCGGAGGGGCTGCATTCATGCGCTGCGTAGGACTTGCAGGAACGAGACACCGCGGACGAGTCCTCATCATTGAGCAGGGGGAGGAAAAAAAAAAGGGGGGGGGGGTGACGGCGGTCTTAAAAGAAACGGCGATGCGCGCCGCCCCCCTTTCTTATACTTTGCAGAGGTGCGCGTCTTCGTGAGCCAGCATTGCGCGCGCGGCAGGGCCATTTCATTCGTATAGCATCACACGAGAGCTCAAGTTAAACGACCCGAAACGTTATACGGACTCCCGATGGATGAAACGTCAAGACGACGGAGCAGGGAGAAAATAAAGGATAGAACCGGAGGTAACATTAAAACGGTCGGGAAGAAGGCGTTCTGCGAGGAATGGGATCAGAAAGTCTCATGGGCGGCTATCTCTCGGCCCTCCGAGTCATGCGCGCCGCTTTAATTGAGAAGCTCGTATTTTTATGCCGGTTATCGCAGCGGAGATGTTTTTTCGACTGCAAGCGTGTTCGCCCAGTACAGGGAGCGTTATTCTCGAAACTATTTGTTCGCCTGGCAGCACTGCTTCTTATGACTACAGCGGTATTATATTCACGATTAACCCTGTAGCTACTCCCAGCTTTTCTGTCTCCCGTCTATGAAGTAAGAAGGGATATTTGAGTTTCGAGAGAGGCGAGGGGGAAAATACAAGTCGTTGCAGAGTAACCGAGTCTGGGCTGGGACAAACACCGTGAGCGAACGGCTATTTAAGTGGCAGCGAGTAGCTTTCGGTGCACACAACAGGGAGTTAGACACGGGAAACTTATCTCAGTAAAGCTGCCGAAGACAAATGGGCGTTCTCTTGTGTGCAAAGCGTAAGAAAGTTTTCGGCGGGGTTCCCCGGTAATCGCTTCGGAACGCTGACGTATATTTCCTCTAGATCCGAGGCTCCATTTCGACGCCAACAATTTGACGATGTCTCGTAGCGTCTGGCTCAGAGCTTTATATCCGACTTTATCATTTTTTTCTCTGCGCAATAAAGCTATTGTTCTTCGACGATTCGTCTGAGGTATTTTGTCCCCTTTTCCACTGACTTACAGTTTTCTTGTCTTGCCATCTTCGGCGACAACGCACCGATGCACTGATATCAGCGTTGGAGTTAGGCGCCCTGATTTGAGCCGTCAGTATTCTGTGATCAAAACTAGGAAGAAATGCGAATAATAATGATAATAAAAAGGTAAGCAACATGGATAGCTAAGCATAAGATTTTGCGACATAAATGGTCCTTTCGGCTCGAGGAGTCAGATGGGTTAGGAAATGGAGCCGCTCTTACTTATTACACGGCGGGGGCTGTAGCGACAAAAGATGAGCATATGGAGAAAAAAGAGCGAGAAACGCGAAAGAGCTGCCGCCTCGCTTCGCCGCCCGTCTTTGACGAGTGAAGCCGTCATAGATGAAGAGTGATTGCAGCGCTCCGGCTGTCGCGGTGTTCTAACGAGCCCGCCATCCATCCGACACTGGCTTCTTCTGGCATCCATCCAGGAGTCTTCGCCACAGCTGCGGGCCTTCCAGCGCGCGAGACTCGGGATAATTTAAGTCTCCCGTCGAGTTTCTCTGTTCAGCCGGCCGCGATTTGTAGTAGAGCGCCTCGGTGGAGGGAGACGCGGCGTGTACGAAACACTCGTGGGCCGAATCAAGTGGACGGGAAGATGTATAACCTCCGAGCTGAGGGAGCATGTCTTGCGTTTCGATGGCACTTAGCGATGCCACTTAGCGACCCGGCTACAAAGCCGATATGGATTGATGATGAAACGGTTGTCGGCGTCTTGAGGCAAGTGAGGACCGCGGAGGAGAAGGCTGAGACACGAGAAGGGTACAAGTGATCCGTTTCTGGGCTCCGGTCTAGAGGCAGCGCTTGGTGTCGGAAGCCAAAGGCGACCGCGTCACGTCAGCCGTTGTTCCGTTTTGCTCTCCGTGCTACTGCTGTTTGGCTCCTAGACAGCGCGCTCTCTTTGAACGCACAGAAACTGTGTCGACTGTGTCGTGATACCGCCTGCCGTAATGGGATCGCTGTGCCTTTAAATTGTCTTTGGTGATTGCTCAATACTTACATTCTCGGGTGTAGAACTTAGGCTAAATACAAGAATCATTATATTGTACTGTATTCGCTCATTGTATTTGTCATATTGTGATGAGGGGGCTGTATAACAGGTCCGGCGTTTAATAAGCGAGAGACTTTATGGCAGACTGTCTCTCATCAAGCAGGCAAAGTGAGATAGTCGAAGATACAGATGCGCCGAATAGAGTGAAAATATTTTCACATAACAAACAGTACGCAGGCAGTCTGCCACGTACCGAACACACGTCTACTCTACCCTAAAGGCTATGAGAGGAGGGTAGGAAAAGGTGGGGGGGGGGGGGGGATATGTTACATTTCTAGCGGAATGCAATGTGCCGGTAGCGTGCGTCTTAGAAGAAAAGAAGGCCATTAGTGAGGTTAAAGAACTCCAGTTAGTGAACAAGTAGCGGACGCACGCACGACGTAGCGACGTTCTCGTTAGAGTTTAACTCTTTCTGGGAAAAATGCGGGACTCGCGATTTACAACCATTCAGCTCCGGCGAACACACGCGGCCGTGAGCGGTTCGCGCAGCGGTGGCGGCCTTCAACGTATTACTATGGCCGTGCTCGATGTCGGTCGAAAAAAAAAAAAAGGCAAAAGCCGGAAAGAGTGAGCCGCGTGCGGTCGTTAAGTGGGTCACTTGGGCATTTTTTTTTTCTTCTCCCGCGCCGCGAACCTGCAGTGCGCTGGCTACGCGAAGCACCCTTTCTTTCTCTCCCAACGCCCTCGCCTTTGAGACGGTAAAGGGAAGCAACGCGGAGGAGGAGGGGCCTGCGACGCATCGACGAGCAGACACCACGAGCACGCGGCGGCTGCGGAGCCTGCGGGGAGGCGGGTAGGCTTTACTGCATGGCTTCCAAGCATGAAGCGGCGGCCGTCCGCTGCATGGCAGTGCGCGCTTCGGGCGCACGAATGCTGTGTATAGTCTGGGGGCGTGCGTCCGCCTCTTGCCGCTTGTGCCGCGTCTGGCCTTCGATCCAGTTCAACGGCTGGGTACGGTCTACAGTCGCGCAACTCACTCTCCTTCCTTTAACTCTTGCTTCTCTTTTTTTGCATCCCCGTCACTGCCGCATGCTTTTTACCTGCGTCCTTCGGTGAGCTTTCTCACTGTTTATTATTTTTTTTTGCGTTGTTCAGTCTTTCGTCTACCTGGGCTCACGTTTCGTTTTGTCTACCCCCCCCCCCCCCCCCCCCCCCCCACCGCCCCTTTCCCTCACGCCAAGTCTAGCCTATCAAAATATGAAGCGGGAGCATGGCGCCGTCTGCTAGGTGGCCGAGGACGGGTAGTGTAGTGGACGAGGACGTGGAAAATTACGCACCTAGAACATAGAGCACACCGCTGGCTACAGGATCGATTTGTTCTTGCGCCGGGTGGACATTTTTATACGCAGATAAGCATTGTCAAAAAAGACTGAAGTGCAAACGCGATGTCGTCGATGGACCAGTGGTGCGTGACATACTCATAGTCGATACTTTCAACATAGCTACGCGGAGTTTTTATTGGTTCGTGTTGGCCGTGGTGTACTGACGCATAACACTGTCAGTGCTTTATACAGTGGGCTTCACTAATTCCTGGGGCATACTGCGCTTTCGTTTCAAACTATTACAGCAGACTCGTTATCAATTCGCTGTTACAGTATAAATTGGAAAAAACCAACTACCATGCACTTCGCGTTAAAGCGCGGTTTTGATACGAGGATTTAGCATTTCACTCAGGTGTTGTGTTTATAACAGTTTTAACGCTACGTATACCATAATGTTGGTGGTTCAAACAAGGTTAACCACCGGCGCTGCCGCAACGTCGCCCAGAATGCGAGTACATGGTTGCCCGTAGTCTTACGCACGTTTAATTTCACGATGACTGGATGCTAAAACGCGCTGGAAGCATTTTGGTGGTTAGCGAAAGTTTAAATGTGGCCTCGTTGAAGCACTATAAGGATTCTCGAAAAAAAAACTGCGAATTCTGTCGTCTTGATTCCGTCGTGTCCTTTTGAACGGCAGAACCTTCCCTGTCCTCTTGAACGAGAGAACAGTTGGCAGTATTGCAACGCGGTTATGATTTTACGCTCGTATATAAAGATTATACCACGTTCAAACTGAATGGCTTCTTCGCATCCGCACACATGTGTTCCAGAGCGTAAATTGTTCCTGAAATGTCCTCCTTTGTATTTTATTTCATATATATAGTGCGGTGCCGTATTCCTTTTGCTAAGAGTAGAGCGTTTAAACAGAAGTAAAAACAGAAACAAAAGCTGACCTCAGGTAGTGAACGTGAATGAAGTTGGCAGATGATACAGTCGCACATAAATTTTCTTGATTCTTTTCTCGTATCCAGTGTTCACTGTATATATTGTTGAAATTAACTTACTCTGGAGATTTTTTTTTTATGAATGCGGTCTTTTATATTTCGTTCCTGAATACCTAATCTATAAATTTGGTTCAGTTAGTCTGCCTGCCCGATTGCGTCCAATTCTTGTTTGTTATTCTGGCGTGTTTCCTTTTGCGTATTTTTAGTCTCATCTTGAAGAATTTATTTGTCTTAGATGTCCTTCTGCCTTTCAATTCTTGGCCTATTCCTCTTTATGATTATGGGCCATACTTGAGGATCGTCGTCGCTATCAATCATCATTATCATCATAATCATCTTCGTTATTGTCGTCATCACCATTAATGGGTGAGGCAGGCGTAATGGCAGAAACGTTTTTCTTTTGTTGAAATGAAAATAAAATGAAAGAGATGTGGTCACCCTATAATATTGACGGCTATTCTATTTCGCATAACAGAAGCAACAATATGAAAACTATAGGTGGTGAGAAAATGAATAGAAACAATCAATTGGCACTTGCTGTAAACAGGTTCGGGCATGACTCACAACAACGCACCTAGTGTAATTCGTTCCCACTGGGAGATTCTCAGTGCTCCTGCACTTTTGAGATGTACTTATGGCGTCCTGGCTGCTTCTAGTTACCGAAGGAAAAAATGAATACGTCGAACGAGTGGGCACGCGAACTACCCGAAAGGTGATCTCGTCACGGTTATTCGCGGTTAACCGCACATGCGAAAAACATACACGAACCTTTCTACTAAAACGGCAGCGCAACGTAGCGTTCCAATGAAAAACGGAACTACTTTTCTTTATTCACCTCCCCCCCCCCCCCCCCCCCTCTTCCCGAATAACATTAATGACGATAAAAGCTCGACCTAAGTCTTGGCGGGTCAGCCGCGTGTTCGGCCCTTCAGACTCCGGAGTAGGAGGAACTCTTAAATTTAGCGCGTCATATCTCAGGCAAGGCGTCGAGCGTGTGTTTGCTTAGGCAGCGGAAAGAAACGGGCGCGGCTAACGGAAGCTTCTCGACGCCGGCTTCCTAACACTTCCCGCATTCACTCTCGCCCTCTTTTGCCCCCAAAGCTATCCCTTCCATTTCTTCCTGCCCCACTGTTCTATTAGCGCTTTCAACCAGGCGCTTGCGCGAATGCGTTCCAGTTCGAACTAGAGGCAAACCGCTTTCTACAGGCGTAAGTCCCGTCCTGCGCCGTCTGTCTATTATTCCTGCTGCTGCTGCTGCCGCCACCGCCGCAATTTATTTTTCTTTCTTCCTCCGTAAACGTTTCCGGGACTTCGGCTTCGTGTGACTGCCGCTACCGGCAGCGCCTTCTCCCTGCTGGCTGCAAAGTTTCACCCCTCCCGTTCCGCGGATTTCGAAAGGAGGCGATCCTGAATTTAGCTTGCTTGGTCTATACGGGGCACACCCTCCGAATACTAAAAGAGGCTGAACGGAGCCACAGCCGTAAACGGTCCTTGAGGCCTTCCGCGTCTTCAGTTCCCAGAGCAGCGGGAGTTGTTTCTCAAGATCAACCATACGCGACGTACAAGTGTCCCCAACGCAAGCTGTAGCGAAGTCGCAATGTGCGTTGAGCTTCCCTGCGTCGTCCGGAGGAGAGTAGGAAATGGGACGGCGGTGCCTCGCTGAAGGAAAGGTGCAGAGCGAAAGATGGAGCAGGTTGGAGAGAGAGAAAAAGAGCAAGAAACAAGGCAAGGCAGGGAGTATAACCACACTGTTGGCTACTCTGCATAGAGAAAAGGCAGATGAGGAACTGAAAGAAAGAAGGAGTAGGCCGAGGCAAAACGAGATAGCGTTCACCAGGACGTCAGTAGGTAGACACAAGCGCGTTCTCAGGTCCGTTGATTTTAGGAAGATCAGTTGGAGCGCGCGATCACAATTAATCCGGAGCTTTCCCCTACGGTGTATCT